>NC_080539.1:17299422-17674422 GCF_028640845.1 Ahaetulla prasina
ACGTGACGTGGTGAGTTTGACACCCATGCCCTAATCAAATGGCTGATTTCAGATAATATGCTTGGTCAGACCCTGATTAAAACAGGATAACCAAAACCTAACATGTACAAATACAGCCCACACAGTTCATTTGTATGTTTGGTATATTGATATAGGATAAATACTGGTATCTGAACCTAGAAAAAGGTGGTAATTCAGCATTTGGGTTGTATGGTATACAAATGCTGCTATTGTATAACTATATAACTGTCTGGTTTGGTTCTGCAGCCCAACAAGACAGACACAGACTTCAGAGGATAATTAGAACTGCAGAAAAAACAAGTGCTACCAACCTGCCTTCCATTGAGACCTGTATACTGCACGAGTCAAAAAGAGGGCTGTGAAAATATTTACAGACCCCTCACCTCCTGGACATAAACTGTTTCAACTCCTACTTTTAAAACGACGCTATAGAACAACTAGACAGAACAGTTTTTTCGTGATCGCCCTCACTCTGCTAAACAAATAATTCCCTCAACACTGTCAAACTATTTACTAAAAATGCACTACTATTAATCTTCTCATCGTTCCCATCACCCATCTCCCTCCACTTATGACTGTATGACTGTAACATCATTGCTTGTATCCTTACGATTTATATTGATATTGATTGTTTCCTGATTGCTTATTTGTACCCTATGACTATCATTAAGTGTTGTACCTTAGAATTCTTGATGAAGGTATCTTTTCTTTTATGTACACTGAGAGCGTATGCATCAAGACAAATTCCTTGTGTGTCCAATCACACCTGGCCACTAAAAAATTCTATTCTATTCTATTCTATTCTATTCTATTCTATTCTATTCTATTCTATTCTATTCTATTCTATTCTATTCTATTCTATTCTATTCTGCCTCTTTAGTGGCTTACTGTAGAGACAGGAAAAGTATGAACCTCCAGATATGGCTGAACTACAGTTCCCAGGTGCCCCAAACAGCATGGCCAATGGTAAGGCATGCAGGAACCTTAACACAACTATGTCCCAAGTCATTTTGTACGAACTCAAACTAGTGGACCTGATGATTCACTTGCTGAAAATGCTAGAGCAACATATCCCTATAGAAGCCTATAATAAGGAAGTTGCTATTTTTAAAAAAATTTTTATTTTTATTTTTATTTTTTTTTATTTGCATTTATACCCCGCCCTTCTCCGAAGACTCAGGGCGGCTTACACTATGTCAAGCAATAGTCTTCATCCATTTGTATATTATATACAAAGTCAACTTATTGCCCCCAACAATCTGGGTCCTCATTTTACCTACCTTATAAAGGATGGAAGGCTGAGTCAACCTTGGGCCTGGTGGGGCTTGAACCTGCAGTAATTGCAGGCAGCTGCTGTTAATAGCAGACTGTCTTACCAGTCTGACTATTGTTAAATTAGCTTGCCCATGGGATTGTTCTTCTTGTGTTGTTCCAACTGGATTCTTCTTTAGCATGCCTTAGTGCCACACGCATTCATCCACAAGAACAAGTGGGCTACTGAGTTAAGGACCCCTGCAACTATCCTGACCACTATCCCTGACATAGCTGAAGAAGCTTCTTGGATGAGAAGCAAAACATCTTCAAAAGAAAAAAAACACACACACAAGAAAGTCCAGTTGCCTCCTGAAAAAGCACCTTTGGGACAACCATGACCCGGATGACTGAGAACCTCTACAAGACCCCTGAAAAAGCTAATGGATCCTATTTGATTGACAGAAGGTATCTGTAGCTATAACTTTAGCCCATTCTGTCCAGTTTGCAAACCTAGTACCTCTTCAGAGAACTTTCTTTAGAGAAATCTGAAGGAAATATATTGGCATGCTCAACGGAAGAACTTTCACAACCTGTACCTGAATCTGGATTTCACTTTATTCAGTGGGTTAATTTGTCTAAGGGCTATGGAGGGTTTTGACCCTGAAAGCAAAAATGGAAATTTGGGGAATGGATGGTCATGTAGGCCACACTTGTCTGCACCTTCTGCAATTCATGAACATTCTCGGAATCTGTCCTTGCAGATTCGAGTTAATGTCAGGGTTCCAAGTAACACCCCCAACAAAAGAAAACTCCAAGGCTTGAGTGTCCTCAAAGGTCCATTTTATTAGAGATGTCATATTGGCACATCTGGGAAAACCCAAATCTGAAAGCTTCCATGTTTTCCCCACCCGAAGAAAAGTCCAAGTCCCTTCCCCTGCACCCACAGGTCCATCACACGGTCCAATCACTGCACCATCCCAACTGGAGATGCCTCCCAGTTTCACCCCTCCAGGTGCAGGGCAAGATGTCCTTGACTCCCTGAGAAAGGAATGTTATTATGACTGTATATCACCCTGGCTTCATACAATCCCCCCTCCCAGTTTCCCACAGTAGTAAACATGGCAGGTCTGAAGGCTCAATGCAAAAGATGGTTTTCAGGCCTGACAGCTGGAACTGCATTAGAAAGCAATGTAGCTGCTTTAAAGAGCTGCACCGTGGTTCTGGGTCAACACATTCATGTGCTAAAGATTTTTTTTTTTTTGCCCAAAAACCTACCTCATAGTCAGGGGCAGTAGGGAGATAATTTAAAAAAAAAAAGCCAAGGTTGTGGTTTGAAACACCACATTGACTTTTTGACAGCCTATCACCACCAATACATGCCCCTGCATTTTATACTGCAGCCAAAAGATCTAGACAGGACAGCTATATTGTATATCTGAGAGAAATGAGCACACCTGCTTTACTTTCAAATGGTTTCAGCTTTCAATCCTTGGCATGTTTGGTTAATGTTGGGAAATCTCTCCAATGCAAGCAAGGCTGATTTTGGTAGGAAATTAGAAATTGTGTGTGTGTGTGTTGCCCACATGTATTTTGCACCAAGGCAACAAAGGAGAATTCTCAGATTCCACATGCTAATGTATAATAATGTGTTATTTATATGTATAATATAATAATGTATGAAACGTATAAATCATAATGTATCCTTATGATTTATATTGATATTGTTTCCTGATTGCTTATTTGTATCCTATGACTATCATTTAGTGTTGTAAGTGTTGTACCTTGATGAAGGTATCTTTTCTTTTATGTACACTGAGAGCATATGCAGCAAGAGAAATTCCTTGTGTGTCCAATCACACTTGACCAATAAAAAATTCTATTCTATTCTATTCTATTCTATTCTATTCTATTCTATTCTATTCTATTCTATTCTATTCTATTCTATTCTATCTGAAGCTAGCCACACTCCAAACTAGTTCACATAATCTCATAGAACGTACTTCATAATAATACATGAGAATAGCTGGACCAGCAGTTTGATTTAGCGCAGGGCTGCTTCGTATATTATGAAACAGCTGTGGGAACCTCGCCGCATTAAAATTAAAATTAATACAGTCGAACTGGGCTGGAAATCAACTGAAATTCTCTGTTTAGTTTTACGTAGGTCTAATTTCAGCGGCGTACAAGCATAGGGCAGGCAAAGATAACTGAATAATTATTTGACGCATATTCCATTCATTGTTAGTTTTGGCTCCTATCACCAAGTGTGTGTGGCTGTTTGCTTTTGTTTTTAAATGCCATCTGTTTTAGCCCTCCTTTTATCAAAACTAGGTAACAAATTGTGTATTCCTCTACTGAATGTTGGTGGTATGTACATAGGAGAGAATGGGAGATGGCTATCAGCTCACGGCTAGAAATGATGCAATGTTTTAAAGGAGATTTATAATTTTAATGAGATGGCCAGGTAGTTTTCCAGTCCTTTCTTCTCCTTCAATTAAATTAAAACAAGCAAAAAACAAAAAACAAAAACCCTTTGCAGTCAGTGATCAAACCCAGTTTGGGGATGATGAAGGACCAATTTGGCAATATTACTACTCCTGGCTCCATTGTCTCAAAGGTGCTTTAACAGATTAATAGAGTTGGAAGGGTAATATAGCCCAGACCCCTCCATCCAAGCAGGAGATCCTACACCATTTCTGACAAATGGCAGTCCAGTCTCTTCTTGAAAGCCTCCAGTGATAAAGCTCCCACAACTTTTGAAGGCAACTTCTGTTCCATGGATTGATTGCTCTCACTGTCAGAAAATTTCTCCTTATTTCTAGGTTGAATCTCTCCTCAATCAGTTTCCATCCATTATTCCTTGTCTGGCCTTTGAGTGCTTTGGAAAATAGCTTGACCCCTTCCTCTCTGTGGCAGCCCCTCAAATACTGGAACATTGCTATCATGTCTCCCCTGGTCCTTCTCTTCACTAGACTGGAGAGGCCTAGTTCCTGCAACCATTCATCGTATGTTTTAGCCTCCAGTCCCCTAATCATTCTGGTTGCTCTTCTCTGCACTCTTTCTAGAGTCTCTTATAGTGTGGTGACCAAAACTGGATACAATATTCTAGGTGTGATCTTACTAAGGCTTTATAGAGTGGTGTACTAAGGCTTTTTTCAAAAGACAACTGGACTATATTTTTGTCTTTGAGGAAGTAGACATTTCACTTCTCCTCCAAGAAGCTTAATCAGTTCTGACGAGATGACGGGTGGATGGAAGGATTAATTCTGACATCCCACCCCACCCCATCCAATCAGAACTGATGTAGCTTCCTGGATAAGAAGCAAAAGCTCTTTTTCTTCCTCAAAAAAAAAAAAAAAAACACATAGTCCAGTTGCCTTTTGAAAAAAAAAAGCACTTTTGAAATAACCATGCGTTTGATGGCTGAAAATCTCCTTAGACACCTAGCCCCATTCTAAAAGTATTTCAGAAACAGCTGCCTGAAAAAAAGAAATGAAGATTAGAACGCTTAGGATATGGATCTTCTGAGAATAAACAATCTTTGCAGAAAAGCTGTAAAGGTCATCAAACCTCTCCTTGTGCTTTTATTGGAAGTGGATGACTCACAGAAAGGAAGATCTGGCTAGGGTTTAACCTTATGCTTATTCATATGCTCCAGCAGCAACGGTGATTTTGAACAGGGACTGTTGCTTTAAAACAAAAAGGCTCACCACTGTAAGAAGTTAGCACCCACCGCTCTCCTGGGAAAATGAAATATTTTAGGAAATATTAAAAGGGCAGAATGTTTTCCCTCAAAAGGAGGCAAAAACTCAGCCCCCCCTCCCTTTGTTAATGGGCCATTAAGGCCTGGGCCAGTCTATTCTACATAATAAAGATCTACCTCCTTCAGGCAGAGCCACAGTAGGAATTGCCCAAAGCCCCTTCATTACATCATCACCCAGCAAGAGACAACCAAGCTTGGGACTACCTACAAAGTTACCCCTGCATGGCCCCATGGGAGTCTGACAACCATTCAGAATACAAGCTCAAATTCAAAGTTGAACAGAGGGTATAAATCTCTCTCTCTCTCTCTCAACTATGTGCTTTTTGCCCAGGACCTCAAACGATGTGGTACTCTCCACCATTAAAAACCATCTTTCCAATAAGCCGCCATGTTTCCAGTGTCTTTCTTCCCCACGTGGAACTGAACCCAGAAGGATATTTCTTCCAATACCACAAACAATTCGTATGAAAATAATTGCCAAAAAAAAAAAAAGCATGAACCTGTATAAAATTCCAACGCTTATGGAGGCTGCTCTTGACTTTCTCGCAGTCAAGTAGCTGAGGGAGTTTACTCTTCACGTTGTCCACCAAGCAGCGGGTATCTGGGAGCAATATTGTGGTCCCAAGAGCTCCTAAATGCAGAAATCCTTCTTTGGTGTAGCGAGCAAGCTAGGGAAGGAAGAGAGAGAGAAAGAGCCGGGTTTAGCGAGATGAATGTTATCTACTGCAGAACCAAGTACGGCCTGGTAGCGAAAGAGAATATGGATTATTATGATCTTGTAGGAATTTAGCACCCACCTCCCTCCTAGAAGAATGAAATATTTTGGAAAATATTTAAAAGGGCAGAATATATTTCCCTGGATGAGAAATGGAGAAACATGTTTTAAAGTCAAAGCAACTTCCTGCCACCCCCCACCTTTGTCAATGGGCCATTAAAGCCTCAGCCAAGCTCACTCATTCCCCCCCACCTTTGTCAATAGGTCAGAGGTAGAAACTCATTCTCCCCCTTTGTTAATGGGCCATCATCATCTGCAACATAATAGAACCCATCTAGCAACAGAAACTCACCACATGGCAAGGCTCAGGCAAGCTTGAGGGACAACCTACAATGTTAGCTAAGACCCCTAGACCACCTGGGAGTTTGACAACCAATCAGGATACTCTTCCTGTGCCCCAGAAAGCTCAAAGCTCAGAAAAAGCATAAAGCCAGGGAGCACACAGAATCTCAGCCCTTTTCTGTTCAGGAACTCAAGCCATGTGATCCTGACCACCATTAAACCATCTTTCCAAGCAGTCTCCATGTTTCCAATGTCTTTGTCCCCACTTGGAACTGAACCCAGATGGATATTTCTTCCAACAATCTTAAATGATGTTTTGCTTTGGTGAAACTCCATCTCAAGTACTGCGTAAAGCTCTGGGCAAAGGTTCAGAGAAACCATGGAGAAGGTCCAGAGAAAGACGGTCAGGATAATCAGAGGACTCAGCCAGGGATGAAATGTAAAATTTGTTACTACCGGTTCTGTGGCCGTGGCTTGGTAGGGGGGGTTAATGTGACTGGGTAGGTGTGGCCAACTTTTTTACTTTTTTTTAAACTTTTAAAACCATTTTTTCTACAACCTCTACAGCCGAAGAGGGTGTAGAAAAGATGCTTTTAAAGGATTCTGAGGATCACAGCTGAGCTGCCTGATCGCCAGAACCATTTAAAAGCATTTTTTACAACCTCTTCAGCCAAAGAGGTTGTAGCAAAAATGCTTTTAAAAGGTTCTGATGATCCCAGCTGAGCAGCGCAATCCTCAGAGGCTTTTTTTTTTAGTTTTAAAATCATTTTTTTGGCCGAAGAAAAAATGCTTTTAAAAGCAAAAAAAAACAAAACACCTCTCTGATGATCGTGTGGCTCAGCTGGGCATGGGAGTGGGGCAGGGATTTTTGCTACTGGTTCTCCAAACCATCCATGCCATCGCTACCAGATCAGGTGATCCGGTCCGAACCGGGAGCATTTCACCTCTGCATTCAGCCTTACAAACAGTGATGGGCATGCTTAGACTTCAGTGTATGGTGATTGACTCGCATTCTTTCAGTCCATGCCTACAGTATGATACGCTCCTGTATCATCAACCATGGTGGTGCATTGGTTAGAAGGCAGTACTGCAGGCTATTTCTGCTGACTGACTGCAGTTCGGGAGTTTGATTCTCACCGGCTCAAGATTGACTCAGCCTTCCATCCTTCCGAGGTCATTAAAATGAGGACCCAGATTACGTGGGGGGGAGCAATAAGGTGACTCTGTAAACCTTTTAAAGTGGGCTGTAAAGCACTGTAAAGTGGTATATAAGTCTAAGTGCTATTGCTATTCTTCAAATAACCAAAGAGAATTAAGGCTGTTCTCTGCTTTTCCCAGAGCCTAAACCTATTACAGAAGGCAACATCACTATTAGAGGAGACTTTTCTGCTTTGGCCCTCATCCTTTGGAACATTGTGTTCCTCAAGGTGATGTAACCCCACACTCTATTGACTTTCTGAAAGGGCCTCAAAATCTGACTCTGCCATTTGGCCTGGGAGCGTATACTACTGTAGGTAGCCAATGGACTGAAAGAAGATTCCACCCCCATTCCATGTGCATCTTGTTCTCTTCCTCGCCATCTTTGACAATTTTAATGTTAATTTTAATGCTGATGTCAGGGTTCCGACGGATGCCCTAATTAAATCACGAGCCTTGAGCCAAGCTTCAAAAGAAATCCAATTATTTATTAGGAGCTTCATGTCGGCACATTCCAAGGGCAGTTAACTCTGACCCTACGTAATTTACAGCCAAGACTTGACCCCGTTTCCCCCTTCCCCCCAGGGTGTGTCATCAGTCACATTCTCCAACACAGCAATTGCGTGGGTTGTAGAGATCACTCCCCTCCAGCCACCGTGGGTAACCCTGGAAGACAGTCTTGAGAGAGATATGTTTGGAATGTGCTTTGTTTTTTGCTGCCGTGCTGCTTTGCCGCTTTCCCATCCCCCTTGTCTATGGCAACTCGAGAGCAGGCCAGGGATGCTTTCCGAGTTGACAGCTGATATTTATTATTGTAATATTTTAATGGTTTACCCACATCTGTTCAATTTCGTCCATACAGAGTGAGGGAGGTTAAAACCTGCTGGTTTGGTAGCGGGTTCACTAATAGTCAGACCGCAAGAAGGGACCTTGGACCGTTCCTCTCTCCAGGGATTCTTGGAGTTACACTGGGTACATGTCAGGGAAGGGTTTCACTTACCTTTGCTACCGGTTCACTCGTGTGTGCACCACTTCTGCACATGTGCAGAAGCTTCTGCATGTGCGCAGAGCATATTTGATGATGTCTGGGCAGGTGGGAGGAGCCTCTTGTCACCGCTGCTACCGGTTCACTCGGCACAAACCAGTAGTAATCCACCACTGGTACATATTAAGCAGGGATGGGTTCTAATTACCTTTACTACCGGTTTGCAATAGGAGTGTGCATGCACACTTCTGTGCATGCACAGATCATTCATGATGATGAAGCCTCCCACTGCTTTTACTACCAGTTCGCAAGAACCAGAGCGAACCGGAAGCAACCCACCACTGAGTGTTAAGTAAGTGTCTGTTTTCCATGTTGGCCTATTTCAATCTTGTGATGGACTGCGCCTTGTCCTAGTGAATAGGGAGGGCCTTTTTGTTCAGCATCCTTGACCATTGGCAAATGTGTAGCCTTCTAACGTGGGGCAGTGTGATATTGCTAACTGCTGCTAACAACTGCACAGTACTTCACGAAGCCTGAATAGCTGCATTGGACATCCAGTTATGAGGCCACGGTTGTACTCCCATAGATGTTTTGTATAGAATTACGTGCATTGTGTGTATGTGTTTACTTCTCTTCTGTCATGTTCTCACCATACGCTAAATAATAACATTTTACTTTATTGCTTTTATTTGTTGTAAGCTGCCTAGAGTCGCATCTAGGGGAGACGGATGGCATATAAATTGAACAATAAATAAATACAAATAAAAAATAGTGAAGATATTGGAAGAACTGTTGATTCTGGTCCTGCTCTCGGATGCAGAAAAAGTAAAGACCCCTGGTTATTCTGTGTGACAGTGTTTCAGACATTTAAAGAGTGCTATCAATGAGCCACGGTGTCGCAGTGGTCAGAATGCAGTACTGCAGGCTACTTCTGCTGCCTGCTGGCTGCCTACAGTTTGTCAGTTCAAATCTCAGCAGGCTCAAGGTTGATTCAGCCTTCCATTCTTCAGAGGTAGGTAAAAGGAGGATCCAAATTGTTGGGGGCAATAGGCTGACTTTATTAACCGCTAAGAGAGGGCTGTAAAAGCACTGTGAAGCAGTATATAAGTCTATTTCTATTGCTATCCTATCTCTCCTTATAACAGTTGTCTTTTCCATAAGTTGAATGTATCCATGTCTTTTAACTATCCCTCATAAGGTGTGGTTTTCAGACTTTTGACCGCTTTGATTGTCCACCTCTCAACTTTCTCCAGTTTGTCACTGTCCTTTTTGAACTGCGGTGCCTCAAATTGGAAGACATATAGTCTGACCACATCAGACTACTATTGTAGAATAGAATGCTAAACATATAGTCTGACCATATCAGACTGCAATAGAAGAATTGCTTACTGTAATCTAGATGTACCCCATCAAATGATTGGTTTGATGAGGGGCCTGGGGATTTCATCCCCCCTTGAACATGAAAACTAGAGAGACAGAAAGTTTGTTTTTCACTGAAAAACAGTGGAGAAACACCATTCCAAGGAATGGGACTTAAGAGAAAACTTCCATATATTGAAAGGAATACATGGTACAATTATCTTTTTTTTTTTTTTTACAGATGTGGAATACAATAGAACTCCAGCAGAGCCTTAAACCAGGGATGTGAAGGGATTGCATTGGCAGATACTGCTGAATTAAAATTCCCAGCTTCTTTCAACTTTAAATATGCTGATTGTGGCTATTGGGAGTTGAACATTGGGGGACTACTGCTTCGCTTTTTGCACAATCAGTATGTAACAAAAGAGATGGCGAGTGATTAGCCAGTGATTCTTACCATGATGAATTCAACATCTAGAAGTTGGGTTAATTAATGGAGAATGGAAGGACATAGAGTTCCACAACCATAGGGCATAGTGCCCAAATAATTTTTTAAAATTAAAAAAAATCCATTTAAGATCTGGGATTAATTTCAGTCATGTGTCCCAGGAAGACAATTGCTGGAAAAGTCCTTAAAGTCAAATATTAAGGATACAAGAATGGCTAACCAATGTTTTAAAAAGAGCTACAATTTCAGAAATACAGAGAATACAAGAGTTGCCTTAACACAGATGGATGAAAGAGCCTGTTCTGGAGAACCATAAAGAGCCGCGGTGGCACAGTGGTTAGAGTGCAGTACTGCAGGCTACTTCTGCTGATCACTGGCTGCCTGCAGTTTGTCAGTTCAAATCTCAGCAGGCTCAAGGTTGACTCAGCCTTCCATTCTTCAGAGGTAGGTAAAAGGAGGATCCAAATTGTTGGGGGCAATAGGCTGACTTTATTAACCGCTAAGAGAGGGCTGTAAAAGCACTGTGAAGCAGTATATAAGTCTATTTCTATTGCTATCCTATCTCCCCTTATAACAGTTGTCTTTTCCATAAGTTGAATGTATCCATGTCTTTTAACTATCCCTCATAAGGTGTGGTTTTCAGACTTTTGACCGCTTTGATTGTCCACCTCTCAACTTTCTCCAGTTTGTCACTGTCCTTTTTGAACTGCGGTGCCTCAAATTGGAAGACATATAGTCTGACCACATCAGGCTACTATTGTAGAATAGAATGCTAAACATATAGTCTGACCATATCAGACTGCAATAGAAGAATTGCTTACTGTAATCTAGATGTACCCGATCAAATGATTGGTTTGATGAGAGGCCTGGGGATTTCATCACCCCTTGAAAATGAAAACTAGAGAGACAGAAAGTTTGTTTTTCACTGAAAAACAGTGGAGAAACACCATTCCAAGGAATGGGACTTAAGAGAAAACTTCCATGTATTGAAAGGAATACATGGTACAATTATCTTTTTTTTTTTTTACAGATGTGGAATACAATAGAACTCCAGCAGAGCCTTAAACCAGGGATGTGAAGGGATTGCATTGGCAGATACTGCTGAATTAAAATTCCCAGCTTCTTTCAACTTTAAATATGCTGATTGTGGCTATTGGGAGTTGAACACTGGGGGACTACTGCTTCGCTTTTTGCCCAATCAGTATGTAACAAAAGAGATGGCGAGTGATTAGCCAGTGATTCTTACCATGATGAATTCAACATCTAGAAGTTGGGTTAATTAATGGAGAATGGAAGGACATAGAGTTCCACAACCATAGGGCATAGTGCCCAAATAATTTTTTAAAATTAAAAAAAATCCATTTAAGATCTGGGATTAATTTCAGTCATGTGTCCCAGGAAGACAATTGCTGGAAAAGTCCTTAAAGTCAAATATTAAGGATACAAGAATGGCTAACCAATGTTTTAAAAAGAGCTACAATTTCAGAAATACAGAGAATACAAGAGTTGCCTTAACACAGATGGATGAAAGAGCCTGTTCTGGAGAACCATAAAGAGCCGCGGTGGCACAGTGGTTAGAGTGCAGTACTGCAGGCTACTTCTGCTGATCACTGGCTGCCAGCAGTTTGGCAGATCGAATCTCACCAGGCTCAAGGTTGACTCAGCCTTCCATCCTTCAGAGGTGGGTAAAATGAGGATCCAGATTGCTGGGGGCAAGAGGCTGACTCAGTAAACCATTAAGAGAGGGCTGTAAAGCATTGTGAAGTGGTATATAAGTCTAAGTGCTATTGCTATCTTTCTGAACCTTGTTTCAGCAATTTCCTCAGTTAGTTTCTAAGGAGGATAAAGTTTAGATCAACGTTTCTCAAATTTGGCAACTTTAAGGTGTGTGGACTTCAACTCCAAGAACATCTCAGCCAACATGAGAAACCCAGGCCTAGATGAATCCATCATCTAACTTTCAAAACTCTTGTGAAGATTTCAATATAATGTATGGGATTTGGGGGAAATAGGCGGTATTGTATAAAATATTCTGCTTATGTAGACTGCTATCTCAGCCAAGAGATAGTGGGGGCAAGCTTGCCTTATCATTTTTCAACTCTTCAGCCCCTCTTTGTGCCCTGGAGAAATGCAATTAATCTTAATTAATGTTAAATTGACACCAGCTGGAAAATTCTGCGAAATACAAGAAGCCCAGAAATATAGTTGGCGCAATGCTAACTCCATTTGATCGCTTCTGCTAGAAATTAACACTGCACATCCATCTTCCTTCATTATGGTTTTGGTCGGGGTCTGTGTGCTCACAGTGGGAGAAAGTTAATTATATTCTCTCACTCTTTTTTTTAAAGGCTTGCTAAGTGAGGTTTGGAATGGCCTGTAACACGTCAGAACTAGAGAATATCGGTTTAGCATGGCCCCAGACCCTGTCATTATAAAGACACCATAATTCAGAGTGCAATTGCATGCCCTGTAAAGGAATTGCTGAAATTAAGCTGTTGGATATGAACTTGCAATATTTTGATATGATTTCTTTTTGTTTATTAATCAGGTTTACCTGGCAGCTCATCACGAGGAAAGTGGAAGACAGCAATCACTCAATTATATGAGTTAAAAAAACGCATTGCCGGTCAGAGCTCTCTTCCCCCCCACACCCACTAAGTATAAACACTTTGTGTGTTACTTTCCAAGAGACAATTAGCTGAATTTAAAGAAAGAAATTGTATGTGTCCATAGCTGGCCTAAAAACCCATGCACATCATGTACAGTAGTGCGATGTTGCAGATCCAATTCTGAAAAGAACGCAGAGAAGCATGAATGCAGCAACTCTTGTTGACTCATTCATCCACTCACAGATGGATTTATTTCCAGGAGCCACACAACCCGGGATATGTGTGCTCTAATAAGACTTTGGCAGATTCTGCATTTTGCACTCTATGTACTGCCCCCCACGCCCCCAGAATTGACTCCAAAGCACTGTGTAGCCCAGAACATTATCTAAATTAGAATAGACCGATGAGGCCAATGGGAACAATTGACTCAGAGATGGCTTCCTATAGTGGTTAGGGCAGGTTTTTTTTTCCCTTCCATGCTGCTTCCTGGATAGTGGAATGTGGAAAAGAACAAAACAGAATAGAACAGAATAACGGAGTTGGAAGGGACTTTGGCTTCTAATCCAACTGCCTGCTCAAGCATGAAACCAGTGGTGAAATCCAAATTTTTTTACTACCAGTTCTGTGGGCATGGCTTGGTGGGTGTGGTGTGGCTTGGTGGGTGTGGATTGGTGGGCATGACAGGGGAAGGATACTGCAAAATCCCATTCCTTCCCCACTCCTGGGGGAAGGATATTGAAAAATATTCATTCCCACCCCACTCTGGGGCCAGCCAGAGGTGGTATTTGCTGATTCTCTGACCTACTCAAAATTTCCATTACCGGTTCTCCAGAACCTGTTAGAACCTGCTGGATTTTATTATTATTATTATTATTATTATTATTATTATTATTATTATTATTATTATTATTATTATTATTATTATTATTATTATTAATTAGATTTCTATACTTCTCCGAAGGACTCAGGCGGTGTACAGCCAGAATAAAAACCCAAAAACAATACAACATACAATTAAAACAAAATTAAAAAACTTATTATACAATTTGGCCGAAAAACATTAAAACATTTAAAATTCTAAAAACCCATTAAAATTCATATAAAATTTAGAAATATAAAATATAAATTTAAAATACAACAAAATTTAAGCCAGCCCCGCTTTCACCCCTGCATGAGGCCCTATATCTTTCTAGACAAATAAATGGTTGTCCAGTTTCTTCTTCTTCTTCTTTTTTTTATTTGCATTTATATCCCGCCCTTCTCCGAAGACTCAGGGCGGCTTACACTGTGTTAAGCAATAGTCTTCATCCTTTTGTATATTATATACAAAGTCAACTTATTGCCCCCAACAATCTGGGTCCTCATTTTACCTACCTTATAAAGGATGGAAGGCTGAGTCAACCTTGGGCCTGGTGGGACTTGAACCTGCAGTAATTGCAAGCAGCTGCTGTTAATAACAAACTGTCTTACCAGTCTGAGCCACCAGAGGCCCTTGAAAACCTCCAGTGATGGAGCATTCACAATTTCTGGAGGCAAGCTGTTCCATAGATTAATTGTTCTCACTGTCAGGAAATTTCTCCTTAATTCTAGGTTAGATCTCTCTCTTTGACAATCTTCCACCTGTTACTTCTTGTCCTCAGGTACTTTGGTCAACCCCCTCTTCAAATATTGGAAGACTGCTGTCATTGCCACCCCTAATTGTTCTCTTCATTAGACTAGACAGATCCAGTCCCTGCAACCGTTCATGGTATGCTTTAGCCTCCAGATCCCTAATGAACCTTGCTCTGTGTGTGAGCTTCAGTTTCGTGGCTGGCATCACCTAGTTCTTCTGGTAGAACTAATCTCTCCTCTTTCCAGACATGTTTTACCCTACATCACATGGAAAACCAATCAAAGAAAAACCCAATCCCAGGAAACAACACCCATGTCTCACAAACCGAACCAGGCAGTAGCTCAATGTATAATAAACAACTAGGGCCGTGGTGGCTCAAGGCTGTAAGAAGCCTGTTATTAAAACCAGCTGCCTGCAATTACTGCAGGTTCAAGCCCCACCAGGTCCAAGGTTGACTCAGCCTTCCATCCTTTATAAGGTAGGTAAAATGAGGACCCAGATTGTTGGGGGGGCAATAAGTTGACTTTGTAAATATACAAATAGAATGAGACTATTGCCTTACACACTGTAAGCCGCCCTGAGTCTTCGGAGAAGGGCGGGATATAAATGTAAACAAAAAAAAAAAGTACCATATTTTTCGGAGTATAAGATGCACCGGCGTATAAGATACACCGGAGTAGAAGATACACCTTAATTTTTGGGGAGGAAAATAAGAAAAAAGTTGATTAGCAGGTGGATCAACCTCCCGGAATACCCCCAATCAGCTGTTCCCAGAGGTGAATTTTAGCAACTTGGTTGTGAGCTCCTTGGTTGTGAGCTCTGTGCCTTGCTTTTTTTTCTGCCTCTGAAACTTCTGAAACTCTGTTTCAGAAAAAACTTTATTTTCTGCCTCTGAAAGCCTCCGAAACAGCTTCAGAAAAAAAGCCTCTGAAGCTCTGTTTGGAGGCTTTTTTTCTGAAGCTCTGTTTGGGGGCTTCTTTTCTGAAGCTTCATTTCTGAAGCTTTTTTCAGCCTCTGAAACCTCTGTTTGAGAAGCTGGGCGGGACTACATTCGGAGTATGTTTGTGTGAAAACATTTAGAAGGGGAAAATGTTAAACCTATTTAAGATTTACACTATTGTGTTTTTCTTGACTCGAATTGCCCGCCAACTATGCTAATGATTTTTGGCACCAGCAGATCAAATGTAAATGGGTGTGTGTTGTCCACCCTTTGTTAGTCTTACAAGGATCCTACAAAATGATTAGAATGCTATTTGGTATCCTAGTCTATCACTGAATTTTGCACCAAAGTGGAGATTCGCTAATGCCAAATGGTGCATGTGTGTGTTTGTAAATATTATTGGGTGGTTGGGTCTGATGCAACAAGTTAAGTGGAATTATGGATCCAAACTGAAAAAAAGGATCTTGCAATCTATTGCTCGGGCATAATTCAAGTTCAGTCAAACAGTTAGGGATATAACCTGTAGAGGAACATAGAACAATAGCGTTGGAAGGGACCTTGGAGGTCATCTAGTCCAACCCCCTGCTTGAGCAGGAGACCCTATACCATTTCAGACAAATGGTTGTCCACTCTTTCTCCAAAAGCCTCCAGTGGTGGAAAACCCACAACTTCTGAAGGCAAGCTGTTTCATTGGTTGATTGTTCTCACCGTTACAAAATTTCTCCTTAGTTCTAGGTTGCTTCTCTCCTTGGTTAGCTTCCATCCATTGTTTATCGTCTCTGTCAGGAAATTGTTATTTGCCTAACTAGTTGGCCAGACAATATATAAACCAACTATGTATGTTTGCAGTAAGAAAGGTATCATATTGTTGTGCTGCATCATGCAAGCATCCTGATTGGCTGAGCTCTGTAGCCAATGTATAAAAGGAAAGCTAAATTATGGCTTGTGGGGAATCTACAGGGACGCTACAGCATTGTTACCTGATGATATGCTGCAACTGTATATTTGAGCTTTAAGATTGTTGCTTGATCATGGCTAGTTCCTGATTCCTCAAGATACCGACTGTTGTGAATTGAACTGTGTTTTGCCGAACTGAAAGAAGACCTTGTTTGTTGTGCAAGTCTACGTTTGGTAAGAAGACTTGATATCCCTTGACTGGCTTTATATGTGTATGACCTGGATTGTTTCTGGACTATGTCTTTGCCTTTTCCCTAAAAGTAAAGAAATATCAAACTCCAGTTTGTCTGCAAGTGACTGTTATTGTATACAACCAGTCTTAGTCGTTCTTCATGCGTAGGGTACTCTGCTCAACAGTCCACAACCTTGGTTGTGAACCCAGATTACCCTTAACAATCTCCCCTTCTGGTGCTTTGGAAAATAGTTTGACCCCCCCTCATCTTTGTAGGAACCCCTCAAATATTGGAAGAATACTGTCATGTCTCCCCTAATCCTTCTCTTCATTAAACTAGATGAAGCATTCATCATATGTTTTAGCCTCCAGACCCCTAATCATTTTTGTTGCTCTGGCTTGGACTGTGGAGCCCTTGGTGTGCTCTGAGCCTGATTGTTTGCTTGGAGTTGTTTCATCATCCAACTAAATAACTTCTTCAGTGCACCTCTGCAAGATAGCAATCTAGCTCAGTGAACGCCTAGGACTCCACAATGATTTTCATAAACAACCCTGGTAAAAAAAAAGTCATAAAATTGGGTGTGGCTCACTTAACAACTGCCTTGCTTAACCTTCTGGTTCCAATTATGATTGTAAGCCAAGGATGCTCCCCAAAGATTGCACAGCAGTAATAAACACTTAGACTTATATACCGCTTTATAGTGCTTGACGGTCCTCTCTAAGTGGTTTTGCAGAGTCAGCCTATTGCCCCCAACAATTTGGCTCCTCATTTTACCCACCTCGGAAGGATGGAAGTCTGAGTCAACCTTGAGCCTGGTGGGATTTGAACTGCCAAATTACAGGCAGCTGATAGTCAGCAGAAATGGCCTGCAGCATAGCACTCTAACCACTGCGCCACTGAGGTATCAGGTTTTGGACGGGATTTACATTTCCCCTCAATCTGACCTTGGGACATTTTCCCCTCTAAGTATGGATCTCTGCAGTGTATAGTTAAAAATAAATATGTAAATCCTGAAGGAATGCAAAAAAAAAAATCCTTAGAAGCAGGAACATCCTCAAGGCAAGGGCGGGTTTCAAAACCCGTTGCTACTGGTTCGCTCATGGGCACTTGCACACTCGCACGATATTTCTGCGCATGTGCAGAAGCATCCGGGCAGGTGGGCAGAGCCTCCTGCCACCGCTAACAATTTGCCCGATCCAGACAAACTGGTAGCATCCCACCACTGCCTAAAGGTATGATAGAAAAAATCAAAATGGTGGCCATCTCCATGCGATTGAAACTTGTATCATATTCTCCTGGGTACTATGTTCACCTTTTCTATAAGAGACACTCATTTCTCTAAGGATATATATATATATATATATATTGGTGTGCTTTTCTTCAACATTTTTTATATTTTTTCATGTTGGCGATAAGGATTTTAACTGCCGAAGCAAGGCCAGGCATGCAAACCAGAATGCAATTTATAGCTCAAGATGGTTGGCTTCAAGATTGAATATTCTTGCTCATCTCTCATTTCATTGACAGGTATTTATTATAAGGAATCAAATTAAAATGGGTGAAAATGCTGCCCACCCCACCCCCAGCCTATCTGTCAGAAGAACTTAGGTTTTACAGCTTCTATGCAAATCAATAACCACCTTGATTTGCTGTTTTGTTTGTTTTTAAAGACACGGTACAAACGAATAGAAGATCTGCAAGGCTGGGGGTGGGTGGGTAAGGATGCTTCTTGCTATCTAACAATGAAAAGAAATGGAAAAAGAAGGTGGGAGGGAGAGAGAGAGTGGGGGGAAGAAAGATCAGGGGAAGGGAAACAGCTTTGCGCTTCTTTGACAGATGGGTTGAAAGAAACAAGCAGCAGCACCAAATTTTAATTCAAGAAATCAAGCAGTAGAAGAAAAGTTGTTTTGTTAAAACAGTGACTGGGGGCGGAGAGCAGGAAGAACTAACCATACAAGCCAGCCAGCTCAGGATAACAGATAATTTCTTTGGGGCATTCAGCTACAAGCGCAGAATAAGCAAACAGCAGGGAATTATTATTTTATTTCCCTTTCAACTGAGATATTTCAAAAGTATGATGTGAGGCTTCTGTTGGCAGTCCTGTAGAACTGGGTTAAGAAGACCCTCCCCTCCCAGCCCCCACTCTGTTCTCCATCTTCTCCAGCTGATTAATGAATTTAAGGGAAATGTTTCAATAGGTTCAGAAAAGACCAAATGATCAGTGGTCCATGGCAAGATTGCGTATGTCGTGGGCAGTGGTGGGTTGCTTCTGGTTCTCCCCGGTTCAGGAGAGTCGGTAGCGGAAATCTTGATATGAGAGTGAACCGGTTCGCTGCTAACGTCAGCTGGGCCCTCCCGCCTGTCCCTGCGCCCCTACCTACCTTTATTCCATTGTTTTTAGCTCAGCTGTAAGGCTCAGCAGAGTGGATCGCCATGTCTCAGCTGTTTTTTTACTCAATGCGTTTGCGTGAAATGCAAGTTTGGCGTGGGTGCGAGCAAAGTGAGCATGTGCGTGGCGATCGCGTGCAAAGCACATGCGTGATGCGAACCAGTGGTAAAACTGGTTAGAACCCACCACTGGTTGTGGGGTTGTGTTGCTCTTTGGATTCCAAAAGGAAAAAGATGGAAGGGCAGGCATGACACATCGATCCACAACTCCTTAAATGAATAACAGAGCTGGAAGAGATCTCGGAGGTCTTCTAGTACAGGGGTCTCCAACCTTGGCAACTTTAAGATTTGTGGATTTCAACTCCCAGAGTACCTCAGCCAGCTTTACTGGCTGAGGAATTCTGGGAGTTGAAGTCCACAAGTCTTAAAGTTGCCAAGGTTGGAGACCCCTGTTCTAGTACATCTTCTAATGCATCTTCTTACTGACCTGTCCTAAAGCTGCAGAAAGCAACCATGTGATGCTAGGAAAAGACAGAGCTGACCTGTTGTGGACTTCAACTTCCAGAATTCCTCAGCCAATTATGGTGGCTAGGGAGTTCTGGGAGTTGAATTTTTACAACCTTCTTTTTTTGCCACAGTTGTGAAGCAAATCACTGCGGTTGTTAAATGAAACATGCAGTTGTTAAGGAAATCCGGTTCTCCCATTAACTTTGCTTCTCAGACGCTGGCTAAGAAGGTTGGCAATTGCATGACACAAGGATGATGCAACCATTATAAATACATGCTGACTGCTAAGTGCTTGAATTTTAGTCATGACTGTGGAGATGCTGTGGTGGTCATAAGTGCAAGAACCAGCTGTGAGTCATTTTCTTCAGTGCAATTGAGGGTTGAAATGCTCCTGGTTTGGACCAGATCGCCCGATCCAGTAGCGATGGCGGCAGGTGGTTTGGAGAACCGGTAGCAAAAATCCCTGCCCCGCCCCACCGCATGCCCAGCTGAGCCGCGCTATCATCAGAGGTTTAAAATGCTTTTAAAGGT
Organism: Ahaetulla prasina; assembly: GCF_028640845.1. Lineage (NCBI taxonomy): Eukaryota > Metazoa > Chordata > Lepidosauria > Squamata > Colubridae > Ahaetulla > Ahaetulla prasina. The sequence goes on from NC_080539.1 coordinate 17,319,224, forward strand.
AAAAAAAAAAGCCTCTGATGATCGCGCGGCTCAGCTGGGATCGTCAGAACTCTTTAAAAGGATTTTTTCTACAACCTCTTTGGTAGAAAAAATGCTTTTAAAAGGCTTCTCTGGCGATCCCAGCTGAGTTGCCTGATCATCGGAGGCTTTTAAAAGCATTTTTTTACAGCCTCTTTGGCTGAAGAGGTTGTAGAAAAAATGCTTTTAAAAGTAAAAAAAAAGGTTGGCCACGCCCACCCAGTCACATTATCCCCCCAAGCCATGCCCACAGAACCAGTAGTAACAAATTTTACATTTCACACCTGGTGCCATTGTAACTTCAAATCAATCAATGGTCATAATTGGAGAATTACCAGTGTTCAATTATTTCCAAGCTCTGTTCGTTAAGAACCAGAAGAAGAATTGTGAGGGATTAGAAGAGCTGTTGACAACCATTTTGGTTCTGTAACTGTCACTGCACTTGGAGGAAGGTGCTCCTTTGCAAATTACGCCTCACCCATCAGTGCTCCTCCTGGTCTTGGACTGGGCAGATTTTCATAACTGATACTATGTACGCTACATGGGGCTCTCCTGAAAGGATGACTGGAAAACCTCTATTGGAGCAAATTGTGGGGTCTGCTAAACTATCCTTGCCATTTGTTTCCCCAAGGTCCTCCCCAAAGAGCAGCTTGCTGTCACTCTGAAGGATACTGGTGTGGAAAATTAAAAAAAAATAGCAACTCTTGGAATAAATTTGAGGTAGCAGTAACAGCAAAATCCTTGCAGTTTCTGCAGCAAAGTTTTACACACAAGTCAGAAAAGAGAAAACAGGTGAAAATGGCTGAAGCTGCTAAAAAAGCCAAGCTGCATTAACAGAGGATAAAATCAATAGCACCTGAAGAGTTAGTACAACTTTGTAAGGGTAAGACTACGCTTGGAATACTGCATCCAGTTTTTGGCCGCCAGGATATAAAAAAGTGCAGAGAAGAGCAACAAAGATGATTAGAGGACTGAAGGCTAAAACATATGAAGAACAGTTGCAAGAATTGGGCATGTCTAATTTAATGAAAAAGGAATGCGGTGGCTCAGTGGCTAAGACGCTGAACTTGTCAATCGAAAGGGCAGCAGTTCAGCAGTTCAAATCCCTAGTGCTGCGTAACAGTGTGAGCTCACGTTACTTGTCCCAGCTTCTGCCAACCTAGCAGTTCAAAAGAATGTAAAAAATGCAAGTAGAAAAATAGGGACCACCTTTGGTGGGAAGGTAATAGCATTCCTTGTACCTTTGGCATTGAGTCATGCCAGCTACATGACCATGGAGATGTCTCCAGACAGCACTGGCTCTTCGGCTTTGAAACGGAGATGAGCATCACCTCCTAGAGTCAGGAGTGACTAGCACATGGTAAAATGGGCCAAACTCACTCAACAAATGTTTCGCTTTGCAACATAAATTTTGGGCTCAATTATGGTCGAAAGTTGAGGACTACCTGTATTTATGATCCGTGGTGGCACAGTGGTCGGAATGCAGTATTGCAGGCTAATTCTGCCCATAGTCAGGAATTTGATTCTGACCGCTCAAAGTTGACTCAGCCTTCCATCCTCCCAAGGACAGTAAAATGAGGACCCAGATTGTTGAGGGGAATATACTGACTCTGCAAACTCCATAGAGAGCACTAAAGCACTATGGGACAGTATATAAGTCTAAGTACTATTGCTTCCATTTTGGTAATCCTGAATTAATTGATCCCTAGAATCCCTAGAATCTTAGATATGGAACATATTTTAGAAATCATCTAGTCCAACTTCCAGCTCAGTGCAGAATTCACCAGGGCTCCTTCACTAGTACATTAGAACTTTTGCATCCTTATTGAAATCACATCATGGTAACCAAGTGGAATTCTAACCTGTGGCCCCCAGCCATGGCATGGGTAGAGGATCGCCGTGTGATTTTCCTGTGGCCCTTGATCAAGGCAGACATCTTTTATCTTGTTGTTCCTCAGCTGTAACAAATCCAAAAACAGAATGGAAGGGTAAGATGAAGACATTTTGACAAGTGTTTTCTCACTTCTCTCGACAAGTGTTTTCTTATAATTACCAGATTTATTGATTTGAGATGCGTTCAAATATTAGTAGTTTGGGTTGGTAGTTGGGCTCTTGGTTTGGGCTCTGAGCTTGGTAATTTGGTTGCAAACGTTTCGTCACCATTCGAGGAAACATCGTCAATGCGCTTTGAGTTGTGCTGGTCTGTCAGAACACAGGTCTTTAAATACCTTTTTATGTGGTGCAAATTAGTCTGAATGTTGTTCGTTACTTCTGAGTCATGGTCTGATTGTTGATTGGTTGTTGTTATCGAGGCATGGTCTTTGGTTTTAAGTACTGTCTGTGTCAAGGAGCACAATTCATAGCACACTGACAATGTCTCCTCGAATGGCGATGAAACGTTTGCAACCAAATTGCCAAGCTCAGAGCTCAAACCAACAGCCCATTTTTATTTATTTATTAAATGTATATGCCACCCAGCTCACTATCCAAAGCAAGCATCAGCTGAGCAGCATTAGCTAATCATTCACTTTTACTTACAACAATATGCTTAATTTTATGGACGAAATGAGTCTTTGTTTAAAAAGGTGAAACTTCTAGTGAAATGCTTATGAATTTGGTATTCTTGGATTTCAGTATATTTTCTTATCTCTTAGTTCACCATTATCTCTCCAGCAATCGGGAGCCATCTTGGCTTTCCACACAGTGATTCTGTCCCACAGAAAGCAAATCGCAGCAGCCGGGGAGGCTGTAGATCAAACACAGAGTTAAATTCACCACAGCTCACTAAAACGAATTCTTGTGCCCCATGAAAATGAGGTTGAGGGAATAGAAAACGTTACAGGAGATCAGAAAACAGACTGTGTGTGGTATTGGTTTGGGTCCAAATCACTTGTTTTTAGGAATGTAGACATTGTATTAGTAGCTATTTTGACTACAAAGAGGAAGCCATGGGCACGAGGGCCTTCCTCTCTCTGTCAGGAGACCCCAGAAAACATAAAGCAATTTGGTTCAAGCATTTTCTTTTGGCATTTCAAGCTGTGAGATGCATGAGGGGGAATTCTACTATACAGCAGTTCTCAACTTAAAACAGTTCATTTAGTGTCCATTCAAAGTTACAACTGCATTGAAAAATGTGACTTATGACCGTTTTTCATACTTACGACTGTTGTAGCATGCCTGTGGTCATGTGATCAAAATTTGGATGTTTAGCAACTGATGCATATTTATGACAGTTGCAGTGTCCTGGGGTCATGTGAACCCCTTTTGCGACCTTCTGACAAGGAAAATCAATGGGGAAGCCAGATTCGCTTAACAACCTTGTTATTCATTTAACAACTGCAGTGATTCAGTTAACAACGGTGGTAAGAAAGGTCTTAAAATGGGGCAAAACTCACTTAACAAATGTCTCACTTAGCAACATAAACGCTGGGTTCAACTGTGTTTGTAAGTCGAGGACTACCTGTACCATCAACCCAATTCCTGATTCTTTCACAAAACAATAATGCTGTTCAAAATCAGCTCTCATTATAATATCCTTCCTTCCTTCCTTCCTTCCTTCCATCCTTCTATCCTTCCATCCAATTTATATGTCCGCCCATCAGTCTGAGAAACTTGGGATGGTGAACAAAATAAATAATCCAAAAAGAAACCAAATCAAAGGCAATTTATTATTTACACCCATGCCAACGTTACAGTGACTTCTAACTCAGCCCCCATGTCTGGAGGAAGAATGAGATCTTTGTGGACTTCCAAAATGCCACAAGAGATAGAACCATCCATTTCTTGAAAAGGGAGTAGAAACCTGCTCCATTGGGTAGGATGCCATTACAGAATACATACATCCTGAGATCACAACAATGGGGATTGGACAGGGGTAAAATGCTCCCGGTTCAGACCGGATCACGCGATCCAGTAACAATGAGGGTGGGTAATTCGGAGAATCGGTAGCAAAAATCCCTGCCCCCCACCACCGTCCACACCTCGCTGTTCCTCTTCTCTGTCCCTGAAGCTCTTGGTGGTGACATAGCTGCAAATGGCCTTAAATGACTGCTGCGGTGCTTCAAAGGGCCGCACTACAGCTGATCAGCGCAGTAGGCGGCTAGTAGACCGTCTCTACTTTTTAAAAAGGTAGACTGGTGTGCTCCCAAGTTTTGTATACTTTATTATTTTTATTATTTATTATTATCGGCCATGCTCATTCAGTCACCTGACCACCAAGCCATGCCCACTAATTAAGCCACACCCACAGAACCGGTAGGGAAATTTTTAGATTTCACCCCTGGGATTGGGCAGTGGTGATATTCAGCCGGTTCTATCCAGTTCTGGCGAACCGGTAGCGGCAGCTGTGGGTGGTTCTGGCCACCTGCTGGGATGTAATCACATCCCATTTATCCATGTGCACACGCTCACATTTGCGAACCGGTAGTGAAGGTAAGTGAATACTACCCCTGGATTGGGAGGGGGAGGGGGAGGGGAGGGGGGGACACATGCGGTTTGAAAATTAATTCCCCCTGTCCTAAAATACAATTCACACTATTTAAAAAAAGTAGTAATGGAAAGCATCCCAGGTCAAACAAAGATGGACTAACATAAGAGTAACATATTTTATCCATCATAGCCAAACTCACTGTGGGCTTTTCTCCCGCAAATGACTATTAATGTATCCACCAGATATCAAGAATTATCTACCCTGGTAGATAGGTAATAGAAGGAAATACATTATTGTTATCTTTCACAGGATGAGTCTCCCAGGAAACTTTCTCGTTTTCTCTCCTAGCGTTTTTTCTCCTCTCCGCCAAACATTTATCTTTTGAAAGAACTGATGGGAGATTAAAGATTGTTTTTCTCTTTTTCAAAATGGTAAAACCTAAAACCTCCTTCCTCCTCTTCGTCCTCCTCTAGGTGAAATGGAAACTTGATACACTGTAAAAAAAATAAAATAACCGAATATCCATTCGTAAGTGATTGGTTATGTCCGGAATAGAATAGCAATTGAAAGTGAATTATGGGTGAATTATTATTTCTGTCTGTTTCCTTAGGCCCTCTGCCAGCTTGTCAAGCAAATGGCCAGCAAGTGAGGGCTTCTGCAAATTTCCCAGATGCTGCTATGCAATGACTTTCCATGGCGCATCAATCTACATTTTAATTCTGGGTGGAATACGATGAAGACGTGGAGGATGTCTGCCCTATTCATATACTGCATAAAGGGTGGGAGTTTTCAGTTAAGGAGAACATTGTGAATGTCCATCACCACCACCATACAGGTAGCCCATCCATAACTTAGTTTCCAACAGTTGTTTGCTAGATCTGTTTCTCCTATTGACAGAAATTAACAGAGTAACAGAGTTGGAAGGGACTTTGTAGGTCATCTAGTCCAACCCCCACACACAAGCAGGAGACCCTACACCATTTTTGACAAATGGCAGTCCTTGAAATCTTCCAGTGATGAAGCTCCCACAGCTTCCGAAAGCAAGCTGCTCCATTGGTTGATTGTTCTCACTGTTAGAACATTTCTCCTTATTTCCAGGTTGAATCTCTCCTCGATCAGTTTCCATCCATTATTCCTTGTTTGGCCTTCCGGTGCTTTGGAAAATAGCTTGACCCTTTCATCTCTGCGGCAGCCCCTCAAATATTGGAACACTGCTATCATGTCTCCCCTGGTCCTTCTCTTCACTAGACTAGACTAGCTATGCCCAGTTCCTGTAACAGTTCTTCATATGTTTTAGTCTCCAGTCCCCTGGTTGCTCTTCTCTACATCTTTTCTAGAATCTCAACATCTTTTTTATAGTGTGGTGACCAACACTGGATGCAGTATTCTAGGTGTGGTCTTCCTAAGACTTTATAGAATGGTATTAGTACCTCACTTGATCTTGATTGTATCCCTCTTTTAATGCAATTTAGGATTACATTGGGGTTTTGGGCTGCCGCCGCAAACTGCTAACTCATATTTAACTGGTTGTCCACTAAGATTCCAAGATCCTTGTCACAGTTACTGCTATTAAGCCTGGTTTCACCCAGTCTATATGTGTACTTTTGGTTTTTTGGTACATTTGTGGCTTAAGCGGGTCATGTAAATCCAGCTCTTAGTTTGGCTCACTATGTGTCAACCCAGAAAAATGGCTTTATTTAATAGATATGTTAAAGAATGATAATGAATATGAAGTTTCCAGCAGGAATCTTTCTCAAATTGACTTGGAGATGTTTGGTTTCAATTTCTGCATGTAATCCACCAAGCCACAGCTCTATATAATTGCATTTAGGAAGTGACTGTTAAAAGTACAATTGTGTAAGACTTAAATCTGGAAATTCGATGTGAAAATCACATGGTTGAATGAAGAGTAACTGTGAGAGGGATCTTGGAGTCCTAGTGAACAACCATTTAGAGATGAGCCAGCAGTGTGTAGGAGCTGCCAAAAAAGCCAACATAGTTCTGGGCTGCATAAACAGAGGGATAGAATCAAGATCATATGAAGTGTTAATACCACTTTATAATGCCTTGGTAAAGCCACACTTGGAATATTGCATTCAGCTTTGATCTCCATGATGTAAAAAAGATGTTGAGACTCTAGAATGACTGCAGAGAAGAGCAACAAAGATGATTAGGGAACTGGAGGCTAAAACGTATAAAGAATGGTTGCAGGAACTGGGTATATCTAGTTTAATCAAAAGAAGAACTAGGGGAGACATGATAGCAGTGTTCCAATATCTCAGGGGCTGCCACAAAGAAGAGGGAATCAAACTATTCTCCAAAGCACCTGACGGTAGAACAAGAAGCAATGGGTGGAAACTAATCAAGGAGAGAAGCAACTTAGAACTATGGAGAAATTTCCTGACAGAACAATTAATAAGTGGAATAACTTGCCTGCAAAAGTTGTGAATGCTCCAACACTGGAAATTTTTAAGAAGATGTTGGATAACCATTTGGCTGAGGGGTGTAGGGTTTCCTTCCTGGGCAGGGGATTGGACTAGAAGATCTCCAAGGTCCCTTCCAACTGTGTTATTATTAAGAATCCAAACAACTTTCCAGATGGACTGACAGTTGAAATCATTTAAATTGGCAAATCAATTTGAACAGTTAAATCAAATCAACCAGGCCATCCAATCTGAATTAAGATTAGAAGTAGACAGCACCCTATCCATACATCTAAAATCAGTTCAGATCATGGTGTCTAAAACCAAGAGTAGCTTGGTACTGCCAGACAAGGAATGGGAAATACGTGTCCCACCAGATGTGGTTGGTCTATAATTCTCTTCAGCCTTGGCTGTGGAGCTAATGTTAAGTGACGACAAGAGATACAGCCTGAGAAATATTGCAAATCAATACAGCATCGAAGCCTTACTAATTAAATGGTATTCCAGTTGATTGCAAGACTAAAACAATGCAAGAAATAGAAAAGAAACAACAGAAGACATCTACTCATCCCTTTATAATTAGGGCTGAAAAACAACATTTTTTCACACCCGGTGTGATTCATCATAAAGTAGAATGGGTTGTGAATCAAAGTGCACTTACAGCCATCTGGTTTTTTGTGAATTCTACAACTAAATTCTCTCCACTAAATTTCAGGCAAGGGAGAATGTTCTCTGCTCATCAGATCCAATGCTTGACATTAGTTAGAACAGAGACCAAGGTAAAGCTGTCAGATGCTACCACCACTTCGATTTGATAACAATGAGATGTTAGATGTCCACCTATTTTGAGCTGTTTCTTCAAAGAGAGAGCCTCAAATGCAGTTGTTACATTGTTACATCCACGTTCACAATGAGGACCTGATTATGCATGTAAGAAATGTGCTTTGCAAGCAAAGGACCACAGTTTTAGTCTTTACTTTGGAAAAAAAAAAGGACCACAGTTAGCACAGCTGGGAAATTGCTTACAACATCCTCTATTGGAGCCATAATGGCCAGATATCACAAACCTGGTGGTAGACAAGTTGCCAAGTTCAAAAAACAATTTGAAAATCACTTGATTGCATGAAGAATCAAAACAACTTCCCAAATGGACTGACAGTGGAAATCAAGTGGATTTCCAAATTAATTTGAATGGTTAAATGAGATCGGGCAGGGCATCCAAATCAGGAGTGAAATCTAAAAATTTTCCCTACCGGTTCTGTGGGTGTGGCTTAATGAGTGGGTGTGGCTTGGTGGTCAGGTGACTGAATGGGCATGGCCAATAATAATAAATAATAAAAATAATAAAGTATACAAAACTTGGGAGCACACCAATCTACCTTCTTTAAAAATAGAGGCACCAGTCTACTAATTGCCTTTTTTTGGAAGCGCACCAGTCTACCATCTTTAAAAATAGAGGCACCGGTCTACTAATTGCCTTTTTTTGGAAGTGCACTGGTCTACCATCTTTAAAAATAGAGGCACTGGTCTACTAGCCACCTACAGCACTGTAGTACGGCCCTTTGAAGCACCACGGCAGTCATTTAAGGCCGTTTGCAGCTATATCACCACCGAGAGCTTCAGGGACGGAGAAGAGGAACAGCCAGGCATGGGCGGTGGGGGGGGGGGCAGGGATTTTTGCTACCGGTTCCCCAAACTACCCATTATCGCTATCGGATCACACAATCTGGTCCGAACCGGGAGCATTTCACCCCTGATCCAAACTGAACTGAGATTAGAAATAGATGGCACCTCGTCCCTATGTCAACCCTGAAGGGAGCCTGGCTGAAACCCTATTACCTAAAACCAATTCAGATTTAGTTTGGTGGCGCCTCCTCCTGACCCACCAGATGTGGTTAATCTGTAATTCCTATCAGTTCTGGCTACGATAACTACTCTTAAGAAATGACATCATCTTAAGAAAGAGTCAGGAAAGTAGAAAGCTGAAGTGTACAGCAATGGTGCAAATCTTGATGGCATCTTCTGCAACTACCCTGTTTCCCCCCAAAATAGGACAACCCCTGATAATAAGCCTAATTGGGCTTTTGAGCGCATGGCAATAAAGCCAAGCGCTTATTTCAGGGTTCAAAAAAATATAAGACAGGGTCTTATTTTCGAGAAAACACAGTAATAACTACAAAGACAACATTCAAGAAGAATAGTAACTGAACTCCCAAACCCCTGAAAGATACTAAGTCTCCTCTTGTAGACTATTCTGGATTAAATGGAACATGACCAAATGAAACTGATTCCAGAGATATTTGTAATCTTTTGTTCTGAAGGCAAGAATGACATTGGATAGCCGTTGGGGTTGGCTGAAGGAATTTTAGTTCCAGTTTTGAGTAAAACTGGCTGGTTCTAGTTACTCCCTGCAGATCTCATTAGAAAATGGTTGGAGGAGAGACATAAAATGTACTCTAAATTCACAGTCAATCCCTACATATCCCATGTAGTAGTAGTTCCTTCTTAATTACCTCTCCATAGGCAATGGTGTTATTGTATCTTCTCATTTCTGGGTAGACGTGGTCCAGGTACCATTGGAAACTCTTGCATTTCAAACTTTTTCTTAATGCTTTTCGCTCCGAAACATCCCCAATATCAATTCCTGGGTTCTGAAAGACAGGTACATGGTTACATCGTCACTTTCTCTTACTGTTGCTATGCTCTGTGATAACCAGATGTTCACTCCTGCTTTTTAAAAACACATTCTCAGGAATCTTTCTTTTGGATTTTCCTACCTCCATAGCTTATGATGCCACCCTTGAGGTCCTTCTCTTCTTTTCATATTGAAAAGCCCAAAGAAACATAGAACAAGATTGTCAAAACATCTGGAGTTAGGCAGGCCAACAGCTTCTTTATAAAGTGTGAGTAGTCTTTTGCATAAAAATTACCTCTGGTATAAAATTCCCATTCATCCTAGCCAATACAGCTTGTCATCATCGTTGTCGTATTTGTGTCAGAAGAAGCAACAAGGCACTTCCAGGTTGAAAGGATTAACTGGTGACATCACTGTTGCCTGGGGGATGCCCAGTGGGGAAGTTCCTTTCACATCCCCATTAATAAACCCACCAAAATGGTACCTATTTATCTACTCACATTTGCATGCTTTTGAACTGCTAGGTTGGAGAAGCTGGAGCAAATGATGGGAGCTCACCCCACCACATAGCAGTACTTGGGTCTTGAACGTGGGCTTGCTCTTTGTCAACTCAGCATTCTAACCATGTAAGCCACTGTGCTGACACCAATACAGCTAAAAATATGGACTATAATTCAGTGGGAAAGAACCTGCTTATATCTAGAACAGGGATGTCAAACTGGCGGCCCACAGGCTGGATGCATCATGCACAGGCCACACCTACCCCAGCTCTGCAAATGAGGGAAAAGTCACAAAACATCCTGTGATGGCAACGTGATGCAGCAAGTTTGACACCCATGAGAAAGTCACAAGTTCAATCCCCATCACCTCCAACTAAGAATAGCAAAACGTTTTCCTGAAATGGCAATAGATGAAACATTCTGAAATCAGCATGCTACATTCTGATTTTAAAATCAAAGGGAAAGTCTACTTTGATTCTTTTCGGACTGTGAGATAACTCAAGAATGTACAAAGCAACTTGGTCCTGTGCACAGAAATGGGCATTTTAATCTCAAAATCAAAATGTTTCATAGGGAGAGGTTATGATTCCAATCTCTGAAAGGCAGAGGCTTTTTTTTGGAATGCTGGCTTAGGACATATAAAAAGGTAACCTTCTCGGACTTAATATCTGCTGGGGAAACCTGGTTTGATGTGATATCCAGAATGTTAAATTTATATTTTTTATCAAGTTTTTTATTTTATATTACATATACATATCAATGTGTGAACAGTGCGACACCTGGGTGCCAGTGGTGGGATTCAGTCGGTTCTCTCCAGATTGGGCGAACTGGTAGCGGCGACTGCAGGAGGCTCCGCCCACCCACCCAAATGTAATGTGCGAGCACTGCGCATGCGTAGAAGGCTGTGTGCAAGCACAGGCAAGGTGCGTGTGAGTGAAGGCGCGCGCTCATATTTGCGAACCAGTAGGGAAGGTAAGTGAATCCCACCACTGCTGGGTGCCATAAATTACAGTACAGATAAAATAGTATTCTTGATCATAGTTATCACATTCATCCAGTCTATATATTTCTAGTAGCAATACACATTTATATCAAATTATAATCTTTCATTATTTCATATTGTTTAAACATACATAATACTACCGCTGTTCAGTTTCTAAACCTCCCTCTTATCCTTGCACTTGTCTTACTTTATAAAAATGTGTCTACTAATATTCCCCCTTTCTCTTATTTCTGTCCTTATTCTAACTTTTATTCATGTCACCATTATATTAAAAGACGTTCCCTTTGTATTACAATACTATCCTTCATTATTTCATTGTTCAATATTTAAATATACAATTCTAACACCAATTGCAATATTATTTAAACATGCAAATTAATTCTGTTCATATTCTTTACATTTTTCCAATCTATATGATTCCACTATTAATATACCTGTTTATATTAAAATATGCTCATCATTTTATTACTCATTATTTCACTTTATTATTCCACTGCAAATCATAATATTATTTAAACAAACTCAATAATACCATTATTTAATCTCTAATTTCCCCATTTTTAATACTTAGTTCTTATTCATATTTCCCATATTTCACTCTTCAAATCTATTTATATTAAAATACTATCCTTCATTGCTTCATTATTCAATGTTTCAATATACTATTCTAATGCCAATCGCGATATTATTTAAACATACAAAATAACTCTATTCATATTCTTTGCTTTCATCCAATCTATATAATTCTAGTATTAATACACGTTTATATTAAAATATTTTCTTTTTGTTATTTAATTGCTCAACGTTTACGAATCGCAATGTTATTTAAACTTACGTAGTAATTCCATCATTCAGTCTCTAATTTTCCCATTTTATTATTACTTTTGTTTCATCATGTAAAGGTATACTGTATATACAAGTAATCCCTCGATCTCTTATTGAACACATTCCTATCTCTGTTCTAATTTCTCCTCCTGCCACCATTATAAAAAAAAAGAAAGAAAAAGAAAAAAAGGGGAAAAATATTTTCTTTCTTCTTTTTCCTATCTGCCTTTTATCCATCATCTCTTGCCCGCATCAATACTTTAATTCTTATTCTTTTTTTAACTTATTTCCTATATTCTTCTCTTAAATCTTTATCTGTCTGTATCTGTGTCTACATCACTGTGCTTAGTCAATCTAGGCATTGACTGTGCCTAGTTAATCTAAGTGTGTTTTTTTTTTTTGTCACAACAGTATACACAAACATCGTCATAAATAAAAACAACACATCATGAAAGAAAAACATATATATAAGTAAAAGTATGCAACAGCTATGTTAATTTGATATAATGAAGGGAACAATAGGACAGGAACGGTAGGCACTTTTGTGCTCTTATGCATGCCCCTTATAGTCCTCTTAGGAATGGGGTGAGGTCAATAGTAGACAGTTTTTGGTTGAAGATTTTGGGATTTTGAGTAGAGACTATGGAGTTTCCAAGCGTTAACAACTCTGTTACAGAAGTCATATTTTCTGCAATCAAGTTTGAAGCGGTTGACATTAAGTTTGAATCTATTGTTTGCTCTTGTATTATTGCGATTGAAGCTGAAGTAGTCTTTTACAGGAAGGATATTGCAGTAGATGATTCTGTGTGTTAAACACAGGTCATGTCGAAGTCGGCGGAGTTCTAAATTTTCTAATCCCAGGATTTCTAGTCTGGTGGTATAAGGTATTTTGTTGTTTTCGGAGGAGCGAAGAACTCTTCTAGTAAAATATTTCTGGACGCGTTCGATTGTATTAATGTCAGAGATGTGGTATGGGTTCCAGACGGATGAGCTGTATTCAAGAATAGGTCTGGTTTCTCCCATCCCTACCCTCTTCCACTGTCTAGCTTTGAAATTATCAGTCCAGACCCCTGTCTCCCTTCCCCAAGTATCTTCCCGCTCCTCCCATTCTCTTTTTAAATATCTTAGAACAGTGTTGGTGAACCTTTCGCATTCTTGTGTGCCGGCCCGTGTGCCGGAAGTGGCACGCAAAACCGTCCCGTGCCGAATGTGTGGCCTCTCCAGCTCCTGTCGCGTTCGTGCGCTCAAATGTGCGCCAGCCAGCTGGCCATTGCACAGGTGGAGCCGGCGACCCTGGAAGTGTGGTGATCCATCGCACATGCGCATAACACCAACCTGGAAGGCTGGGTGCCAGCTCGCGCATGCCCGATGGACCAGAGCACTTCCGGGGTCCACCGGCACCGCACATGCAATGGCCAGCTGGCCAGTGTGCATTTGAGCTCAGAAATGCAATGAGGAGCTGGTGAGACCGCGCATTCAGCACGGGATGGTTTCGCGTGCCACTTCCAGCATGCGTGCCATAGGTTCACCAACACTGTCTTAGAATGTTTTCTAAATTTGATTCATAAAACATTATTAATTTTATTGATGACTCTTCATTATCTTCTTTTCATTGATTTCTCAATTCTGTTTTTCTGTTAGATTTATAATTTTAAGAAGCCCAGTCAGCTTGTTCTTTAATGAGAGTTTGTTTCTCCAAACCTATCATCATCATCGTCATCATCACCACTGTCACCTTCATTGTCATCATTTCATCATCGTTGTCGTCATCACTATTTTCATACATATATACATACCCATCATCAGTGCTGAAATCTGAACCGGTTTACTACTGGTTCGCTGGCTGCACATGTGCACTGCGCGTGCATATGCACAGTGTGCACTACACACCAAATGCAAGGTGCACACGTGCGCAATGCATGCCAAAAGGAGGCATGGGGTAAGTAGAACAGCGCGTGCGGGGGGGGGGTAATCAGCTGTAGTGTGTGATTTTTTTTTTACTTTTAAAAGCATTTTTATACGACCTATTCGGCCGAATAGTTTGTAAAAAAATGCTTTTAAAAGCAAAAAAAAGGCTCTGATGATCGCATGGCTCAGCTGTGATTGTCAGAGCCTTTTTTAACCTTTTAAAAACATTTTTTAAAAGAAGTGGCAAGCGGGCAAGCGGGGGGGCAGGGATTTTTGCTACTAGTTCTCTGAACCACCCGCCGCCATCGCTACCAGATCAGCCAATCCAGTCTGAACCAAGAGCATTTCACCCCTGCCAATCATGCTATTTTTTTTTCAAAGTAAGCAAAGTTATGCAAAGCAGAGAAAAGGATTAGGAAGTCATGAAGACAAATGATAAGAGAGAAGAAAGAAGAAAGAGAAATCTAACTAAATTTATATCAGTGCCATCACTGCATCCCTCTATATCTGCCTGTCTTTGCAAGCAATCTTTGCTTCTGAAGAATGTCGAAGACTGCAAATTTCTCCTAGTAGCTGTGATCTGGGAACCAGATGTTGGCTTGAAAGATTAGATTAGAGATTCTATGTTGCACAGAAAATTATACTATGCTTGGGGTAAAATGCACCCTTTAATTAAGAGTATTTTAAATAGCCTACATCTTCTCTATCTAATGGAAATGCTGAAGAGTTATGTGAAAATCTTGATTGACTGAAGCCATAATAGGCAGTGGAAGTCAATATTCATAGAAGCTTTTGCTGTTGATATTTTTTAATTGTTGTGGTAGTTACTATTGTTAAGGAAGAAGACTGAGGTGAGACCAAACTATTATTCTCCCATAAATTGAATTTTCATTCTTTCTATTGCCAGTGTTCAGAAATGAATGCCACTGAATGAATTTGCAGCCCCAAACAGCACCATCTATCTAAATGTTTATGGAAATTTCATTTCATAAGTGCAAGGAAAACAAACTCTGAAAAGGGAAAAGAAAAACTCGGAAATCTTTGGAGGACTAAAATGTGAACAGCAGAGACTGGGCCATCTCATACAATGGGAAATGCATGGAATGAAGTAGTTAAACACTTGATGGGATGAAGAAAGTTTTTAAAATCCCTTCTAAAGGGCAAAAGTTGGTTAAGGAGTTTTCCGCATTTAGCTGAAAGTCCCAGTTATAATTTTCTATTTTTCAATCACAATATATCTTTAACACGTTTTTGAGATATTGTGTTTACTTTTCAGACAATAAAGGGAAAAAATATGAATATTTTTTAAAAAGCAAAATAGGTTTTCTCAATTTTTATACTGTCCAGTCTGAAAAGAAGTTATCTTTTAGGGTAGTGAATGTTTCTGAATATTTGGAATTATAGCTTATGTTGTCTGGGAGATTTCATTCAGGATCCACTTTTCTTTCTTTCTTTCTTTCTTTCTTTCTTTCTTTCTTTCTTTCTTTCTTTCTTTCTTTCTTTCTTTCTCTCTCTCTCTCTCTCTCTCTCTCTCTCTCTCTCTCTCTCTCTCTCTCTCTCCCTCTTTCCTGATTGTTTATTTGCACCCTATGATTATCATTAAGTGTTGTACCTTAAATTTCTTGATGAAGGTATCTTTTCTTTTATGTATACTGAGAGCATATGCACCAAGACAAATTCCCTGTGTGTCCAATCACACTTGGCCAATAAAAAAAATTCTATTCTATTCTATTCTATTCTATTCTATTCTATTCTATTCTATTCTATTCTATTCTATTCTCTCTCTCTCTCTCTCTTTCTCTCTCTCTCTTTCTTTCTCTCTCTCTTTCTTTATTCATTTTTAATGAGTTTAACCTATGCTTGATTAGATTAGCTTACAAAACACACAGAGCTTATCTTTCAAGATGGCAACTCTCAAGGCAACGAACAAAGATAAAAGCAAAAAAAAATCAATAAAACACACCAAAGGAGATGATAAACAAAAAAACAAAGGCCGAAATCAGTAAAACTAAACATGCCAGAGAAGAAAGAAATGTTTTTAAACCCAATTAAAAGTCAAAGATCTCATTTCTAACGAGGCTGAATAATTGGCTTGTGTATTGAAATGTTGAGAGATGTGGTGGCTCAGTGGTTAAGATGCTGAGCTTGTCAATCGAAAGATCAGCAGTTCAGTGGTTCGAATCCCTAGTGCCGCATGATGGGGTGAGCTCCCATTACTTGTCCCAGCTTCTGCCAACCTAGCAGTTTGAAAGCATGTAAAAAATGCAAGTAGAAAAATAGGGGCCACCTTTGGTGGGAAGGTAACAGCGCTCCATGTGCCTTTGGCGTTGAGTCATGCTGGCCACATGACCACGGAGACGTCTTTGGACAGCACTGGCTCTTCGGCTTTGAAACGGAGATGAGCACTGCCTCCTGGAGTCGGGAACAAGTAGCACATATGTGCAAAGAGAACCTTTACCTATTGACAATGTATCTTCACTAGTAAAACTCTCCCCACCTAGCTATCAACCCGATTATTAAATTAGTATCACTGCTTTTTTTTTTTAATGCAAAGAAATGTCACAACAGATGGCAACACTTATCCTGCTTTAGTCAATCTCAAAAAAATCTGAGAAATGTTAGATCTGGCTGGCACTTGGAGGGAGAACATTAGAAAGTCCAGATCTGTAGCCTAGATGGTAAAGTGAAAAACAAAAAAAAAATCTGGAAAATTGAAAAATGGCAATATTCTAGCCTACTGTAGTTAAGAAAATAATACATATGGAAGTCATCACTTAGATGACTTTGGCTGAACTTGGAAAGGGAAACGGTGTTAGACCTGATTAGTATTAGAATGAGAGACCAGCAGGTGGATACATTGGGAGGTTAAAAAGAAATCATTAAAAAGGCAATTGCGAAGCACTTCCACATTGTTTCCAAGAAAATAACACAGACATATCCATGAACTCCTCTGGAATTGGAATTCAATTTAAGATTTCCTTACTTACATTCAGAAAGAAAGAAAAAAAGGAAGTCATAGGGGTATAGATGGGTTCCCTTTTGTAGTGAAGCACCACGTTTCTATGTATTTGTTTGCTTTTAAGTTTTATTTCTCAAAACATTGTTATTGGAATGAGGGTTGAGAAAAATAGCAAATTTAAAAGCTGTCTGGGGACCCTCAGGTCATACCGTATTTACAGCAAAATCCCAAAATCCTCAAAGCTTTAACCAAAGACTATCTACTATTGACCTCACGCCATTCCTAAGAGGTCGGTAAGGAGCGTGCATAAGAGCACAAGCGTGCCTACTGTTCCTGTCCTAATGTTCTCTTTGATTGTATCCAATTCGTATGGTTATGTCATGCTTATACTTATATATACTGTTGTGTTTGACAAATAAAAATAAATAATAATAAAAAATACTTGTAAGAAGCCTTTCAGAGACATAACTATTTAAGTCCCAAAGGTGCTTTTTCAAAAGGCAACTGGACTTTCTTTGCTTTTCCTTGAAGACATTTCACTTCTCATCCTGGAAGATCCTTCATTTCCTGAAGAAGCTTCTTGGATGAGAAGTGAAATGTCTTCAAGGAAAAAGCAAAGAAAGTCCAGTTGCCTTTTGGGGGGGGAAAAAAACACCACCTCTGGGACAACCATGACCTGGATGACTGAGAATCTCCATAGACATAACCATTCTAGCATTCTTCAGGTGGGAAGCTGATAGTAAACAATTTCAGCCATCAAAATTCACTGGTATGAAGTAGCTTGGGCTCCAGCAGGGGTATCAAACTGAAGGCCGGTGGGCTGGATCTGGCCCATGGGGTGCTTTGATCTGGGCCACAGGGCTGCCCTGGAAATAGCAAATGACTAGTCCACGGTGCCTGCAAAACCAGAACTTGGGAGGGCCATAGGCAGCCTTCCCAGGCTCCAATTTCATCCAGGATGGCGTCCTGCAACCCTCTGCCAGCAAAAATGAAACTCAGGGGGGCCGCGCCCAGCTGCCCCCAAAGTCCATTTTCGCTGGGAGAGGTCTGCAGGAGGCCGTCGTGTCTGAAAACACCCACCTCTGTGGCTCAGACTGCTAAGACAGTCTGTTATTAACACAGCTGTTTGCAATTACTGCAGGCTCGAGTCCCACCAGGCCCAAGGTTGACTCAGCCTTCCATCCTTTATAAGGTAGGTAAAATGAGGACCCAGATTGTTGGGGGCAATAAGTTGACTTTGTATATAAATATACAAATAGGATGAAGACTATTGCTAACATAGTGTAAGCCGCCCTGAGTCTTCGGAGAAGGGCGGGATATAAATGCAAATTTAAAAAAAAAAAAAAACGGGACCCAGGAGCCCATTTTCGCTGGCAGAGTGTTCAGGCCACTACAGTCACCCTGACACAAGTGATGTCATGCTGGCCATGCCCACCCAGGCCACGCCCACCCCAGCCTCCCAAAGTCAAACACAACCCTGATGCAGCCCTCAATGAAATTGAGTTTGATACCCCTGATCTATATGAATGGACACTTATCTATATGAATGATCTATATGCATGGTCACTCTTGGCCAGTAGGGTCAAATTGCTCATCTCTGTCAAAAAATGGAACTTTCCAATTAAACTGGGAGCAAACCGACACTCAGATGGGTTCTGTCAGGTGCAAGAAACCAGGAGCCAGGATTGAGATAAAAAGCATGGCAAGTTTATTCCATGCAAGCTATGCACAAGAATCTGATCTACTAACGTCAAGGCGAATTGGCACCAGATGAGAGTCTATAGACTTCAAGGGGGCAGGATTTAGGTCTCTTATGGGGGTGTAGACTCCAAACAAATGATACATTTGACCCTGCCCTCAGGCTCCCTCTGGTCATCTTCTACAGGTTCCTGTAAAATGTTCCTGTGGAAATAATGTACTTCCAAGTGAAAGGAAGCAAAATCTGAAATTAAGCTGAGGTCCATTTTTCAGCCCATCACAGTTCCTAAAATTCGGTCCATATGAAGCCACTGGCAATGTTATGATCTTATTTAGGCACTTCCAAAGTTACTTTCTTTAGGGATTTTTTTTTTTTTACGGATGCGGTGGCTTAGTGGCTAAGATGTTGAGTTTGTCGATTGAAAGGTGGGCAGTTCAGCAGTTCAAATCCCTAGTGGTGCGTATTGGGGTGAGCTCCTGTTACTTGTCCCAGTTTTTGCCAACCTAGCAGTTTGTAAGCACATAAAAAATGCAAGTAGAAAAATAGAGGCCACCTTTGGTGGGAAGGTAAAAATGTTCCATGCGCCTTTGATGTTTAGTCATGCCAGCACATGACCACGAAGACGTCTTCGGACAGTGCTGTCTCTTCAGCTTTGAAATGGAAATGAGCACTGCCCCCTAGAGTCAGGAACGACTAGCACATATGTGCAAGAGGAACCTTTACCTTTACCTAAAGTTAGTTTAGCACCATAATAACCAAGTTTGGAAACTTCCATCTCTGTACCTCCTCATTTTTCCTTCTTTTTCCTTTCCATTAAGAATGTAAACAAAGAAGAGAAAGAAAAAAAATCAGTGTGGTTTCTGGTGCATATGTGCTAAGAGTTGGGTTGGGACAAATTTGTTTTTTTCTGTCTGGAGCAAAGATCACCTTTCCTTCACCCCATTTGACAAGTTGAAAGGAGGCAGATTGGCATTTTGTGATGAAATCACTTGTTCCATCAATGTCTGAAGAGAAGGTCAAGGTCTCCTCCCTCTCATCAAAGGGGAAAAAAGAAGAGCTGGAGCAGAAGTAATTCAAAAGAGGGGTGGGAATTAGATTTCTCTAGCCTCTTTGTAGGTTTTCCCAGATGCAATGTATGGCTGTGAAGGTTGGACCATAAGAAAGGCTGAGCGCCAAAGAATTGAGGCCTTTGAACTCTGGTGCTGGAAAAGACTCCTGCGAGTCCCTTGGACTGCAAGGCGAACAAACAAGTCAGTTCTAGAGGAGATCAACTCTGACTGCTCTTTAGGCGGCCAGATCCTGAAGATGAAACTGAAATACTTTGGCCACCTAATGAGAAAGAATGACTCACTGGAGAAGAGCCTAATGCTGGGAAAGATTGAGGGCAAAAGAAGAAAGGGACGACAGAGAACGAGGTGGCTGGATGGAGTCACTGAAGCAGTAGGCATGAGTTTAAATGGACTCCAAAGGATGGTAGAGGACAGGAAGGCCTGGAGGAATGTTGTCCATGGGGTCGCGATGGGTCGGACATGACTTCGCAACTAACAACAACAACAGCTTCTTTGTATGACAGATCTACCATGTGGTTTATGTAG
Organism: Ahaetulla prasina; assembly: GCF_028640845.1. NCBI lineage: Eukaryota > Metazoa > Chordata > Lepidosauria > Squamata > Colubridae > Ahaetulla > Ahaetulla prasina. The sequence goes on from NC_080539.1 coordinate 17,339,218, forward strand.
TGTGTGTGTTTGTACAAATAGGATGCCTATAGAAGGCAGAAAGATTCTGTCAGCATTCCAGAAAAACCCCTCCTGAAGAAAAGACTCCGAAGCAAACATCTTTCAAAGTTCTTTTACTAGCATAGGTAAATTGGCACAACTGGGGAAACTCCGAATCTGGGAATCCAGGTTTTTCCTCAATATGACAAACTCCAAAACCACCACCCCCTTGACCCCTCTGCCGATCACATGCTCCAATCCCCAACCGTCCCATCTCAAGACATCACTCCGGCCACTCCTTCTCCAGATGTAGGCTCGGCCTGGCCTTGACCGGCAGGAAGAATGTTATTATGTTTAATGGCCCCTTCTACCAAATCCCCCCTCCTACTTTCTCACACAGGGGTATGGCTTCCAAAGCTGACAGATTCTCTGCTATAGGCATGGTCTGTTGTGACTCCAGCCCCCGAACCTGGCCCCATGCCCGAAAGTGATTCTGAAAGTGAGGGGGAAGCACCGATTCCTTTGGCTCGGTTCCAGGAGCCAGAACCAGACCAGTCAGAGGACGTAATGAAGCCGTCATCCCGATTCCCCCCTTCCCCAGGCTACGCCTTCAGACTCAGCTGATAATAATAATAATCAAGCTTGGCTTGACCCACGCTTCAGAAGATTAGAGAGGCTGCATCGTCAAAAGGAAGGGTGGGGCAAGAGCCCCACAGGATATATAAGGAATTTTGGGACTGCTCTCACTCCACGGGAAGCAAAATTTAGCTGATCCGTTTCAAAAAGTGCTGAAAGTCTTGCTACGTGAGTCATTTGTTTGAACTTTGGCAGGCAGGTGAGATTTCTATGCCAGGACTGATAAGAGCCGTGAATCCACTGACTGAAGGCCAGCTCGTGGGTCTGAAGTGGGGAAGGAGACAGAACATGGTCCCACACAGATTCACATCAAGAACATTAGGAGAAAAGGCAGACGATGGAGACCTACGGTAGGTATGTTGACTCACCTCCAATGGCAGGTTCCATGCGATATATACATGGGACTTGTAATCATCCATCCACACCTCGGCCACCCGCAGTGCATTCCTCTTAGTGTAGAAGCCAATGTTATTGTTGTACGGCTTCTTCTTGCGCTCAATGTGGGCCACTCGAGAGCAAGGGAGAACCTCCATGCTGCCACCACACAGCCACACCTGGAAAGATTGAGACAAAGGAGAAAAGACAACAACAGAATGTCAGTAACTGGAAACACCCCGTATTCATACACATCCTAACCAGGGGTGGGCTGCTGGGGGTTCGCAAGGGTTTGGGAGAACCTCTAGCTAAGATTCTGTGCGTTCGGAGAACCCCCAAATCCCCCTCCTGGCTGGCCGCTCCCACCCCACTCTGCCCCTCCCCTCCCAGGGGCCTACTGAAAGTTTGGGAAGGCAAGAAACAGGCCCGTTTCCAGACTCCAGAGGGCCTCCGGAGACTGAGGAGGCCCTTTTTGGCCTCCTGGAGGCTCGAGGAAAGCCTCCAGAGCCCAGGAAGGGCAAAAATGTGCCCCTGTTGTGGTGCAGGAGGCTGACTAGGCCACACTCACCATGACCACACCCACAAAGGGGCAAAGAACCCCCTTGCTAAAATTGTTAAAGCCCACCCCTGATTCTAACCTCCTTCACTATCCTCCAAGGTGGTACCTTCCAGATCCATTTTATTTCCCTAAGGCAGGGTGTCAAGCCAAGGCCCGCAGGCTGGATCTGGTCCATGGGGTGCTTAAATCTGATCAACAGGACTACCTTGGAAACAGCAAAGAACTGGCCCACGGTTCCTCTGCCAGTGAAAATGGAGGTTGGGAAAGCTGCGTGTGGCCCCCCTAGGCCTCATTTTCACTGGCAGAGGGCTGCAGGAGGCCTCATGGGCAAAAACGGGGCCCAGAGGGGGCCACACATGATCTCCCTGACTTCCATTTTCGCTGGCAGAGGGCTGCAGAAGACCAGCACAGCTGCCCCCCAGCCACACTCCCGAGGTCACATACAACCCTGATGCAGCTCTCAGTGAAATTGAGTTTGACACCCCTGCCCTAGAACACCTGGAAGATTTGCATTGCTCAGTGTAAATGAGATATATCCAGCAAACCACGGTGGCACAAAAAGGAGAAATATCTATGAGGATTTCCTGCCTAAGCTTTTCTTTTTTCCTTGCGTTGTTTCCCCACCCCCCCACAATAATTTTATTAAGGACTATATTGAACACGTAAAACCAATGCAACAATGTAGTAGAGAAATACATTAAAATTATTTAAAAATTTAAAAAGTGCAGAAGGCGGGAAAAACATCAGATGTGTTAAGGCACTGGACTAGAAACCAGAAGTCAGAGGAACGGGGTGCCAAAAGGTAGTCTATTGTCTACTACGTTTTATAAAATATATAAGAAGGATCAACCAGTCCCCAACAATATACATCTATTCATCTACATGGACAACACAACAGTGGCTGCACCAGGATCAGCTTTTGATGAGATAGCTGGGAAACTCTGGCAGCACTTGAGGAATTAGGATGATATTATACCATCAACCACTTGAAGCCCAAAACGCAGAAGACCCAAGTGTGTGCTTTCCACCTTCAAAATTGAGATTCAAGGGAAGGGTTGGACGTTATGTGGCAAGGGGACCAGTTACAGCACTGCTGAATACCAAAATATCACGGTATGACACTGGATGGGAAACTCTCTTTTAGACAGCATTGCCTCAACACCAAGTCTAAAGTCATATTGAGAAACAATATCATCAGGAAAATGGTCAACTTGTTGTGGTCTGCCAGCAGCCTGCGGAGCTGGCAACGGAGTCAGACAGCGATGAGGCTGAGGAAGAACATGGGCCAGTCCTGGAGGCTGGGGAAGGCCCAGATGAGGGTTCTGTGTCAGAGGCAGAGGTGGGGCCAGGGCCATCAGGGAGGGAGGTGTGGACTCCGGAGCCTCCAGAGGCTGACAGTAGTGAGGCAGAGGAACAGGAGGAGCCTGTTCCTAATGCATGCATGAGAAGAGCTGCCAGAAGGCAAGAGCAGTTAAAGCAAAGAGGATGACTCGGGAGTAGGGCCAGGAGATGATTGGCCCCTCTCATAAGGCTTAAAAGACCAGCAATGGCATTTGGGCTCTTTGCCGGAAAACAACATTGATAGACTTGCTCCTTGTCTTGCTGCATTTATTTCTTGTCGGTGTCTTCTGCTTTTGAACTTTTGCCAAGAAAAGCCTTTGCCTAATTAGACCAAGGTTGGTGATAAGACTGAAGAATAGTGTTATGAAGAATTTGCTTTGATTTAGTTTGGACTACGCTGAGAATGAGTTAATTCTCAGCTGTTCTAATAAAGTTTGTTCGTTTTTGAACTGACTGAGTTTACTACTGCCTACTCTGGCCTGGGTCACAACACAACTATACATAGGGAGCTCAGCCATCCACATCAGTTTCAGCCCTAAGTGTCTCTGTAGGAGAGCATGCTGTTGGTCTGCAAGTAATAATTCTCTATAGAGATTACCATTTTAGGGAGGGGGTGTGTGTCTTTTGGCTTGCCTTCAATGCTTCCTGCTCCAGAGTGGGATGCATCTGCACAGGCAAAACAATTTGATATTGCCATCAATGAAGCAGTATATTTAGTGAAAGGATGCCTCTAACCCAGGGGTACCCAACCTGTGGGCCATGGCCCATTACCAAGCCATGGCCTGTCGCAACTGGGATGGGTGAGTGACTGGCCAGCGTGAACGTGTGCAAGCACGCTGGACTAGTGTCGTGCGGGCGCTAGTGTCACCGTGAGCATCACATGGGTGCTAGCATTAGTGTAAGCATCACGTGGGTGTTAGCATCACCACAAGCCCCTCATCCCCAACAAGTATTACAGACATCACAAATTATCCCCTCTTTTAAAATATAATCAAACATTCCTGCATTCCATAGCTCAGCCAATTTTCTATAAACCATCACCAAATCTTCGTGTTTTCTTATTTATCAGTAAAAGCCCAGTAAAGGTTATCAAAAAAACAACACCTTATGTATATATATCCACTTCCATTTAAATAAATTGCCCCTCTCTTTAAATAATCAAAGCTCAATTCATCACCCAGTCCCAATTGAAAGAAATCATTAAATATCACCAGAAATAGCAACCCATTATTTATCTGGGAAAAAAACCCAAGTATTGCAAATTATATCCAATACCCTCAAGTAAACATTACCATAAATAACAATCATCATTCAATCTGTAAAAAAAAGACATCACCAGAAATAACAGTCCATTATTTTAACCATGATCAAATAAATCAGTGTTGTAGTTTTCTTTTTCCCCCACAAAAGGAGTTCTAACATCTGTTTCTCCTAGTTTCTTTATCTCTTCTTTCAAAATCCTTATCATTTTTCTGTAGTTCCAATATATTAACTCCAGCAAATCCCTTCTGTGCTTTTAAATCGTCAGCAAATTACATTTGTAGAGCCATTATTCCCATCTCTTTCTTATGGGTTATAATTCTTAAACCCTTAATATCACTTCAGTTTTATTCAATGAAGCTTCTTCCTTTTCAATAGCACATTTTAGTTCTATTACAGAGTTAAATAACTTGAAAATCTCTTATGCCCAAATATCAAGCACTTCTTTTAGGGATGCCATCTAGTACTCTCGAGTAGTGAACCTTCAGTCATCTTTTCTGTTTAAGTATGAACAAAGCAAATTTTCCCACAAGAAAGCATCCTTTTAATTAACATCAAAGTTCTTCTTTAATTCAAATCCAACTAACCTTTAGTCCGTTTAAAACTTTCCAAAATCAACACTATTGTCACCTTCTTGATGAACATTTTTTTTAAAAAAAAAAATCCCTCCTACCACATTTAGTTACTTTCTTTCTAAATGGATTGAAGAACTCAACCAGGTAATGTCAAACTTATGTCAGCTTTGGAAGCCATACTAGGCCGAAGGCTTCCATACACTGCCACAATTCTCCTCTTTGGAAAGGGGGGATGATTAGACATAATAACATTTTTCCGGCGGTCAAGATCAGGCTGGGTTCGCATCTGGAGAAGGAGTGGCTGGAGTGATGCTTCGACATGGGACGGTTGAGGATTGGAACATGTGACCGGCAGAGGGGTCATGAGGGTGAGATTTTGGGGCTTGTATTACTGAGGGACGAACCGGAATCCCCAGTTTCGGTTTTCATCCAACTGTGCCAGTTTACCTATGCTAGTAAAAGAACTTTGAAAGATGTTGGTTTTGGAGTCTTTTCTGCAGGAGGGGTTTTCTGGAACGTTGACAACTTATGATTATGAATATTTCTCAGGGGTGAAATCCAGCAGGTTCTGACAAGGTTCTGGCAGAACCGGTAGCGGAAATTTTGAGTACTTTGGAGAACCAGTAGTGGAAATTTTGAGTAGTTCGGAGAACCGGCAAATGCCACCTCTGGCTGGCCCCAGAGTGGGGTGAAAATGGAGATTTTGCAATATCCTGCCCCCAGGAGTGGGGAGGGAATGGAGATTTTGCGGTATCCTTCCCCTGCCATGCCCACCAAGCCACACCATGCCCACCAAGCCACGCACACAGAACCGGTAGTAAAAAAAAAATTGGATTTCACCATTGATGTTTCTCAATAATTAACATACAATAAGTATTATCAATAAAACACAAAGGGATTGAAAAGATGAGGTATGGTCGAATATTGAGTCCAAAAACAAGACTATGTTAACAGCTCTGAGCATGATGAAATCTCACAGCTCCTGGCTGAATATAAGTGAGCTGAAAAATATGTTTCTGCTGTCTGCTCACCCCAAAAAACTCAGCTATCTTCTGTACATCAGGATCTCTCCTTGGTCCAGAGAGAATTTTTGGCAGCCTGGACCCGGCATCCAGCTTTCTTTTGGCTGTAATGTCTCTCGTGATCCACAACAGATCAATTTCCCATTCATCACCAAAAGTGATTGCCTTTTCTACTTGTGCTGAGACCTCTCATGCAAGTGTTCTGTCCCCAACAACCACAACCAAGCAGACACACGAGCTGACTATATCTGCCAGCAATTTACTCCGACGACAGATCTCAGTTCTGGCAATGAACCTGCAATTGCCTGCCAAATTCTCTTATCTCCTCAGACCAGCGTAATTATAGTTCAGAAATAAACAGAAGCCGAAGTCTTAGTCTCAAAATATTGCAGCCAAAGTTTCCAAAAGTCAGTTTTTGTCCGTCATAAGAAGCTATAGAGAGGCTCCTCCTGCTTTTATACCCTGTGGGGTGTGGCTCTGTAACTCAGCACTCTCTAGGCCTGCCCCACCCCTTCTTTTGTTGTTCCTGCCTCTCCTTTCTGTGATGCCTGGGATTTAATCAGGACTGACTGTCAGCAGCTGCGTCTTGAGGCATTTCCTGGGAGGGTGAAGGTGCGGGAGAAAGAGGCCTCGTCATCTCCTCCACCTGGCCTGCCTCTGGGACCTGAAGTGGAGCCAGAGAGGAAGGTCCTGCAGAGGGAAGCCCTGCTGGCTCTTCCCCTTCACTCTCTGAGTCACTCTCTGCCAGGAGGCCCGGCTTGGGAGCTGAAGACACAACAGCAAGTATGTAAAGTGCCACGTTTTCATTGCAATACCAAATACCTAGTTTAAGTTACCCAGAGGCACATTGGACTAGTGTCATGTGGGCACTAGTGTCACCATGAGCATTGCATGGGTGCTAGCGTCAGTGCAAGCATCACGTGGGTGCTAGCATCACCATAAGCATCACACAGGCGTGCCTGGCCTTGTTTGCATTGCCCACATACTCACAGCCCCATTTGCACCGGTACAAGCGCACATAAAGGTGCCTATCCCTCTCTCCTCTCCAAGACACCAACCCAGAAAGGTTGGGGAACTCTGCTCTAACCTACACTAACTGAGAATTTATAGCCTCTCGTGGGAATTGCCCCACCTAAGATCAGGAGAGAAGTAACAGCAGACACCTAGAGAACTAAGAAAGAAAATGATCCTTGACACCCTTTGAATGGACATACTTTATGGCAAGACTCTTGAGGGTATGTAAGAGTAAAACAGAATTGAAAGATGGAGGAAGGAGACCATTGAGCAAGGAATAACATTGGAGAAAGATACAGCTGAAAGATCTGAGCTCTGTTATATTTAATTCACCACCAAAAGTGATTCCTTCTTCTACTTGCACTGAGACCTCTTATAGAAAAAACCTTGCTAGTTGACAAAATATTACCAGATTACAGCTATAAGATTCTCACTCTAGGAGATGAGCCTGAGGGAAGGGTCAAATGTATCATCAGTCGCAAGTCCCTTTGTGCCCACAAGAGACCTAAGTCCTGGCATCTTAAATTCCTCTGATTTTTATCTCCCGCTCATTTCCCTTGACTGTTAGTAGTTCAGATTCTTGTAAAGAGCATAAACTTGCAATAAACCTTAATATTCATTTGAACTTCCTGGACTTCTGATTTTCCCATGCTTGACATTCACCTAATAAATTTATCCTGAGAGATTCTAGGATGTGACTACCCTGAACTTTTTCTTCCCTTCTCCATCCAGTTCAGGACTATGCAGTCTCTTGTATGGGGCTCCTCCCTGGGAATGTGTGATGCCATTGCTGACATTTCCCCTATTTCAGAGGTCCTCAACCCCTGGGCCGTGGCCCACTCCCGGGCCGTGGCCTATTCAGAACTGGGCCGTGCAAGAGATGGGCCATCATGCACAGGTATGTACACCTCAACTTGTGTGCACATGCTCAGCTCACCTTGCATAAGTGGCAGGTCGATGCGCACATGCGTGCCGAGCTTGACTTGCAGTCCAGCTGCATGTGCATGCACATGCATGCAGTCTCATCAGTCACCCATGTTGAGCTGCTTGCAAGTGCACGCTGGCTCCCCCACTTGCACGACCTGATTCCCCTCTCTCCCCTAGCCAGGCCACCAAGCCACAAAGGTTGGGGACCACTGCTCTATCTCCTTCTTCTTGTTTGATTCTGCAACCCAACAAGACAGACACAGACTTCAGAGGATAATTAGAACTGCAGAAAAAACAATTGCTACCAACCTGCCTTCCATTGAGGACCTGTATACTGCATGAGTCATATATCTGCAGACCCCTCGCATCCTGGACATAAACTGTTTCAACTCCTACCCTCAAAAGGAGGCTACAGAGCACTGCACACCAGAACAACTAGACACAAGAACAGTTTTTTCACGAACACCATCACTCTGCTAAACAAATAATTCTCTCAACAATCTTCTCATCTTTCCCATCACCCATCTCCTTCCACTTATGACTGTATGACTGTAACTTTGTTGCTTGTATCCTTACGATTTATATTGATATTGATTGTTTCCTAATTACTTATTTGTACCCTATGGTTATCATTGTGTTGTATCTTATGATTCTTGATGAACGTATCTTTTCTTTTATGTACACTGAGAGCATATGCACCAAGACAAATTCCTTGTGTGTCCAATCACACTTGGCCAATAAAAAATTCTCTTCTCTTCTCTTCTCTTCTCTTCTCTTCTCTTCTCTTCTCTTCTCTTCTCTTCTCTTCTCTTCTCTTCAACCACACATTCCATCACAGGGTTTATGCTCCAAAACAACATTTTGGAAATCAAACCAGGCACCGCGTGGCTCTATTAGCTCTCCTCCAAAAGGGAATGCATTATCTTTAGACAACATCTGTCCCACCGTTGAACAGCTGTGGTCATTAAAGAATTTCACTTGATGTTACCCCAAATCTGTTCCCCTGTGGTGTCCATCCTTTAATTCTGAACAAATGAACAATGGAAAATAAATCTGTCCTTTCTTCCATCTGACAGCCCTTCAGATGTTTTAAGACAGCTCTCATAGCATCCCTTAATCTTGTCTTCTCAAGCGTAGTACATAACCAGCTCTTTCCACCATTTTTCCTTTGATTGATTTCAAACACTTTAGCATCCTAGATGCTTATCTCTGGACCTTCAGAAGTAATCACTGAATGTCACACCATCAAGTAACTTTGATCCCTTTGCTAGTGACTAGCCCAATAGAGGTAACAAGCTACTCCACTATAGCTAGGCTAATAGTCATTTCAGAACTTCTGTTGGAAAGTGATTCTGTCAATGTAATAATCTGATCCAAATCAAAGTTCTGAACTGAGCTGAAAAATAAAATTGAACCAGGAGACTCATTCAACCTGGAAATAAAAAGGGATTTTCTGACAGTGAGAGCAATCAACCCATGGAACAGAAGATGCCTTCAGAAGTTGTGGGAGCTTCATCGCTGGAAGCTTTCAAGAAAAGACTGGACTGCCATCTGTCAGAAATGGTGTAGGGTCTCCTGCTTGGGTGGGGCGTTGGACTAGATGACCTACAAGGTTCCTTCCAACTCTGTTAATCTGTATCTGTGTCTGACTCCAGATTGAATTGAAAAACTACATACCCTAGCAGCATTTTGATGGACTCTTGTGTACATGCAAAAGTATTTTTCTAAACAGAATTCTTGGATCTGACTTGCAAATCTGAACTGGATTGTCTGAATCAACAGGGAAATTTCAATTGGACTGATGTGATTTTTCAAATTGAGTCACCAATGCAATTGTGGGTGATTCACACCTCCCCAATCTCCACCAGACATAATGGGAAAAATCATCTTTTTCCTCACCCAGAGTACCCTAAGACAGAGGTCTCCAACCTTGGCAACTTTAAGACTTGTGGACTTCAACTCCCAGAATCCCTCAGCCAGCTTTCTTGGAGTTGAAGTCCACAAGTCTTAAAGTTGCCAAGGTTGGAGACCTCTGCCTTAAGACACAATAGCATTATTATTTTTGTCCATGTAAGTGTGATTTGCAACATTTATTATGAAAGATTTGCTTTTAACAACATGGTAATAAACTGTGTTCTGTGATACGGTTGGGAAGGAGGGGGCTTTGAGCAAAATATTCTGAAGAAGATCCATATACACATCCATATACAAATATAGGTGGTCCTTGACTCACAACAGTTCATTTAGTAACTATTCAAAGTTACAACAGCACTGAAAAACGATCCCACTTACGCAGCATTTCTATAGTCACATGATCAAAATTCAGATGCTTGACAATTGGTTCATATTTATGACAGTTGCAACGTCCCAGGGTCCCGTCATCATCTTTTGTGACCTTCTGACAAACAAAGTCAATTTACTAACCTAACTTACTAACTTAACACCTGCAGTTGTTCAAGTTAACACCCATGGCAGGAAAAGTCGTAAAAGGGGGCAAAACTCGCTTAACAAATGACTCACTTAGCAACAGAAAATTTGGGCTCAACTGTGATCATAAGTCGAGGTCTACCTATATATGGTTGTGGAATATAGTAAGGAAATGGATTCCCAGGAGGGAGGACTGCATTCCAGAGGTGTAAGAGGTAACTCAGCCCAGATATTAAGTGTGGGCGAAAGAGGTGAAGGCAGACCCTCCCTAATAGTTCCCAATGTATATTGTAGATGCAGATTACTATCAGTAATCTGTCCTTGGTCTGGTGAAATTTTTGTCTATAGGTGTGAAACAATGAAGAATTTAGCTTGTAAGAATCATAATGTCCTGTAATCTGCAACTCCTACACTGCAGAAACATTTGGACCACACACCTTGACCAGAGTGAAGGAATAGACACAATTTACATAGACTTCTGCAAAGCCTTTGATTCAGTGGTGCATGACAAACTAGTGCTCAAATTTAGTTCTTACGGCATCTCCGGACCCCTGCACAAGTGGACTCCATTGTTACATCCTCAAACCCCCACAGCTTCAACCTTAAACTGTCTACTGTGGACCTCACCCTGTTCCTAGGTGGTCCGTAAAGGGGGTGTGCGTAAGTGCACCAGCATGCCTACTGTCCCTGACTTACTGTCCCCATTTATTTGTATTCATTTCCTTTTATTTCATGCTTATACTTACCACCTTGTACATGTTTGACAAACAAATAAAATTAAAAAATAAAAATAAATAATTAATTTGGAGCCTGGTCCATACACAAAAACACACATTGGCTGTTTCACCCCGCCACTTTATCTCCCCTGCCAATTTTCTCTTCCTAATGTTCATTTCTCTCCACACACTTTCCCCCGCTTTTTTCTGTCTCTCTTGTTTTCAGGTATGGACACAGGCCTCTTATAGTGCTGTCTCTCCTCTTTAACTTTTTAAAGGAGTTGAACTGCAATACAGAGCAAAGCTGTACGTGCGCTTTGCAACTTCCTATCTTAAAAGAGGACCCAGGGGAAAGTAGATGGGGCTGACAGGAAAACTTCTGAACTTAATTTTGTTACAGAAATCTGGTGCCGAGGATGTGTGGTGCTGCATTTGGAAGCTGTGTATCTTGAGGTAGAGGGAGTGGGGAGAGGATTTGCAGAATTGCACACTGCATCCAAGCCCATGTTTGATTCCACTCCTTCCCAAGAAATAAATTGCTGTCATTCCTTTAACTACAAAGCGGGAACAAAGAATTCATCCTTTGGATCCTGAAGGACTCGGCCTGAAGGTGTGTTGGTGGAAGATAAGACCAAGCAGGAACAAATACAGCCAAGCTGACTCTGACAATTACATGGCCTCAAATATATATGAAATCAAATGCAGAAGTGACTGGGCAGATAATACGAATGCTATAAAGGGGAGGAGGAGGAGGAGGAGGAGGAGGAGGAGGAACTGAATGTTCAATAAAGTTCACTTGTTGACAGCAGCTAGAATTACATATGCTAAATATTGGAAAAAATGTGAACACCCGACCAGATGATGACATAATTAAGAAAATTTAGGATTGTGCTGAAATGGACAGATTAACTTGAAAAATTAAAGAAGACTCAAAATATTACAGGACATGGAATAAATTTTATGAATGGATAGGCAAGAGGTAGAAATGAGAGGGAAGATTATGAATGTCAGTACAACAAAGATGTATAAAACTATGTATATAATATGGAAAAATTTGTAAATAAGCTAATGTAAGTAAAAACTTACTTGAAGTTTTCTTTTATTTCCTTTTTGTTGTTGTTGTTGTTGTATTGTTGTAATTACTTTTAGGATAGCACAGTTATAGTTATTAGCATATATGTTAAGATTTACCATTTACTCTCTGGCTTTGCTTTATTTGCATTGTTATCCTGACATGGCACTGTCTTTTCAACAAAATTAAATTAAATTAAATAAATAAATAAATAAATAAATAAATAAATAAATAAATAAATAAATAAATAAAGTTGACTTGTTCACACCAGGCCTATACAAGTGATGATATAGAGGTATTCCTTGACTTATGGCCGTAATGGAGCCTGCCCATGTGATGGTTGTCAAACAGGTGATCATAAAACACCCGGATTTTACTATTTATTTATTTTTTGGGGGAGCAGATGTTAAGTGATTCACCATGGTTGTTAAGTGAACTTGCAGTTCTTAAACAAACCCATTGTTTGCCGTGGAGTGATTTTGCTGAAAACCAGAAATAAAGGCCAGTTTTAAAATAAAAAATGAAAATAGTCAAAAAGAAAATTTTGAGATTTTCTACCCCAATCCATCTGCAAGAGCATAATAAGTGTAGATACAGACCTCCAAGAAAGTAAGATGTTTAAGAATGAAGGTAATGAATAAGGTAAAAGGTAAAAGTTCCCCTTGCACATATGTGCTAGTTATTTCTGACTAGGGGGCGGTGCTCATCTCTGTTTCAAAGCCAAAGAGCCAGCGCTGTCTGAAGACATCTCAGTGGTCATGTGGCCAGCATGATTAAATGCCAAAGTCGCACGAAACACTGTTCCCTTCCCACCAAAGGTGGTCCCTGTTTTTCTACTTTCATTTTTTACGTGCTTTTGAACTGCTAGGTTGGCAGAAGCTGGGACAAGTAACGGGAGCTCACCCTGTTACACAGCACTAGGGATTCGAACCACTGAACTGCCAATCTTTTGATCGACAAGCTCAGCATCTTAGTCACTGAGCCACCGCATCCTTTTAAGATAATGAATATGTATCTTCAAGTATTAAAAATCCACCCTGTCCACAATAACAGTGAATTGTAACTCCCATCTTTCTAGCCTATGGCCATTTACCCAGTGGCTAATGTGCTCCAGATAAAGCTGGATATAGATTTAATTCATTAAGACAAGTTACTCTAACCGCAACATTCAAGGCTGTCATCTAAATTCTACTCTCCTTTTTATCACTAAGAATATTACAAAACGGTCTGTCCTTGGGAAAAAAAACAAACCAAGAGATCTATTTCCTACCCACCACCCTTCTGCATACACACGTTTTTCCCCCCTAGAAAATCCTAAGAATAGGAACTAAGACCTTGGGAGGCTTTTGTTATTGTTGTTAATTAGTTAGTTAATTAATTTTATATCACCCTAAATTGAAGCAATATGTAGAGCTGGGGAGGAATAAGCACAGAAAAGAGAGCCGGCTTTTGCATTTCCTTAAGTGAGAATTTCATCTTCCATGCTTAAACAGATAATTTCTTCTCATGAAACACAAGCTCTAAATTCACCCGAAAACCTTTTGTCCAGGGTGTCAGCTACCACGAGGGCCTACAACCATTGGCCTAATTTGAAAAGTCGTTTCTCAAATAATCTACTGAGACCTCTTAGAAAAGCAAATTTTCCTGCCTGGCGGCATCAGCAAATAAAAAATCAGAGAGAAGATGGAAGTCCGTTTAAGAAACGGAAAGGACAGAGGAGGGGGGGGAATGCAGAATGGGGAGTAAAAAAAATGAGTGTCAGGGATAATGGATAACCCCATCAGTGTGAGCAAGCAAATGGATATGTCAGAGACGGAGTGAATACTTAGCAGATCTGCAGATGATATAAAATTGGGGGGAACAGCCCACACCATCCAAGACAGAAATAACATTGCAAATGACCCAGATAGAATGCAGAAATGAGCAGGAAGAATAGAAGGACATTTTTATAGAAGGAAGTGCAAAGTTCTTCACTGACAGAAGAAAAAGTGAAATGCACAGACATCAGATGGCTTAGTAAATGGGGTTTGAGGAAAAGGTCACGGACTAGTAGTTGATGATGTAATTGCAAAGGAAGCAAATGCATTTTGTGTGTGTGTGTGTGTGGCTGGATCAACAGAAGTATACTTTTCAGGACTCAGGTAATCCTGGACTTCCGACCACAATTGAACCCAAGGTAGGGCAGTTGCCCCCATTTGACGAGCTTTCTTGGCAGCCTTGTTAAGTGAATCTCTGTAGTTGTTAAATTAGTAATATGGCTGTAAAGGGAACCTGGCTTCCCCATTGGTTTTTGCTTGTCAGAAAGTTGCAAAAAGGCATCACGTGACCCTGGGAAACAACAACCGTTTTACAAGTGGTCAAGCATCCAAATTTTGATCAGGTGACCATGGGGATGCTGCAACAGTCCTAAGTGTGAAACATGATCATAAGCCACTTTTTTCAGTGGCTGTTGTAACTTCGAACGGTCACTAAATAGCAATAGCAATAGCACCTAGACTTATATACTGCTTCACAGTGCTTTAGAGTATAGTGACCAGACGTCCCGCTTTTGGCGGTACAGTCCTGCTTTTTAATAATTTGTCCCGCGTCCCGCGGCATTTCAAGAAAGTCCTGATTTTTTAAAAAAATGTTTTTTAGAAAAAGTCCCACCTTCAGAGGAGGAGGAGGAGGAGGAGGAGGTGGGGGAGTGGGTGTTACAGACGTCAAGCGGCGTCTCTCCTCCACCTGCTCTCGCGAGAAGAGGAGAAGACGCCGCTCTCCTGAAGGAGGAGAGACACCGCTTGACTTCGCCTGCCGGAGGCTTCCTGGAAGAGCCGAGAGGAGAGCCGAGCCTGCCTGGAAGAGCCGAGAAGAGTGCAGCAGCCGCTCCTCCTCCTTCAGCCAGGTGGCGAAACCAAGCACGCATGCGCAGCCCCACCCGCCCGTCAATGGTGTCCCGCTTTGCCATCGCTGAAATCCGATCACTTTACTATAGAGTCCTCTCTAAGCAGTTTACAAAGTCAACGTATTACCCCCAACAATCTGGGTCCTCATTTTACCCACCTCGGAGATTGTATGAGATTGTGTGAGATTGTGTGAGATGGAAGTCTGAGTCAACCTTGAGCCTGGTGAGATTGTGCGTAAGAGCACAAAAGTGCCTACCGTTCCTGTCCTAATGTTTCCTTTCATTATTTCAAATTAATACAATTATTACATACTTTTGCTCATATATATGCTTATATGATATTTTGTTGATTTATGTTGATGCTTGTGTATACTGTTGTGACAAAATAATATTCAAAAAAGATTCAAACTGCCAAATTGCAGGCAGCCAGCAGGCAGCAGAAGTAGCCTGCAGTACTGCACTTTAACCACTTGCGCCACCGAGGCTCTTATTGGTTTGTAAGTTGAGGACTACCTGTTTGGTTCTGGTCCCAGTTCTGGTCATGATAGTTGAAGAAGGATGCAAAGAAACTGCAGCAGGTTCAGCAAAAAAAAGCACCAGGAAACTAGAAACGAATTCAGAGATACTGTAGTTTATGCAATGCATGCCTATCTAAAATGGAAGATGTATAAACAGTGGTATGCCCAGTAGCTTTATATGGTCTTGAGTGCTAGCCAACCACCAAATGCACTGAGCGCTCTTTACATGCCCTGGAGATGTACATGCTTCGTTGGTTGTTAGGTGTTTCTCTTCTTGACAGTATGGCAAAAAAAGGGCACTGCGCCAATACCTGAGAAAATGCAGGAGAAATGCCTACAGAAGCCATGCCCTACAAGCACCATTGCCTGCATCTCTTTCCACTTTAACAAGGGCCCACATAGAAAGCAAAAGTAAAGATGGTGCCACACAATAAATGCAGACATTAAAATTGCCCAGTTGGATCCAAATGCTGCATTTGATCATGCGAGATGATTGTGCACGATGGCTGCCACAAAGAAGAGGGGGTCAACCTGCTTAAATATGAGCCAGCAGTGTGCTGCAGCTGCCAAGAAAGCCAACAGAGTCCAAGGCTAGATTAATAGAGGGATAGATTCAAGATCACATGAAATTTTAATACCAGTTTATAATGCCTTGGCAAGGCCACACTTGGAATATTGCATCTAATTTTGGTTGCCACAATGTAAAAAAAATATTGAGACTCTAGAAAGAGTGCAGAGAAGAGCAACAAAGATGATTAGGGGACTGAAGGCTAAAACATATAAAGAACGGTTGCTGGAACTGGTCTGATGAAAAGAAGGACTGGGGGGACATGATAGCAGTGTTCCAATATCTCAGAGGCTGCCACAAAGAAGAGGGAGTCAGGTTATTCTCCAAAGCACCTGAGGGCAGGACAAAAATCAATGGGTGAAAACTAATCAAGGAGAGAACCAACTAAGGAGAAATTTCCTGACAGTTAGAACAATTAATCAGTGTAACAACTTGCCTCCAGAAGTTGTGAATGTGCCAACACTGGACATTTTTAAGAAGAGATTGGATAACCATTTGTCTGAAGTGGTGTAGGGTTTCCTGTTTGATCAGAGGGTTGGGATAGAAGCCCTCCAAGGTCCCTTCCAACTCTGTTATTCTATTGCTGTGATGGGTCTAATTTTTAATCTCCCTTCCATGCTTCTGGCTCATTTCTCAGAAGATTTGTCAGTGGGCATTCTTGGAAAGAGAGAGTGGATTCCCAGCTTTTTTGCAAAGCAGCAGCTGCAGGCCTGGAGGAGTGAAGCCAGGGAAGGAGGCTAAACTATATAAAGAATGGTTGCTGAAATTGGATATGTCTAGTTTAATGACAAGAAGGACTAGGAGTGACATGATAGCAGTCTTCCAGTATCTTAGGGGCTGCCACAAAGAAGAGGGAGTCAACCTAGTCCCCAAAGCACTTGAAGGCAGAATAAGAACCAATGATGGGAAGTAATCAAGGAGAGAAGCAATTTGAAACTAAGGAGAAATTTCCTGACAGAACAATTACCATATTTTTCACACTATAAGACACTTCGGACCATAAGATGCACCTAGCTTTTGGGGAAGAAAACAAGAAAAAAAAAATCTGTCTCTGCCTCCCAGCAATTTGCCTCCTTGCAGCAAACAGCAAACAGCCTGGTCACTTCAGCACAGCCTGATTTAGCATGAGCAGCTGATTGGTGGTTGGATCAGCCTCCCAGAATATTGCCAATCAGCTATTCCAGGCTGTGGGGATCGCCACCACTGTTGCTGCCCATTACCGCTGCCACTTATCGCTGCTGCCACATATCGCCACTGCCACCTATTGTCACTGCCACATATTACTGCCTCCGTGTGCACCATTTTTGGCCTCTGCATGCCCCATTTTCAGCTTCCATGTGTCCCGTTTTCAGCCTATTCCAGGAGCGGAGATTGCAACTGCCACCTATCGCCACCTATCACCACCGCCGTTTGGCAGCGATAGGTGGTGGCTATTCTTGCTGCCTGGAATAGGCTGAAATCAAGACATGTGGAGGCCAAAGATGGGGTGCACAGAGGTGGTGATGGGTGCTGACAGTGGCGATGGCCGATGGCAAAGTGTGGGGGGCCAGCGGGTGGGGGGAACTTCAGCAACATTCACTCTATAAGACGCACAGACATTTCCACCCACTTTTTTAGGGGAAAAGTGTGTCTTAGAGACTAAAAAATATGGTAATCAATGGAACAATTTGCCTCCAAAAATTTTTAAGAGAAGATTGGACAATCAATTGTCTGCTGTAGTATAGGGTTTCCTGCCTGAGCAGGGGGTTGGACTAGGAGACCTCCAAGGTCTCTTTCAACTTTGTTTGTTTCATTCTGTTCTGTTCTGTTCTGTTCTGTTCTGTTCTGTTCCGTTCCGTTCCGTTCCGTTCCATTCCGTTCTTTCTACTCTACTCTACTCTACTCTACTCTTCTCTTCTCTTCTCTTCTCTTCTCTTCTCTTCTCTTCTCTTCTCTTCTCTACTCTACTCTACTCTACTCTACTCTACTCTACTCTACTCTACTCTTTCCAAAGCATCAAAGGCAGGACAAAAACAATAGGTGGAAACTAATAAAGAAAACAACCAACCTAGAACTAAGGAGAAATTCCCTGACAATTGGAATAATTAATCAGTGCTAACAATTAATCAAACTTGCCTCCAGAAGTTGTGGATGCTCCAACACTGGAAGTTTTTAACAGAAGATTGGACAACCATTTCTCTGAAGTGGTGTAGGGTTTCCTACTTGATTAGGGGGCTGCACTAGAAGACCTCCAAAGTTTCTTCCAACTTTGTTATTCTGTTCATTGATCCGAAATGTGGATCCTGCACCTGCAGGAATAATGCTAGAAAGATGATGATGATGATGATGATGATGATGATGTAGCTCATTCAATTTTTTTTTAGCCCAGATTTGATAGGCCAAAATGAAGTCATGTGAAATGAAACATTCCCATGAAATGGGAACATTTCGCCCTGAGCAGGCAAGTCCCAAAGGAGATGCAGTGGTGTTTTTCAGGAACTAGAAAGGATGGCCCATAAAAGTCAATGTCTGGTTATAATTATTCCAGAAAATGGGACACCAACTAATGAGTTTTATCAGAAAGTGAAGTCCCATTGGAAATTAGAACCGAAACCCTTTCCTACCAGTAAAAACTGTTCAACACTGCAACTAATTATCCAGCAAAGCACTCAGCTCTTCTTTCACTGGACATGTTCAGGTTGACACTAGGCACTTATCTGAATTGCATGCTTTGAGTTAGATTTCCTCCCTGAGTAAAAGATGGGGCTCAATGGCTCTTAAACATCTCTACTTTACTCCTTCTATTATCCAGCCACTGCTTTCCAGCCTTGAGTGACACATAGGTCTCTTTAGGTAAATCCCAAGGGAATGGATCATATTGTTGAAAGGGATCTTGGAGGTCATTTACCCAAATCTCATGCCCTAAGCAGGATCCATGAGAGTAAAGCCTTATAGAAGACTAGCTTTCTTCTGTTTGAAGCAGGGGTGAAATCTACTTATCTTCCTTACTGGTTCGGAAGTGCAGCCACTCGCGCGCGCACATCACATTCACACACAGACCTTCTGCACATGTGCAAAACCTTCTGTGCATGCACAGAAGGTAAAAAACACATTACTGAGAATGGATTAATTGTCAGCTGTTTTAATAAAATAAGTTTATTCAGAACTGAATTGTGTTTGGTAATCACTACTTGGGCCTCGGTCACAACACCTCCTTTCCTTTTTATCTATCACATCCTGTAATGATATGCGAAAATGACCTTGGGAGACAGGAAGAAAAGCTGCACAGTAGACAACCTCTCCACTGATGGTGTAGATCCCACTGATAGTTGTGTGTTCTTATCATTTTTGTGTACTTGGATTCTGTCTATCTATATGCTTCTTTTGTGTGGTTATCTATTTCTGCTTGTGTAAGTTGCTTAAATTCATTTTGAATTCAGTGGCAGACAGGCAGGCAGGACTGATTCTAAGTAAGCTGTACTCTACTCTCCCTTAAAAGCATCCAATAAATGGGAACTCACTACCTTTGTGGATAATTGGTTCCACCATCCAATTTTTTGTTGATTTACTTATTTATCAAATTTATCAAAAGGGGATTCTGGGTAATGTACCTCAACTGTAACTATTCTTACCATTAAGAAATTTTTCCTAACTTTCAACCAGAATATATAACTTAAATCCATTATTCCTTACCCTGTTCCCTGGGATGACAGAAATCTTGGTCCTCTTCTTTGCATCTAGCTTTCAAGTGTTCAAAGTCTTTTCAGGTGTTTGAAGTATATTGCAATAAACAAGGACATATATTCAGTGGTTTAACAACATATATCCTGCCGGTTTAACAACTGGTTTGGTGGTCACATGTTTCTCTGCGCGTGTGTGCGCAGTTTTGACAAAACTAAACTTCCGTGTTATTTCTGTTGACTAACACAGCAATCTGCTGTGTTGTGCAAATCAGTCAAGAGGATAAAGAATAGAATAGAATAGAATAGAATAGAATAGAATATTTTTATTTATAGCCCGCCCTTCTCCTGAAGGACTCAGGGCGGTGTACAGCCAGGAATAAAATACAGAAAGAAAACAACAACCCAAAACTAAAAACAACACTTAAAAAACCTATTCGATATGGCTACTTATAGATAAAATATTACCCTCTAAAATTTACAAAAAATTTAAAACCCATAAAATCAATTTGATAATTTAAAATTTAAGCGAGTCCATAAAGGTAAGTAAAGCACGCAGGGGCAGGTGGGTTCACCTGATCATCGGAGCGAACCGGTTCACTCCCAGCTGATCATAAGAGCTACTGGTATGTCTGAACCAGTCCGAACTGGCTGAATCCCACCCCTGCATACATTCAATTTTGCAGCTACTATGATTGTTGGATGAGCAGGCACAAAAACAGCCAGGGAAGTGATTGAAGCCTGGGAAACAGGCCGCTCATCTGTCAACAGGGGTGCTGATTTACCACCAGCTTATCAAGTACTTAGGAGGCGAAGGCTTGGCAGCACAAGGAAACAACAGCCAATGATGTAATTGCCAGCCATCAACACCCCAATCAAGATCCAAAAAGCCACATATAATAGGGATCAAATCAATACCACACACAGAATAGCCCAAAGCACACACTCTGCTAGAAAGAAGTTCTCTGAGGATGGGCTTCAGCACAAGGATGAAAGCTTGGAAGACTAAAGCTCACGTTCCGGTGACCCACCCAGATTGGATCCTGTTCAAAGTATGCTCTTATATCCCACCCCCAACCCCGATCTGCTCCAGGTTTAAACCTAACCACTTATTTCAATATCTTGATTTTTTTTCTGCCCTTCTCTAAAACATGTTCGTCTAGATCCTTCTTAATGGATTTTAAAAGAAATGTACTTTTCCCCACTTCCTGTCTTTTCCATCCTGAATTCCCCTTCTTCCAAATAAGAAATGGAAGACATTTAAAAGAGTGGAATTATGGCCATGTGTGCCTTTGAAATAACCTAGACAAGAAGCATATCCAGATATACTAGCTCTAACATTATTGTAAGGTTACATTAACCGAATCACACAAATCTGAAAGTACATCTCTCCCCTCTTGCCTCTACAAATCCCAGAAACTAGAGACGGTCCCTCTAAGACACTTGTCAGCCCCCAATCCTTCTGCATACTTATCTGACCTTTGCTTTCTATTGTGCAGCTCTTCCTCCTGTCCCCCACAGTCATTTCCACATACCATTACAGGATGTGATAGACAGAAACAAGAGAAGGAAGGAAGCATAGCACGGAAAATCCTAGGTGGACTAAACAATAGTGACACCAGAGCTTTTCTTCTGACCCAGCTCCCCAAACATGACAAAACCTCTGAAGTGGACTCAAAGATTCCTTTATTAGGAGTGCTGGCAGCCCTGGCAAAAAGGTTATTTCTCAACACAGGCTAACAAGTCCATCCATCCATCCAGAAGATGAATAGTTGTCTGCTGCATCTATTCATCTCTGCCCCCTGCCTTTTACCCCCAGAGCTAGGGTAGGGCTTCATTAGAAGCAGTGGCTCTTCCTTCCCAAGGATTGGCCCAAAGATTTCCACTGCTCTCATCTCCTCTGCCTTCTGCACATCTGCACATCAGACACTGGACCCAGCTGTTTCTCCTCTGCCTCATCAGTCATCTCCAGACCTGGGGGCTGTTGACTCACCATCTGAGGGCTGACGGATGGCCCAGGCTCTGCCTCTGTCTCTCTGTCTGACAGCTCCATTTCCTCTTCCCCCTTGGAGCTCTCAGGTTTTCCCCAAGTTATTTATTTTTTTACAAACATATCAATGCGTGAACAGTGTGGCACCTGAGTGTCATAAATTTTAGTACATATTCATTGTATTTACTACATTTGACAAGCTTATATAGTTCTAGTAATAGTACACAAATTTATGTTAAGTTATAATCTTTCATTATTTAGTTATTCAATATTTCAATATTGATTTTTATGCCAATCACCGTATTATTCACGCAAACTGAATAATACCATTCAAGTTCTGATTTCCCTTATATGGGAAGGTAAAAAAGCTAGGGTTAAAATGAAAATAATTCAAGATTCTCGGGAAAGGGGAGGTTTAAAAATGCCTAATTTTAAATTATATTATGAAGCAGCTGCTCTCTCTGCAATAAGTGATTGGTTTAATTTAACAGAGGACAGAATTTTGAATATAGAAGGTTATGATTTGCTATATGGATGGCATGCATATTTAATTTATGACAAAAAAGTGGATAAGGCCTTTAAAAATCATGTGCTAAGAAATGCCCTTCTGCGTGTTTGGAAAAAATACTCTTATAAACTAAATTATAAGGTTCCTATATGGGCAAGTCCTAGACATACAGTAGAAAATATAAACATAGAACAGAATCAGGAAATGATTACATATAAAGATCTTTTGTATACTGAAAGAGGTAATTTGCAGTTAAAATCTCTGCAAGTATTAAGAGAGGAAGGGAAAAATTATACTTGGTTTCAATATGAGCAACTACGTGCTAGATGGAAGGGGATCAGAAAATTGGTATAGAGCAGAACGAGGGAAATTTGGTAAAGCAAATTAGAAATCAGTCTCAGGAGCATATAAAGAGATTGTATAATGTGTTACTTGAAATAGATTCTGAAAGGGACTTGGTAAAGGACTGTATGATAAAGTGGGCACAAAATTTTCAGGAGACAATATTATTGGAAACGTGGGAAAAATTTGGGTTAGAAATGTTAAATTCACGCAGGCACAGAATCTGAGGAAAATTTTTATAAAATGTTTTATAGATGGCATCTAGATCCTAAAAATTTATCGTGAATGTATCCAGAAATGCAAGCAAAATGTTGGAGATGTAATTGTGATGACGCTACATATTTTCACATTTGGTGGACTTGTAAGGACATAAAGGCCTTTTGCATAAAAATTTGGTGGATTTTACAAAATGTTCTGAAAAGAAGATAAAGTTCCTGCCGCAATTTTTCTTGTTGGGAATTATTACGGATTGTACAGTAATTGAGACTAAATTGATTTTAAATCTAATAACTGCAGCAAGATTACTAATAGGACAATATTGGAAGAAAAAGAAGTACCAACAATAGAAGAATGGATATTGAAAGTTGCCAATTTGGCTGAGATGGCGAAGATATCAGCCTTTTGAAAGACAATACGCAAGAAAGATACTTAAAGGAATGGAAAAATGGATTGACTATATTCAACGAGATATCAGACTAAGAGTTATCAGACTGTTTTGAATGATTATGATGTATTATTTTGATTGCTTTTGGGGAAGTTAGGAATTGATGATTGTAGGGTATAATTAAGTTGGGACGAAAATTTTTAGCATATGTTTGTTTTATTTTTAACTATACCTTGTGCTCGTTCCGGGAAGTTGGGGGGGAGGGGGGTTGCGAAGGGAGGGGGGAGGAGGGGGGAAAGGGGAAAAAAAAAATTTTGTAAAACTTTTTGAATAAAAAAAAAAAAAAGTTCTGATTTCCCCTCTTGTTATTACTTCACCTTATTATATAAAAATGTGTATTCCATTCATTTCCTTTCTCTAGTTTCTATCCTTATTCTAACTTTTAATTATGCCACTATTATATTTAAAAACATTCCCTTTCTATCCATCATCTCTTGCCTGCTTTAAAGCTTTAATTGTTCATTTCTTAGCTTGCCTCCCTCTCTTGGATCTTTATCTCTATCTGCTTCCACATCTTGACCAATCATTTTAAATATTTCTCCCTTTTCTGCCTATTTCCATTGTCTAATTTTCAAAATATCTACTCTTGCCCCATCTCTCTTCAAAAAAAGTCTTCCCGCAACTCCAGTTCCTTTTTTAATTCCCCTAAAATACTCTCCCTTCGGCTTATTTCATCAGTCATTATTGCTTTTGTTGTTATCTCCTTCTTGTCATCTTGTTTTATTTGTTGGCTTGTCTGTTCTGTTTTTTTCATCTACTCTTTCAATTGGCTCCTCCTCTTCCTGGGTATCTTGGTCACTTCTTGTCCTTTGTATCATGTTTTCCAACTCTCCATCTATGCTCTGCAATTTATTCATAATCTCCTTGTATCTTCTTGTCAAAGTATCCTTAATACTTTGAATTTCTGATGCCATTTCTTCCCAAATTCCATTCATTTCTTCCTAGTGGAGCATCTCGTTTAGTTTTATTGTGTCCCTCTTTTGTCCAATAAACCAAAAACCATATATTCAAACCTAAAGTCATTTCTCAAAAAGTTCAATATTCATAAATCTTTATATCCCAAAGCTGATCGACCCGTTCATCTGGATAGTCCCAATTTTTTTTCCAGAACCTTCATAAGTCCCTCTATAAATTCAGACTTGTGTCGTAGCCTTCAGGGGTCACTTTAATAATAATGTCTTTTTTATTCTCACATTTAAATCTCTAATAGCCAAATATTTCCAGGATTTTAGGAATTTGTTATGTCTTCCTTTTGTCAGCAGGTGGCACTCTTAAGTCAAATTTCAATATTAACCAGTTTTATTCAATTTTAATGGTAACAATCCAAAATAAAAAGATGAAGTTAGTTTTTTAAGTAGATAGTTCCAGCATTTTGAAATGCCTATCCAAAACAACATCTGTCCAATTTAGAAACCCAATTTTCTGTATTTTTAAAGGCTTTTGCCTTTCTCCCTTTGATTCTTTTTCCTTAAATTTTGAAATTCTTCTCAGAATGCTAAATTGCTGCTTTTAAAAATAGCAGTGAGCCTCTCTTTTCCTGGATATTCTTTTGGGGTTGAGTTTTAAATAAAAATGATTCTTCTCACTCAGTTCCAGACACTGTTCACCAACTCTGCTCCAGTACAGTTCTTAGGTGTTTCTCGGCTTTCCCAGCTTTGTGGCAGCCATCTTTAGACTGCCACTTCTTCTCAGCATGGCATAGAGGGGAAAAAGTCCCAGGTTCAGCAGGAGAGTTGTGATCTCTCCTGTGACCTTTCAGGGTGTCCTGCCTTAAGTTTGCCACCCCTACAATATGCCTTTGGCTCCTATCAAAGCCCATAAACAGGGAAAACAGGGAATGCGGAGACCTGTTCCCTGCATCTGATATCACCGTGATCACCGTGATGTCAGCTGGAAGTCTGAAGCTCTCAGGTTGCCTTGATGCTGACCCTGACTCACACGCCTCCTCCTCCTCTGATTCAGCCACTGGAGGAGCCAGCGGCTTACAGGTCACAACAACTTTGTGTAGCTGATTAACACAGCAATGCTACAATCTACAGGTAGCCCTCAACTTACAACCGTTCATTTAGTGACCATTTGAAATTACAATGGTACTGAAAAAAGTGACTTATGACCATTTTTCACACTTATGACCGTTGTAGCATCTCCACAATCATGTGATCATAATTCAGATGCTTGGCAACTGATTCATATGATGGTCCCGGGGTTATGTGATCAGCTTTTGTGACCTTCTGACAAGCAAAGTCAATGGGGAAGCCAGATTCGATAACAACCATGCTAATAACTTAACAACAGCAGTGATTCGCTTAACAAACTGTGGCATGAAAAGAAATGAATACAGAATGAGTTTGATCACAATTTTTTTTTTACTTCTCAGTGCAAACAGGCACACACAGAGAGACGTGACTTTGGGAAAATAAGTTGCCACAGTTAAAAGAAGAAAGTGTAAAAACTTATATGAGGATTTTGATCCACTTTCTGAAAAAGGGGGGTAGAGAAAAGAAGTAGAACAAATGCGTACGTGAACGCCATTTTAAACACAATCTGAGCGAGTAAAACAGATCTCATTTCTGTTATGCACATTTAAATAAATTATGCTCCAATATTCTTTTTCTAATTTTTAGAAAAACAACAACCAAAAACAGTAGCGCATTTGAGATACTTTTTCATGTTCATTACGAAATGTTGTTCCAGGTGTTCTGTTTTCCTAAATAAGGCAAAGCAATTTTTGCTTTTGAAGTTCTTGTCTAAAAAAAAAAATGTGGTTGAAATCTCTTAGTTATCTACTTTGGAATGCAAATTTATCCAGTTCATAATGCTTGGATGTATTATGGATTAAGCATAATTTCCCTGAAAACGCATCCAGATCAGAATGATGGGGGTGTCACAGCATTTCATTTTCAGTTGCCTTTCTTATCATGTATATTAAAAGTGAACTCCGTTCTTCAAAGGGCAACTGATACATAGCCAAAGCAATTTGCTGAACCATCAGTTACCAAATCTGTTTACCCTATGGCAGTATGTTGTGTGTGAACCCACTCTTGTTTCTAACTTTTGAAACAGCTGATTAAAGAAAAAAGCTTTCTGAAGCCTTGCCTAAGGAAGCTGGGAAACAGTACCAGTACAAATCCATTCTCTAAGTCAGAGGTAACATAACATAACAACAGAGTTGGAAGGGACCTTGGAGGCCTTCTAGTCCAACCCCCTGCCTAGGCAGGAACCCTACACCATCTCAGTCAGATGGTTATCCAACATTTTCTTAAAAATTTCCAGTGTTGGAGCATTCACAACTTCTGCAGGCAAGTCGTTCCACTTATTAATTGTTCTAACTGTCAGGAAATTTCTCCTTAGTTCTAAGTTGCTTCTTTCTTTGATCAGCTTCCACCCATTGCTTCTTGTTCTACCCTCAGGTGCTTTGGAGAACAGCCCGACTCCCTCTTCCTTGTGGCAACCCCTGAGATATTGGAACACAGCTATCATGTCTCCCCTAGTCCTTCTTCTTATTAAACTAGACATACCCAGTTCCTGCAACCGCTCTTCATATGTTCCAGGTGTCAAACTCAAGGCCCGCAGGCTGGATCCGGCCCATGAGATGCTTAGATCCAGTGATGCGGGATGTTGCCATAGAAATAAGGATCAGCCTGCAGTGCCTCTACCAACAGTGCCTCTACCTCTACCAGTGGTCGAATGATCTGATTTTAAATGATTTAGTTGTCGAGCCCTTGTCATGGTCAGATCATTCTCTTCTTCGTCTGGACTTTCGGACCGCTACTCACCACCGCAGGGAGACGGAACCAATGCGTTGGTTCTGTCCCAGGCGCCTGATGGACCCTGAGAGGTTCCTGATGGAGCTTGGGCCGTTTCCTGAGAATCTGGCCCGCAGCATGGCTGAAGAACTAGTCGCGGCCTGGAAACTGGCCGCGGCTGGGGCTTTGGACCGTGTCGTGCCTTTGCGGCCTCTGACCTGGCGTAGGTCTCAACCAGCTCCTTGGTTCTCCGAGGAGCTGAGGGAGATGAAACGCCGGAGAAGATGCCTAGAGAGTGCTTGGTAATCCAGCCGTTCGGAAGCTGACCGGACACTAGTTAGGTCATATAGTAGGACCTACCTAGTGGCATTGAGGGAAGCGAAGCGTCTCTACGTTTCCTCCCTCATTGCGTCGGCAGATAACCGCCCGGCCGCCCTGTTTCGGGTGACCCGCTCTCTCCTTCAACAGGAGGTGCGGGAGGACCCATTACAAGGGCATGCCAAGAAGTTTAACGGTTATCTATACGATAAAATCGTTCAGCTTCGGGATGGATTGGATCAAAATTGGGTAGATCCAGGCGAGAGGTCAGAGACTCGTCTTGTTGAGACTGTTTGGGATAGTTTTGACCCTGTGACTCCCGAGGACATGGACAGGTTACTGGGGAGGTTGAATGCCACACATGTTTACTGGACCCGTGCCCCTCCAGGTTGGTGCTGGCCACGTAGGAGGTGACACGAGGCTGGCTCCAGGGGATTACAAATGCTTCTTTGTGGGAGGGGGTCTTTCCTGCTGCCTTGAAAGAGGCTGTCGTGTCCCACTCCTCCACTGACGGCCGGGTCAGGGAAATCCGAATCAGGCTTGCCTCTGCAGCTCTGCCCAAAGTCCTAGCAAAGTCCTCAGAGCAGGCAGGAGACCAGTAAGTGACTTCAGCAAGATAAGTTCGACTTTTGCCTGACTCAGAGACTGCCAGAAAGCAGATCCTTTATATAGGCCATGGGGTGTGGCTCCATGACTCAGCACTCATTAAGGCCTGCCCCTCCCTTCCTTATGTTGCCTCTGCCTATCCAATCTTCTGATGCGAGGGTCACTCCAATCAGCTGTTGGTAATAAACCCTCCTCAGGCTCACATGCTGTGGAGGAGGGGGAGGGGTCTAGCTGCTCCGTTTGCCTGGGCATGGAGTCAGGGCTGGGGCCGGGAGGTGCTCCTTCTTCTGCAGTTTGTCTGGGCATGGAGCCAGGACTGGGGCCGGGAGGCATACATTCCTCCGTGTTCGGGAGCAGATAAGAAGGCCCCGGCTGCTCTGAGGGCAGGCAAGACACAACAGAGGCGGTGGTGAGACCTCTCCTCAAGAAGCCTTCCCTGGACCCAGCTGTTTTAGGAAATTATCATCCGGTCTCCAACCTTCGCTTTACGGCGAAGGTTGTAGAGTGTGCGGTGGCACGTCAATTACCCCAGTACCTGGATGAAACTGTATATCTAGACCCATTCCAGTCCAGCTTTCGACCCGGATACAGTACGGAGACGGCTTTGGTCATGCTGGTTGATGATCTCTGGAGGGCCAGGGACAAGGGTTACTCCTCTGCCCTGGTCCTATTAGACCTCTCAGCGGCTTTCAATACCATCGACCATGGTATCCTGCTGCGCCGGCTGGGGAATTTGGGAGTGGGACGCACCGTCTATCGGTGGTTCTCCTCCTATCTCTCTGACCGAACGCAGACGGTGTTGGCAGGGGGGCAGAGATCGACCCCGAGGCACCTCATGTGTGGGGTGCTGCAGGGGTCGATTCTCTCGCCTCTCCTGTTCAACATCTATGTGAAGCCGCTGGGTGAGATCATCAGTGGTTTTGGGGGGAGATACCAATTGTACACTGATGATATGCAGCTGTACTTTTCCACCCCAGGCCACCCCAACGAAGCTGTCGAAGTACTGTCCCGGTGTCTAGAAGCCGTACGGGTCTGGATGGGGAGGAACAGGCTCAAGCTTAATCCCTCCAAGACGGAGTGGCTGTGGATGCCGGCACCCTGGTACAGTCAGCTGCAGCCACGGCTGACTGTTGGGGGCGAGTCATTGGCCCAGATGGAAAGGGTGCGCAACTTGGGCGTTCTCCTGGATGGGCGGTTGTCTTTTGAAGATCACTTGATGACCGTCTCCAGGAGAGCTTTTTATCAGGTTCGCCTGATTCGCCAGTTGCGCCCCTTCCTGGACCGGGATTCCCTAAGCACGGTCACTCATGCTCTTGTTACCTCTTGCTTGAACTACTGCAATGCTCTCTATATGGGGCTCCCCTTGAAGAGCACCCGGAGGCCCCAGTTAGTCCAGAATGCAGCTGCGCGGGTGATAGAGGGAGTGGTTCGGAGCTCCCATGTAACACCCATCCTGCGCAGACTGCACTGGCTGCCTGTTGTCTTCCGGGTGCGCTTCAAGGTATTGGTGACCACCTTTAAAGCGCTCCATGGCTTAGGACCGGGATACTTACGGGACCGTTTACTGCCATCTTCTATCTCCCAGCGACCTGTGCGTTCTCACAGAGAGGGACTCCTTAGGGTGCCGTCAGCCAAGCAATGTCGGCTGGCGGCTCCCAGGGGAAGGGCCTTCTCTGTGGGGGCTCCTACCCTGTGGAACGAACTTCCCCCTGGACTTCGACAACTACCTGACCTTCAGACCTTTCGCCGCGAACTTAAGACTTATTTATTCCGTCTTGCTGGACTGGCTTGATTTTATGGGTTTAAATTTTTATTAATTTTATAGGGTTGATTGTATTTTAAAATGGGGCCAAATTGAATAAGTTTTTTAATGTTTGTTTTTAGTATTGTATGTGTTGTTGCTGTATTTTATTTTGGCTGTAAACCACCCTGAGTCCTTCGGGAGAAGGGTGGTATACAAATTAAATTATTATTATTATTATTATTATTATTATTATTATTATTATTATTATTATTATTATTATTATTATTATTATTATTATCAACAACAACAACAAAAATGGAGCTCGGGAGGGCCGCGCACGGCCCTCCTGAGCTCTGTTTTTGCTGACAGAGGGCTGCAGGAAGCCATCATCCCCCCAGCCCCACCTTGGCCACCACAGGTGCCCCTGACACAAGTGATGTTGAGCTGGCCACGCCCCACCCAGCCACCCCCACCCCCCAAGGTCAAACATGTTGTGTCTGTGGAGCTGCCAAAGGAGTATTGAGCGTGCTGATCTGATTGGTTTATTTCCGCATCCTTTCAGGCGGAAAAATTAGGGCTTCGTTATTGGTTGTTGTTTTGGACAGCTCAGTATTTTAAGAGCTGTCAACTCTTTTTCTAGTGTTGATTCTGTTCTGGAGTTGCCTTGTTGCCAATAAATGGTTCTTGTTACAAGCCGTCTCCTCATTCATGCCGACTCTCGGTGAGATTATAATAAAACACAAACCTGATGCAGCTCTCAATGAAATTGAGTTCGAGAGCCTTGCTCTAAGTCTCTTCTGGAACATGATTTTCAGAAGAAGCCAGCAGTGCATTTGAGTGTGATAGGAGCTTTTTTGGCACCAATCTACTGGAAAAGTATCTTATATAGGTAATCCTTGACTTACAATCATCACAACTGACACCAGAAAATTCATTGTTAAGCAGTGTGGTCATTAAGGAAGGCATCAAGTGATGGCACCTGATATTATGACCTTTTTTGTCACTTTCATTCAATGAGCCATGCAGCTGTTAATCAAATTTCCTTGCTGGATTTGCTTTGTAAGATTACACATCACAATCATATGACCATTGTAAAGACGAGCCAGTTCCCAAGGGCCCAAATTGTGATCACGTGATCACTCAGCTGGTACAATGGTGGAATTTTGAGGTCATGTCATAAGTCAGCACCGTTGTAACTTTGAACTATCGTTAGTCA
The DNA here is from genome assembly GCF_028640845.1 of Ahaetulla prasina. Taxonomy (NCBI): domain Eukaryota; kingdom Metazoa; phylum Chordata; class Lepidosauria; order Squamata; family Colubridae; genus Ahaetulla; species Ahaetulla prasina. Next base: position 17,369,884 of record NC_080539.1, read on the forward strand.
AATGGTCATAGAGACAGGACTACCGGTATGATGAGAGCTGTTGACAGTCACTTTGGATAGTGATGAGATATAAATGAAATGAATCAATGAATGAATCTATGATGGACTTCCTATTCTACCAGGAAGAATGTCCATCACAAGAGGAAAGTACAGGTCATCCTTGACTTATGACCACAATTGAGCCCAACATTTCTGTTGCGAAGCAAAACATTGTTAAGTGAATTTTGCCCCATTTTATGACTTTTTTTGGCACAGTTGTTAACCGAATCATTGCAATTGTTAAGTTAGTACCATGGTTGTTAAGCACCACTGACTCCCCTATTGAGGTGTTAGTCCAAAGCATCTGAAGGTAGGGCAAGAAGTAATGGATGGTAACAATTCAAGGAGAGAAGCAACCTAGAACTAAGAAGAAATTTCCTAACAGTTAGAACAATTAATCAGTGGAACAACTTGGCTCCAGAAGTTGTGAATTCTCCAACACTGGAAGTTTTTAAGAAGAGATTGGATAACCGTTTGTCTATTCTATTCTATTCTATTCTATTCTATTCTATTCTATTCTATTCTATTCTATTCTATTCTATTCTATTCTATTCTATTCTATTCAGAAGGTCTCAAAAGGTGATCACATGAACCCAGGACACTGCAACTGTCATATATGTGAGTCAGTTACCAAGCATCTGAATTTAGATTACGTGACCGTGAGGATGATGCCCATAGGTAAGAAAAATGGTCAGACTGTAAGTCACTTTTTTCAGTGCCACTGTAACTTTGAATGGTCACTAAAGCAAAAGCTGTAAGTTTAGGACTATCTATAATTGTGTTCTGAAAGACAAAGGGAGAGCAGACTAGTTTGTATTAAATGCAAACTGAACAATTTAAGCATGTAGGAGCAGTGCTGGCGCAGTGGTTAGAATGCAGTATTGCAGGCTAACTCTGCTGACTGCGGACAATTCGATTCTCACCAGGCTCAAGGTTGACTCAGCCTTCCATCCTTCCGAGATCAGTAAAATGAGGACCTAGATCAGTGGCTCTCAACCTTTATAGTGCTGCGACCCCTTTAATACAATTCCCCATGATGTGGTGACCCCAACCATAAAATTATTTTCATTTTGAATTTATCGCGCCTGAAGCCATATTGGCTAGCGATCTGAACTGCTTGCGATTGCCTTGAGGACGGAGGCATTAAAGCGGAGACTCCTCCCCTATTAAGTTTATCGCGCCTGAAGCCAGATTAGGCTAGCGATTGGGAGTGATTGCAGCTGGCTTGAGAGGGAGACATCAGAGCAAAGATTTCTCTCTTTTTTCATTCATCGTGCCTGAAGCTGAATTCGGCTAGCGATTTGAAGAGCCGGCAGCTGGCTTGTGGAGTCAACCATTGGAGCGCGATTCTTCAACTCGCAAGTATACTTCCCATATTTCCGATGGTCTTAGGTGACCCCTGGCAAATCGTCATTCGACCCCCAATGGGGTCCCGACCCACAGGTTGAGAACCACTGACCTAGATTATTGAGGCAATGTGCTGACTCTGTAAACTACTTAGAGAGTGCTGTGAAGCACCGTGAAGTGGTATATAAGTGCTATTGCTATATAAGTATCCGTAAAGATAAAAAATATTCACTGAGTTGAAAAAAAAATCTACTAACTTCATAGTCAACTCCTTATGGTTTTTACTTAGCAAGAGGATAAAGATGAATTCCTACTGCATTTTGGGAAGACATTATTTTCAGTTTCCCAGTCTGTAGCCCAAGTATTCCCCGATTATTTCCCATCCAAATCCTAAATGTGTTTGATCCTGCTTAGGTTTCTTGGATCATCAAGACTATCTATAGCCTACTGCCATCTAGCTAGACTGAATGTTTAAACTTCCAAAATTTAGCTGGTGTTTTTTCTCACCAGTACATTGAGGTGATACAGGGCTTTTTAAAATAAAAAAGGGGATGGTGGGAAAACAGGAATGTGTTTGTGTTTGTGCATTACAGCATGTTTTCCAAAAATCAACTTGTCAAAATATTTTTAGCATATTCGCTGTGGCTTGTTAATTATACCAGATGTCTCTTGCAGAGAGCGAGATACATATATCACTTTCCTCCACACTTATTCCATGGCTGCAATAAGCAGCAGCATTTTTCTCCTAATCGTCCATTAAGTATGAGAAAATAAAGAGAGAAGTTCAAAGGAACACCTGTTAAATATAGGAGACGTTACAAAAGCCACAGCTATGAAGCAATTGTTAAATCACAGGGCACTGGAGTAAACAAACAGAAATTGTATCTGAGAAGGACAGGCATTTCAATTACTTTCTCTCCCTGGTTTCGGGGGTAATCTTGGAACAGATCTGCCATATTTGTCTAGCCTATTGTCTCACTGATTTGCACATCAAGGGCAAGAACAGGCTCTGATATACAAGAAGACACAAACATGTGGAGGTGACTCCTTGTCTTGATGGACTGATTAGCACTACTAATGTCCCTGGAATGATAACACACAGAGTCCAACAAAAAAAAAACCCGCTTCTTCTAAGTTTGAAACAGGTTTACTTATTCTGAGTTGGTGTTGTTGCAGCAACAGATGGAGACTGGAATACTTGAAGTGACCTGACCTATAGATGATGAAGGTTTTGAAGCGAATCTTTTGCTTCATTGCTTATTTATTTTGGGACACCAAAATGTCTTGAGGAGGAGGAAGAAAAGAAGAAGAAGAAAGAGGAGGAGGAGGAGGAGGAGGAGGAGAAGGAAAAGGAAGAGGAGAAGGAGGAGGAGAAGGAGGAGGAGAAGAAGAAGGAGGAAGGAAAGGAGGAAGAAAAAGAGAAGAAGGAGAATAATTCCATCATCATCTTCCCTTATGTCAGAATGGAAAGGTGAGGGCTACTACAGAGAAGATTATCTCCTGCCTTTTGTAGATGTGATCACGATTTGAGTGCTTGGCAACTATCTCACAGTTATGATGGTTGTAGCATGCTACAGTCACAAGATCACAATTTATGACCTTCCCAACTGGCATCCGATGATGAGCAAATTCACTTAATGGTTGTAATGGAAAAGGTCTGTAGAGATTCTCAGTCATCCAGGTCATGGTTGTCCCAAAGGTGTGTTGTTGTTTTTTTCCAGGAGACAACTGGACTTCCTTTGTTTTTTCTTTGAAGATGTTTCACTTCTCATCCAAGAAGCTTCTTCAGCTCAGTTAACCACTATCCTGTCAGAGCTGAAGAAGCTTCTTTCAAGTGGGCAGTCAATAAGGACCAACATAAGCTGGATAAGTATGATTGTAAGAAGGTATGTGTAAAACCTGCTGTTCCACAGAATGTTCTGGAAAGCTCTGGGATTTTCTGGAACATTCCATTTTCCTCAGGCCTCATTAATCTGGCCATTCCACTAATTAACATTTTGACCCTAGCCAGAATACTTGGGAACACTTTCAGTTCAGAAAATTAGCTTCACAAAAACTACTGGATCACTTCAAGTTCATTTTGGTCTACAAGACAAATAGAAGATTGGAGATCTGCTCTGCATGACAGAAATTGCAGATATTTAATCTTAGTCTTTAAAAAGACTGTATTTCTGATAAAGTATGCTTTCAAAGAGCAAATTATAGGCTGGATTTGGGCTATAGGTTAGATTTGGAGGTTGAAAAGAATCCCTAAACAAAGCAGTGGAAAATGTCTTCCACAACTCTGCCAAGAAAACTTTGTGTCCATGAAATAATCAAGCTTGATCAGCATTACAAGTAGTCCTCAACTTATGACAGTAATAGAGCCTGTCCATTATGGTCATAAGTGGTGACAGTCATAAAATGGACCACCATGTAACTGGACCTATTTTACGAGGGTTTTTTTTCATAGTGGCTGTTACTTAAGCCCATTGTTGGTACTGGGGCACTTTTGGGTGAAAACCAGAAGTAAGCACCAGTTTTCAGCAAAATTGTTGTAAATTGTGGTGACAGAACACTGCAAACAGTTCTAAATTCTAACAGGTGGACCAGTTGCCGAATATCCAAAATGCAGTCAGATGATGGTGGATGGAAAGAGATAGCAGTTGAAACATTGGAAATGAGACATACCGTATATACTCGAATATAAGCCGATCCGAGTATAAGCCGAGGTCCCCAATTTTACCCCAAAAACTGGGGTAAACTGGGGACTCGAGTATAAGCCGAGGGTGGGAAATGAGGCACCTACCGGTTGGGGAAACCCTCCCTCCCTCAGCTGAGAAGGGTGGCGGCTCCCCCGCCCCGCCCTCTCACTGCACCGGCAGGGCTTCCCCGCCCCGTCCGGTAAAATGTGAAAAAAAGAAAAAAAAAAAACTCGAGTATAAGCCGTATATACTCGAGTATAAGCCGAGGGGCTTAAAAAAAAACAAAACTTGAGTATAAGCCATATAGACCCGAGTATAAGCCGAGGGGACGTTTTTCAGCACAAAAAACGTGCTGAAAAACTCGGCTTATACTCGAGTATATACGGTAAGTACTTTTTGGGTGGTCCAGTGTAACTTTGAATGGTCACTAAGCGATTAGTCATAAGTCGAAGACTACCTCTACAGTATCATTTCCATCCCTTTATTGTGTGCCAATGTCTAGCTAGCTCTCCCCCTGTGGTGGGTTTCAAAACTTTTTACTACTGGTTCTGTGGGTGCGGCTTAGTGGGCGTGCCATGGCTTGGTAGGCGTGGCAGGTGAAAGATACTGTAAAATCTCCATTTCCTCCCCACTCCAGGGGAAGGATACTGTAAAATCTCCATTCCCACTCCACTCCTGGGGAAGGATATTGCAAAATCCCCATTTCCTCCCAATCAGCTGGGACTCGGGAGGCAGAGAATAGATGGGGGCGGGGCCAGACAGAATTTTTACTACCGGTTCTCCTAACTACTCAAAATTTCCGCTACCGGTTCTCGAGAACTGGTCAGAACCTGCTGAAACCCACCTCTGCCCTGTGGTGCACTTTAGAAAGTGTGCAAGCTAATGGGCTAGCAGTCTTAGGCCGCCAAACTACTACTCTGTATTAGCATTGTCCTCTCCTGGCTATTGTAACACTGCCATACGCTAAATAAATAATAATAACTTCAATCAGTCAGAATACAATTAGAAGGGACCTTGGAGGTCTTCTAGTCCAATGCTCTGCTCAAGCAGGACACCTTATACCATTTCAGACAGGTGGCTCCCCAGTCTTTTCTTAAAAACCTGCAGTGATGGAGCACCCACAACTTCTGAAGGCAAGCTGTTCCACTGGTGAATTGCCCTCACTGTTTCTCCTTAATTCCAGGTTGCTTCTCTCTTTGTTTAGTTTCCGTCCATTGGTTCTTGTCTTGCCTTCTGGTGCTTTGGAAAATAAGTTGACCTCTTCTTCTTTGTGGCAGCCCCTCAAATACTGGAATACTGCTATCATGTCCCACCTAGTCTTTCTTTTCTCTAGACTAGCCATACCGGTTTTCTGCAACGGTTCTTCATATAATGTTAACTGCGCATGCGTCAAGATGGCGCGGTGACGATCTTCGCGTCCGCGGCTTTTCCAGGGGGTCTGGGACCGAGAGGGGGTCTTTTTTAGCCCTCCGGTCCCAGACCCTTCCGGCGGAACATCAGAGGAGGCGTTGGGCTGAGGCCCGCCGAGCCCGCCGAGCCGCGAGCCTCGGAACAGCTGATAGGCGCGGCGGCGGGCTCGGCGGTTTTCCTCAGCGTCTCCCCGGGGCGGTGGTTGTTTGGCGGTAGGCCCGGCGGCTTGGCGGCTCCCCTGGTGGCTCGTTGGACGTTTCTCGGTGGCGGCTTTGCCCTGCCCTGCCCGGCTCTGCCCGGCTCTGCCCGGCTCTGCCCGGCTCTGCCCGGCTCTGCCCGGCTCTGCCCGGCTCTGCCCGGCTCTGCCCGGCTCTGCCCCGGCTCTATGGCGGTTTCAGCCCCGGTGTTGGCTACGGCCTGCCTGGGCCTGCGGGAAGATCGGCGGCCCAGTGATGGCCCAATGGCGGCTCTGCGGCTCTGCGGTCCGGCGGCCTTGCGGTGGCTCAGTGGCCCCCTCGGCGGCCCGGCAGCTCCCTCGGCGTCTCCCCACCTTCCTTGGGGCGGTGGCGGTGGCCGTGGCCGTGGCGGGCGCTGCGGGCCTTTGGGTCTGGCGGCGGTGGCGGCGGCGGCGGCCCCCCCCAGGGGCTAGGGTTTTTTTTTTCCAACAGTGCTGGATGGGACTTGGCCGGACTTTTCTCCCTTGGAGCCTGGCGTTTTCCTCGGCTTATCCTTGGACCTCTGTCGGGGCCTGCTGGGCCTCTGGCTGGGGTGATGGCCACGGCAACCGCTCTTGGCTTCCGGGTATCGGCGGCGATGGCAGCGGCGGCAGGTGGCCCCCCCACTCCCGGGGACTGAGGGTTTTCGATCAATGCCTGAGAACGGTCTTTCCATCAATGCCAGGGAGGAGGAGAGACGAGAAGATCGATCGCTGAGTGGTAGTGGCGGAGGGTCAGATGTTGCCATCTGGAGGGTTTCGCCCCTCGGAGGAGGACTCGGAGGTGTGGCTGGCCCTCTTTTAGACCCTCGGCAGCTCGGCCTAGGACTGTTCAATCTGGCCTGGAGTGTCGGAGCAACTGGGTATGGAGTCCCTGACATCAAGGCCTATATTGACTTTAACACCAATTGATTGACTTGATGGAGAATGGCTAGTCATCTGTACCTGGGGCAAGTGGGACCGTTTGGGTTTGAGGACAGAATAACGGCCCCATGGAGCCCTGGAAGTCCACGGTTCATCTCGCCAGCCAGGGAGCCTAACCTTGCTATAACAACCGCGCTACAATAACACCTTGACATTTTCACCGGCCTGGATGGACTGCTGACCATTTTGTATTTGTATTTTTATTTACCTATGCGAAGATTTTCAACCGCGGACCTTCTTGCCCTGCGAGACTCCCCTCTCTCGCAGGTCTGGCCCTCCACATTATCGAGGGCACATCTTGAGGACGGGTTTTGGAACCCCGAGAGATGGCATGCGAAATCTAGGAGGCTTAGGGGATTTTTAATGAACTCTTTTAGTCGTTTTTTATTGGGGGATTTTAAGGGAAATTTTAAGGGGGGAAGGGAAAGGGTGGGAGTTGGGGGTAGCCCGTCGAGGGTGGGGCCAGTCACTGCGCGTGTTTGCGGCGGAGTGTTAATAGGTCCGAAGGTTCCGGGGGAGGGTGATGTTCCAGGTGACAATTGTGGTTCCATCTGTGTGGTTAGTGGGAGAGGCAGATATGGCGGAGGGGGGGGGGCGTATCGAGACCTGGGAGCACGTGTTCGATGTCTGAAGGCGATCACGTGCTCCAGCCACTCAGTTCCTACCCGTTCCTCAGGAGGCCATGATCCTCAGAGCTTGGATCTTCGGCTGATGTTATGTAATGCCCGGTCCGTGGCTAATAAAGCTCCCCTGATCTGCGATCTTATTCAGGGGGAGTCCGCGGACCTTATGGGCATTACGGAGACCTGGTTGGGCCCGGAGGGGGGGTGCCCCTTGTTGAGTTGTGCCCTCCAGGTTTCCGAGCATTTCATCAGCCGAGGGCCCAAGGTAGGGGTGGGGGGGTGGCGGTTGTTATTAAGGAAGATCTAGAGCCGAGGGAGGCCACTGTTCCTCAGATTGCCGGCTGTGAATCCCTCTATGTGAGGTGGGGCCATAGGAATCAGTTGGGCTTGTTGATCGCGTACCTGGCTCCTTGCTGCGTGACCACAGCCCTGCCCGAGCTGTTGGAGGTACTGGCTGCTGTGGCGGTTGAGACCCCCAGACTTATAGTCATGGGGGATTTCAACTGCCATCAGTTGGCTTGGCATCGACGGCAGCTCGGGAGTTCCAGGCTTCCATGACGGCCTTGGACCTGATTCGAGTAAATGATGGCCCTACGCACATGGGGGGAGGCATGCTGGATCTGATTTATATCTCTGGACAGTGGTTAAATGATCTGGTATTAGACGATTTAGTAACAGAACCAATGTCATGGTCGGATCATTTTCTCCTTCGCCTAGACTTCCGAACCGCCATTCACCATCGCAGGGAGACAGAACCTATACGGTGGTTCCGTCCCAGGCGCCTGATGGACCCTGAAAGGTTCCTGACGGAGTTTGGGCCATTCCCTGAGGATCTGGCCCACGGCACGACTGAGGAACTGGTCGTGGCCTGGGAACAGGCCGCGGCCGGGGCCTTGGACCGTGTCGCGCCTTTGCGGCCTCTGACCCGGCGTAGATCTCGTCCGGCCCCTTGGTTCTCCGAGGGGCTGAGGGAGATGAAACGCCGGAGAAGACGCCTAGAGAGCACCTGGAGGTCCAGTCGCTCCGAAGCTGATCGGACACTAGTTAGGACCTATTCTAGGACCTACCTAGTGGCAATGAGGGAAGCGAGGCGCTCCTACGCCTCCACCCTCATTGCGTCGGCAGATAACCGCCCGGCCGCCCTGTTTCGGGTGACCCGCTCTCTCCTACATCAGGAGGTGCGGGATGACCTTTTGCAGGGACGAGCCGAGGAGTTTAGTGGTTATCTATACGATAAAATCGCTCAGCTGAGGGACGGTCTGGACCGAATTTGGGATGATCCAAGCGAGGGAGAGGAGGCACGTCTTGTTGAGCACATTTGGGATGAGTTTGACCCTGTGGCTCCCGAGGACGTGGACAGGCTGTTGGGGAGGCTTCACAGCACGACATGTTTACTGGACCCGTGTCCTTCCTGGCTGGTACTGGCCACTCAGGCGGTGACACGAGGCTGGCTCCAGAGGATTATCAACGCTTCTTTGTTGGATGGGGTTTTCCCTGCCGCCTTGAAAGAGGCGGTGGTGAGACCCCTCCTTAAGAAGCCCTCTTTGGACCCAGCTATTTTGGGTAATTATCGTCCAGTCTCCAACCTTCGCTTTGTTGCGAAGGTTGTAGAGAGTGCCGTGGCGCGACAGCTGCCCCAGCACCTGGATGAAGATGTCTATCTAGACCCGTTCCAGTCCGGCTTCCGACCCGGATACAGCACGGAGACAGCTTTGGTCGCATTGGTGGATGATCTCTGGAGGGCCAGGGACAGGGGATATTCCTCTGCCCTGGTCCTATTAGACCTCTCAGCGCTCGATACCATCGATCATGGTATCCTGCTGCGCCGGTTGGGGGATTGGGAGTGGGAGGCACCGATATCGGTGGTTCTCCTCCTATCTCTGACCGGTCGCAGACGGTGTTGACAGGGGGCAGAGGTCGACCACGAGGGGCCTCACTTGTGGGGTCCCACAGGGGTCGATTCTCTCGCCCCTGCTGTTCAACATCTACATGAAACCGTTGGGTGAGATCATCAGTGGTTTCGGGGTGAGATACCAGCAGTACACTGACGACACCCAGCTGTACTTTTCCACCCCAGACCACCCCAATGAAGTTGTCGAAGTGCTGTCCCGGTGTTTGGAAGCTGTACGGGTCTGGATGGGGAGAAACAGGCTCAAGCTTAATCCCTCCAAGACGGAGTGGCTGTGGATGCCGGCACCCGATTCAGTCAGCTGCAGCGCTGCAGCTGTTGGGGGCGAGTTACTGGCCCCAAAGGATAGGGTGCGCAACTTGGGTGTCCTCCTGGATGATCGGCTGTCGTTTGAAGACCATTTGACGGCCGTCTCCAGGAGGGCCTTCCACCAGGTTCGCCTGGTTCGGCAGTTGCGCCCCTTCCTTGATCAGGATGCCTTATGCACAGTCACTCATGCGCTCGTTACCTCTCGCTTGGATTACTGTAATGCTCTCTACATGGGGCTCCCCTTGAAGTGCGCTCGGAGGCTTCAGTTAGTCCAGAATGCAGCTGCGCGGGTTATAGAGGGAGCTACGCGTAGCTCCCATGTAACACCCCTCCTGCGCAGACTGCACTGGCTGCCTGTGGCCTTCCGGGTGCACTTTAAGGTGTTGGTTATGACCTTTAAATCGCTCCATGGCTTAGGACCTGGGTACTTACGGGACCGCCTGCTGTTACCACACGCCTCCCACCGACCCGTACGCTCCCATAGAGAGGGACTTCTCAGGGTGCCGTCCGCCAAACAATGTCGGCTGGCGGCCCCCAGGGGAAGGGCCTTCTCTGTGGGGGCTCCCACACTCTGGAACGAACCTCCCCCGGGTTTACGCCAAATACCCCACCTTCGGGCATTTCGTCATGAACTCAAGACTCATCTTTTATCCGCAGGGCTGGCTTAAATTGGGATTTTAATGTTTAAATTTATTAATTTTAAACGGGGTTTTCTTAGTATGGTAAATTTTAATCATTGGGCTAATTTAAAATAAGTTTTTTAAATCGTATTTTAAACTTGTATATTGTATTGTCGGTTTTATTATGCCTGTACACCGCCCTGAGTCCTTCGGGAGAAGGGCGGTATAAAAATCAAATAAAATAATAAATAAATAATAATAATAAATAATATGTTTTAGTCTCTAGGCCTTTAATCATCTTAGTTGCTCTTCTCTGCACTTCCAGTTTCTCTAAAGTTGCCTTGCCCCTGCCAAAACAACCTTCTCTTTATCTTTTTCCACACTTTGGATGTTTGACAGTTGCTTTACCATTTCTCACAATGATGCCTTACAACGTAGTTTGTTATTGAAGGCAACTGGCTGTCCAAATTTCTCCAAGTACCCAACAGCAGCAAGATAGTGTCCCTCCTGCTGACTCTTCTTGAAGTGTAGAAAGCCAGAGGGGTGGAAACTGCTGGAGGAATGCTTGTGAAATGAAAGACACGGCCATTCACCTATTTATACCCCCTAACCATTTTTGTAACGAGGTAAGTGCAACGCAGCATAAACACTCTGCAGGTGAGAATTTTAACCACATTCTCTGGGAGGAGAAAAAAAATGGCAAACTTATTGTCTTTCCATCAAATAGAATGAGAACCTTATGTTTTTTTGTTTTTTTTTAAAGGGATGCAGTCAGAAACTAGTTACTTTAAATGGGGGAGTCCTTTGCGTGAAATAGAACACGTGGCCACCGTAAATCCAACAGCGGCTACAAATATCTAGCCAGGGGGCTTTCTTGAGCAGTAGAAACAGACCTTCAATTTTCAAGAGAATGGAAATGCTTGTAGCAAGAAAGGATTCAATTAGAGGGCTGGAATTACATCTCCCTCCACCCCATATATCTGCATGCAGATTGCACTTTAATTTCTGCTCGCAATTAGCAGGGTTTATAATGACAAGGAGATTCAAATCCAGGTTCCTGAAAGCCTAGCTAATTTTTTACAGAGCCCGTGTTCGCACCCTGCTTTGAGAGAAAGGGCAGCATCAATCCATTAGACAGTCCCTCTGCTTCGACAAAAGGACACCAAAGCTGGCATTTAAACCTGAGAATTGCAAGAAAGGGTAGAAGAAATGGGAATGCTGAGCAAGATATAATCAGGGGTGGTTTGGACAAGCAGAATGTTCTGGGTGACAGGGCCAGAACTAATTGTTTTGATCGTGTGCGGAATTTTTTCTGTTTTTTCTTATCTTACAAAGTGGCAGATTCAGAGCAAGAATTCCTTTTAGTACTAATTATCAGGCAAGAGGCTTCTTATCAGGTCCAGGGGTGAAATCCAGCAGTTTCTGACAGGATCTGGAGAACCGGAAGAGGAAATTTTGAGTAATTCAGAGAACCGGCAAATACCACTTCTGGCTGGCCCCAGAGTAGGGTGGGGGTGGAGATTTTGCAATATCCTTCCCTTGGAGTGGGGCGGGAATGGGGATTTTGCAGTTTCCTTCCCCTGCCACATCCACCAAGCCACGCCCACCAAGTCACGCTGACAGAACCAGTAGTCAAAAAATTTGGATTTCACCACTGATCAGATCCATTTACTGTGTCATTTTTTCCCACCATTATGCACATTTCTGGACTTATGAATGGGCCTTGGAAAGAGCCTATATTGTGCCATCATCTTCCTCCAATGAAGGACAAAACAGGAAATGTCCCATAATGTAATTTTCATAGCCTCAGGGCTCTGAACCCACAGATATCTCCTCATCTCCCAATTTGGCCATGCTAACCTTGCACCAATCAACCTAGTTCAAAGGCAGCTAGTCTTTTCCACAAAGAAGAAGAGGTCAACCTATTTTCCAAAGAACCGGAAGGCAAGGCAAGAAACAATGGATGGAAACTAATCAAGGAGGGAAGCAACTTTGAACTAGGAAGAAATTTGGTGACAGTGAGAATAACGAATACTGCAACAGCTTGCCTTCAGAAGTTGTGGGTGCACCATCACTGGAGGCTTTTAAGAAGAGTTTGGACAGACATTTCTAGGGAATGGTATACTGTAGGCCAGTGATGACTAACCTTTTTGCCAGGAGCAGGAGGGGAGGGGGTCGAACGCGTGCCCACACCCATAATAATATAATATAACAACAGAGTTGGAAGGGACCTTGGAGGCCTTCTAGTCCAACCCCCGGCCCAGGCAGGAAACCCTACACCATCTCAGTCAGATGGTTATCCAACATTTTCTTAAAAATTTCCAGTGTTGGAGCATTCACAACTTCTGCAGGCAAGTCGGTCCACTTATTAATTGTTCTAACTGTCAGGAAATTTCTCCTTAGTTCTAAGTTGCTTCTTTCTTTGATCAGTTTCCACCCATTGCTTCTTGTTCTTCCCTCAGGTGCTTTGGAGAACAGCCCGACTCCCTCTTCTTTGTGGTAGCCCCTGAGATATTGGAACACTGCTATCATGTCTCCCCTAGTCCTTCTTTTTGTTAAACTAGACATACCCAGTTCCAGCAATCGTTCTTCATATGTTTTAGCCTCCAGTCCCCTAATCATCTTTGTTGCTCTTCTCTGCACTCTTTCTAGAGTCTCAACATCTTTTTTACATCATGGCGACCAAAACTGGATGGAATATTCCAAGTGTGGCCTTACCAAGGCATTATAAAGTAGTATTAACACTTCACGTGATCTTGATTCTATCCCTCTGTTTATGCAGCCCAGAATTGTGTTGCCTTGTTTAGCAGCTGCTGCATAAGTCTATGCACCGCATCCCTGCGCATGTGCACGTGACCCCCCTCCCCCCGCTCCTGGCACGTGATGGCCCAGTAGGCCTATTTTTTTCTCTCACTAGGTTCCAGAGCCTTTCTAGGAGTCTGGGGAGGGTGAAAATGGCCCATTTGCCAACTTCCGGTCCCACCTGCCTGTTTCCTTACTTCTGGTGGGCCCAGAAGGCCCGAAAAGGTGTGTGCCAGAGCTGAGCTCGCGTGCCCACTGATATGGCTACTCGTGCCACCTGTGGCACATGTGTCATAGGTTCGCCATCACGGCTGTAGGCTCTCCTGCTTGAGCATGGAGTTGGATTAGAACACCTCCAAGGTCCCTTCCAACTCTGTTACTCTGTTAAATAAACCCTTCCCTCTCTGCGCCAGACAGTTGATCAGTGATCTCCTCTGCAAAGTTATTCTCCACGATGCTTTGTATTTCTCTTATCATATCGCAAGATCTAAAATGGACAGCTAACATCAAAAACGTCATCTAAAAAGCACAACAAAGAATGTTCTTTCTGCGCCAACTCAGAAAGCTCAAACTGCCCAAGGAGCTGCTGATCCAGTTCTACAGAGGAATTATTGAGTCTGTCATCTGCACCTCTATAACTGTCTGGTTTGGTTCTGCAACCCAACAAGGTAGACACAGACTTCAGAAGGTAATTAGAACTGCAGAAAAAATAATTGCTACCAACCTGCTTTCCCCCGAGGACCTGTATACTGCATGAATCAAAAAGAGGACTGTGAAAATATTTACAGACCCCTCGCATCCCGGACATAAACTGTTTCAACTCCTACCCTCAAAACGACTCTATAGAGCACTGCACACCAGAAAAACTAGACACAAGAATAGTTTTTCCCCGAACGCCATCATTCTGCTAAACAAATAATTCCCCAACACTGTCAAACTATTTACTAAAGCTGCACTACTATTAATCTTCTCATTGTCCCCATCATCCATCTCTTTCCACTTATGACTGTATGACTGTAACTTTGTTGCTTGTATCCTTTGTATTATATTGATATTGATATTGTTTCCTGATTGCTTATTTGTACCCTACACTATCATTAAGTGTTATACCTTAGAATTTTTTTTTTATTCAAAAAGTTTTACAGAAATTTTCCCCCCTTTCCCCCCACCTCCCCTCCCCCCTCCCTTCACAACCCCCCTCCCCCCGCCCGACTTCCCGGAACGAGCACAAGGTATAGTTAAAAATAAAACAAACATATGCTAAAAAATTTTCGTCCCAACTTAATTATACCCCTACAATCATCAATTCCTAACTTCCCCGAAAACAATCAAAAATAATACATCATAATCATTCAAAAACGGTCTGATAACTCTTAGTCTGATATCTACTTTGAATATAGTCAATCCATTTTTTCCATTCCTTTAAGTATCTTTCTTGCGTATTGCCTTTCAAAAAGGCTGATATCTTCGCCATCTCAGCCAAATTGGCAACTTTCAATATCCATTCTCTTATTGTAGGTACTTCTTTTTTCTTCCAGTATTGTCCTATTAGTAATCTTGCTGCTGTTATTAGATTTAAAATCAATTTAGTCTCAATTACTGTACAGTCCGTAATAATTCCCAACAGAAAAAATTGCGGCAGGAACTTTATCTTCTTTTTCAAAACATTTTGTAAAATCCACCAAATTTTTATCCAAAAGGCCTTTATATTCTTACAAGTCCACCAAATATGAAAATATGTAGCATCATCACAATTACATCTCCAACATTTTGCTTGCATATCTGGATACATACACGATAATTTCTTAGGATCTAAATGCCATCTATAAAACATTTTATAAAATTTTCCTCAGATTCTGTGCTCATGAATTTAACATTTCTAACCCAAATTTTTTCCCAAGTTTCCAATAATATTGGCTCCTGAAAATTTTGTGCCCACTTTATCATACAGTCCTTTACCAAGTCCCTTTCAGAATCTATTTCAAGTAACACATTATACAATTTCTTTATATGCTCTTGAGACTGGTTTACCAAATTTCCCTCGTTCTGCTCTATACCAATTTTCTGATCTTCCTTCCATCTAGCGCGTAGTTGCTCATATTGAAACCAAGTATAATTTTTCCCTTCTTCTTTTAGTACGTGCAGAGATTTTAATTGCAAATTACCCTTTCAGTATACAAAAGATCTTTATATGTAATCATTTCCTGATTCTGTTCTATATTTATATTCTCTATTGTATGTCTAGGACTTGCCCATATAGGAACCTTATAATTTAGTTTATAAGAGTATTTTTTCCAAACACGCAGAAGAGCAGTTCTTAACATATGATTTTTAAAGGCCTTATCCACTTTTTTGTCATAAATTAAATATGCATGCCATCCATATAGCAAGTCATAACCTTCTATATTCAAAATTCTTTCTTCCGTTAAATTAAACCAATCACTTATTGCAGAGAGAGCAGCTGCTTCATAGTATAATTTAAAATTGGGCATTTTTAAACCTCCCCTTTCCCGAGAATCTTGAATTATTTTCATTTTAACCCTAGCTTTTTTACCTTCCCATATAAATTTGTTAATTCCCTTCTGCCATTCCTCAAGATTCTTATCTTTCTTAATTACTGGTATCATCTGAAAGAGGAATAAAAATCTAGGTAAAACATTCATTTTAATAGCAGCTATTCTCCCCAGCAAAGATAATTGCAATTTTTTCCAAACAATCAACTCCTTCTGAACTTTTTGCCATAAAACCTCATAGTTATTCTTATACAATTTCATATTTGACGATGTAATATAGACTCCTAAATATTTATCCTTCTTTACAATTTCAAATCCTGTTATTTCCTCTAGTTTTTCTTTCTGTTGTCTGGCCATATTTTTTATTATCACTTTTGTCTTTTTCTGATTTACCTTAAACCCTGAAACCTTCCCATATTGATCAATTATTTCCAACAAAGATTTACTAGAATTTATAGGGTTTGTTAAAGTAATCACCAGGTCATCTGCAAAAGCTCTCAGCTTATATTCATGTTGTCTAACTTTAATTCCCTCTATCTCCTTTACTTCTTGTATTTTATCCAATAATGGTTCTAGAGTTAAAATAAACAATAATGGTGATAAAGGACATCCCTGTCTTGTTCCTTTCGCAATCTTAAAAGGTTCTGTTAAGCTACCATTGATTATAATCTGTGCTGTTTGCTCTCCATAAATTGCCCTAATTATTCTTGTAAAACCATCTCCAAATTGCATCTTTTCTATTAATTTAAATAAAAAATCCCAATGCAATCGATCAAAAGCTTTCTCTGCATCGAGAAAAATAAATGCTGCTGGAATAAAATTTTTCTTTTCTAAATACTCCAGTAAATTAACAATCTGCCCAACATTATTCCTCATCTGTCTCCCTTTTATAAATCCAGATTGATCATTATGAATTCTTTGCTGCAAAATCAACATTAATCTATTAGCTATTATTTTAACAAAAATCTTATAATCATTATTTAAAAGTGAGATTGGCCTATAGTTCCCAGGTTTAGAACAATCCTGTTCCCCTTTTGGTATCAATGAAATAAAAGAGGTTCTCCATGAGGGGGGAATTCCCCCTCCTAATTGTATCTGATTAAACAATTCCTTAAGTGGACCTAACATCTCATCCTGTAAATTCCTATAATAACTAACTGTAAGCCCATCCATACCAGGAGTTTTCCCCATTTTTAATTGTTTAATTACCAAAATAATTTCTTCAGTGGTTATAGGCCGATTCAGTTCTTCCGTTTGTTCTAAAGTTAAATTTTTAACCTTATATTCCTTCAAATAATTATCAATATCCCTGTTCAATATATTATCTTTAAGATATAAATTTTTTGAAAAGAACAGTGAGAAATCAAATTTTGCAAGTAAGGACTTTACATTTTTTACACAAGAACTTAAGAAATACCAGATTCAATTTAGATGGGAGGTTCCAGTTGGTTTGACAGTGTATTATCAAGGAAGGAGATATCGTATTGATACAGTGCTTAAGGCCAAAGATTTTCTTTCTACCGTGCTGAAACTTGAAGTAGAAATAATAGAAAAAAGAATTCAAGAGACTCAAATGGGTGTGGAAGCTGAGGTGATTCCAGTGATGTTACTATCTGAGGAACAACCCCAAGAACAAAGACTGACAGGGAGCCTTTGAGTTTGAGCAACAAACTCAAAGTAAAGTTCAGGATTCTGCTACAGAAGCGGTGGGAGGAGCACAGCCGAAGATACAGGAGGACGATCTTCAGCTGATCACTCAAAAGCTTCAGCAGGCCAGTAATGGCAATAAAAATCTTGACCTGGAATGTCAATGGTTTGAATTCAGCTCAGAAGAGAAGAAAAATATTTCATTATTTGAAACAATTTAGAAATGATGTGATTTGCTTACAAGAAATGCATATTAAACTATCAGATCAAAAGTACTTAATAAACTCAAAGTTAGGTAAAACATTTGTTGCCTCAGCTTTGGACAAAAAACATGGCATAGTGGTTTATTTGAGAAAAGATATACCAGCCAAGTTAATAGAGGCAGATATTCACGGAAGATATATTGCTATTGAACTTACAATAGAAACAAAAAAGACCCTTTTGTTTGGTATATATGCACCCAATCAGCAACAAGAAAATTTTATAGAATGTTGTATGATAAGTTGATTCTATGGGATTATAAATCGTGTATTATATTGGGAGATTGGAATGGAGTAATAGATACATGAAAGGACAAGAGAATTTTTTCTAAGAAGATACCTGCACATGCAAAGCTGCCTAAATCCTTTTTTGACATGATAGAAGATTTTGAGTTGAGAGATGTATGGAGACTGCGGAATTTGGAGGAAAGAGACTATACTTTTTTCTCTGATAGGCATCAATCCTTCTCACGTATTGATTTTATTTTAATTTCTAATGATTTGCTTTTTAGGGTGAAGAAAACTAAGATATTTCCAAGATGTTTGTCTGATCATAGTCCTGTTTGGATGGAATTGCAATATGGAAAAGAAGGTAGAAGAACTTGGAGATTAAATGAAAATTTGTTTAGATATCAGGATAATGTAAATCAATGTAAAAAGCAGATGAAAGAATTTTTTGATTATAATTTGAATAATGAAACATCGATAGAAATGGTTTGGGATGCCAGTAAAGCTTTTATGAGAGGTGTATTAATATATATTAATAATAGACAGAGAAATAAGCAACAAAGACAGCGTAGGTATCTAGAAGAGGAAATTTATAAGAAGCAACAATTATTAATACATAACCCGCATGATCAAAACTTAAAGATGCAATAAAGTTATTACAGAATCAATTTAATATGATAATGGCTGATCAGGTGGCAACAAATATACAATATGCCAAACATAATACTTTTGTAATGCAAATAGACCTGGTAGGTGGTTAGCATACACCTTAAGGAAAAGACAAAACAACGTACTATAGAAAAATAGAATATAAAGGTAAAGAGAGATATCAACAGGATAAAATTAAAAAGCTTTTTAGAATATTATACAAATTTATATCTTAAAGATAATACTGTATATTGAACAGGAATATTGATAATTATTTGAAGGAATACACATTTCTTGTACAATTTCAAGATAAATATCTCTTTCATTCATCTATTCTTACATTGTCCAACTCTCTTACACAGTCAGTTTTTAATTAAACAATGGCTATAAAATTTCATACTCTCATATCATGTTAATTTCCCCGAATTAATATTTTGTCTAATAACATTGTTCATTTCATCCTCCTAGATTAATTTAGTTCAATTACTTCTCTTGATAACAACCTTTTTTAAAAAAATTCTAACATATCGTTCCTTCTAACCACTGATAAAATAAATGCCATATTTTATAATATTGTCTATCTTCTTGTTCTCTAATTTCAAATGTCGATTTATTCATTTCTGCACATTCCATCATCTTCCTAATGATTTCATCTTGCAAAGGTAATTTCTCATTTTTCCAATTTTTAGCAAACACAATCCTAGCTGCTGTTAGGATTCACCATCAAATATTTTAATTCTCTACTATATATTTCAGGTATAATCCTCAATAGAAAAACTTCTGGCTTAAAATCTGTTTTTTGACCATTTTCTCCAACATGTGTGTATTTTAGTCTATCTTTTAGCTTCAACACATGTCCACCAAATATGATCCAGGTGTCTGATGGCACTTCCAGCATTTTTGGATTTGTCCTTGAACATTCTGGCAATTCTTGTTGGGGTAAATGCCACCTATAAAATATCTTATACAAATCCTTTTTATATGCTGCCAGAATAACAAGGAAAGAGATCTGAGTGGGATTGTGGTTGGCTCAGTTGAGAATCTCGGGGGAACAAAACTAAGGAGTAATAATAGAGATGTATTAAGTGTCCGTGACCGATAATTCATTGGCTTAGAGAAATAAAATACATGCACAACGTAAGAGAAGGAAGGAGAGAAGAGGCGCTTTTTAAAAAAAGAAGACAATTCTGCCCCTAACTCTAATAACATCAGTCTATTGCCCCTAGTATAACTTGAATTCTGTAAAAACCTTTTTTAAAAGTGTTTTTTTTTTTAAAAAAAAAGCTGTCCACATGTGTTACACTTGTTTGAATTATACAAGGTCAGGCTTAGTTCAAGGGAAGAATGGGATTGCTTAGGAGAAAGAAAGGAAGGATAGAATAGAATAGAATAGAATAGAATAGAATAGAATAGAATAGAATAGAATAGAATAGAATAACAGAGTTGGAAGGGACCTTGGAGGTCTTCTAGTTCAACCCTCTGCTTAGGCAAGAAACCCTACACCACTTCAGACAAATGGTTATCCAATCTCTTCTTAAAAACTTCCAGTGTTGGAGCATTCACAACTTCTGGAGGCAAGTTGTTCCACTGATTCATTGTTCTGTCAGGAAATTTCTCCTTAGTTCTCAGTTGTTTCTCTCCTTGATTAGTTTCCACCTATTGCTTCTCGTCCTGCCCTCAGGTGCTTTGGAGAATAGCTTAACTCCCCCTTCTTTGTGGCAGCCCCTGAAGAAAGAGAGCAGGGAGGAAGGACAGGACAGGGGAGAGAGAGGGAGGAAGGAAGGAAGGAGAGAAGGGGAAGAGGAAGGAGGAGAGAGGGAGGAAGGAAGGAAGGAAGGAGAGAAGGGGGAAGAGGAAGGGGAGGAGGAAAGGAAAGGAAAGGAAAGGAAAGGAAAGGAAAGGAAAGGAAAGGAAAGGAAAGGAAAGGAAAGGAGGAAAAAGCAACAGCACCAACCCCAATATATTTCTTTTTCACTATTATAATAGTGTAGAGAACTATTAGTGAAAACCCTGAGATATTTCAGGGAAAACTTGAGATATTTCAGAAGGAACATTTCTGCCATTACAGTGCTTAATTCAAGTCAGATGAGAATAAAATGTAAAAGAGATTACAACTGATACAGAATCATATCATGGTCCTCTACATATCCTCTACGTCTAAGGTTGGAGACCCCCGCTCTACATAATCCAGTTTAACATACATCAACTATTATCAAATCCTGTTGTGAGGACAGTTCAGAAGGATGTGAGGGCTGAAGGTTGGGGAAAGGAAGAATGGAACCCCTCCATGATACAGAGCATAATATTTTATTGTGTCATTGAAAAGTAAAATTGGGGAGGCATTGAAATTGGGGAGGCATTGAAAAGCAAGTGGGGAGGGAAATTTTACAGGAGAAAGCCGATCAGATTTCATAGGCATTTACAACCAGGACATGGGCATTGGCTGGAAGTAGAGTTAGTCCTTGTTTAGCAATCATAATTGGGACAAGCAACTTAACATAACATAACAACAGAGTTGGAAGGGACCTTGGAGGCCTTCTAGTCCAACCCTCTGCCCAGGCAGGAAACCCTACACCATCTCAGTCAGATGGTTATCCAACATTTTCTTAAAAATTTCCAGTGTTGGAGCATTCACAACTTCTGAAGGCAAGTCGTTCCACTTATTAATTGTTCTAACTGTCAGGAAATTTCTCCTTAGTTCTAAGTTGCTTCTTTCTTTGATCAGTTTCCACCCATTGCTTTTTGTTCTACCCTCAGGTGCTTTGGAGAACAGCCCGACTCCCTCTTCTTTGTGGCAACCCCTGAGATATTGGAACACAGCTATCATGTCTCCCCTAGTCCTTCTTTTTGTTAAACTAAACATACCCAGTTCCTGCAACCGATCGTTAACCACCCATCTCTTTGAGGGTGATGGGTGAATTCAGAAATGTGACACATAAATAAATGAACAAAGTTAAGTTGTGGCTGCATGAAACTGTGATTGTACTTTAACAGTCTTACTTCACCTTCCCTAAATATTGTAAGTGTGAGGATTGGTAGCAAAATAGTTAAAATACATTTAACTGTACACTTCTTCATCACCATCCTAACTGTGAACAATTGCCAAACAAGGCAGTTGCTAAATGAGGACTACCTGGGCAAGACAGTAGCCGCAACTATGGAACTGAAGCCTCATCATTATTTTTATATGGGCTGTAATACATTTAAAAATGCAGTGGTACTTCAACAATTGACAAATACCAACACACACACCAACACAAATACACACACACAGACACACACACCAATGCTCCTGTTTGCAACTCTAGCTGGAGATGAATACCACAACAGGAAATAGCCAGGTTTGAGCCAAGGAAGATAAGCAGAGGAAATGCATCATCATCATCTTGGATTATTGTAATGCTCTCTACATGGGGCTCCCCTTGAGGTGCACTCGGAGGCTTCAGTTAGTCCAGAATCATTTCTGATAGAACAGAGATAGAACAGTTGCAGACTGCAGGCTAGGTAGATGTGGTACCACCTCAAAGCGCCCATGGCTTAGGCCTGGGTATTCATGCTGATCTATGCCTAAATCACAGAAAAATTCTCATGTATCAATGTTTTTATAAATCCTTCTTTTGACTCTAAACAATTGGGTTTGAAATACCTGACCTTGGACCTTCCGCCACTAACTGAAGACACATCTTTTAATTCAGGGCTGGCTTAAATTTTATCGATTTTAAATTTTTTAATATTAATTTTAATGGGGTTTTAGTTTTATATATTTTAAAGTTTTTTAGGCCAATTATAAAATAAGTTTTTAATTTGTATTTTAAATTGTATATTTTATTGTCTGTTTACAGCTGTACATGAGTCCTCAGAATATAAAAATCAAATAAATAAATAATAAATAAATCATCATCATCATCATCATCATCATCATCATCATCATCATTTACACAAAATGACAGTATACACAGCAAATGAGATAACTGTGCTGGATTTCGTATCACAGATCACTAGTCAAACACTTCCCAAGCGTTTAGGACATTAATTATTATTATTTAATAATAATATTAAATATTATTTAATTATTAATTATTTATTATTATTATTAATAATTTTTATTATTTTTATTATTTATTATTATTATTATTATTATTATTATTATTTGAACAAAACGTGGAGTAGGATATTGGGCTGAAAATTTCAGCCTAGCTTTATTTTCTATTTCAGCTCATTCATTATAGAGAATCCTTTTTTTTTCCTATTGTTCTTTTCAAGCTGTGTTGTGCAAAAGCCTGGAAAATAAAATGAATTTTGAATTTTGTCACGAAGTTTGGGATGAAAGTTGGATGTGATGATCGAGCATTTTAATCGTGCCATATTTTTCCCCCAGAGCCGAATGTGTGTGTGTGTGAGTGTGTATGCATGTGTTCCTGAGCAATAAACCTAGTTGTGTGTTTTGTGTCTGTGTGTGCCCAGAAACCGATTCCCTGACAAAGCAAGCAGCTGTTCAAATACCCCCAGAGCATCACTAGCAGAGTCTATGAAGTAACGAAATCAGCGATGGATATCCTGCGCAACATTGCTCACAGCAGTCATTAAACTATTTTATCTGGGAAAATGCAAAATACATGTTTACTTTATCTGGTCTTTAACTCAGCTAATGTGCAACTGGAAAAATTACCAGCCCTGAATACACAACAAATATTCTTCCTTGCTCCTCTTGAATCCCATACTTGAGATGGTAATCTGTGGTTAGTTCCTGCTTAATAGGGAAGCAACGATATGTGTGAATTTAAGAGAGAGAGAGAGAGAGAGAGAGAGAGAGAGAGAGAGAGAGAGACGGAAAGGGAGTGTTCACAAAGTCAAATAATCCAGTTAATTAAAGATCAATCAGATGACTTTATTCTTTTCTGGTGTTTGCTTAGGTTTTGGAGGTTGGTTTTGATGGCTTAGGGCAACCCCAACCTTTGGAAATAGTTCATGGTTCAGTACAGTATATTACATGAACCCAGAAAAACAGTTTTAGTATGCAAATTAAATGTTTATCCCCACGAAGCCAAAGAATTCTAAGCTGTAAAATGTAAGATGCATTTTCACAGCAGCATGCCAGACACCCCCATTGTTTGTACAATTATCATTGTTAATATCTGTTTTGTAAAACTTTTAATGTGGGATTTTTTAACCTGGAGCTCAGCGGCACCTGTAGTCTTAGACTTAGAAGACTTAGAATAACTTTATTGTCCCTTTGAATGTACACTAATCGGCATACATTAAAATGAAATTTTGCTGCATACTGCTCTCAAAGGGTCTCTCTCTCTAATGTACATTACATAAACATGACAAGATAAATACATACATTCATACATGGATGCATAAAAAGGTAAAAGTTCCCCTCGCACATACACGCTAGTTGTTCCTGACTCTAGGGGGCGGTGCTCATCTCTATTTCAAAGCTGAAGAGCCAGCGCTGTCCAAAGATGTCTCTGTGGTCATGTGGCCGGCATGACTCAACGCCAAAGGCGCACGGAACGCTGTTACCTTCCCACCAAAGGTGGTCCCTGTTTTTTCTACTTGCATTTTTACATGCTTTTGAAACTGCTAGGTTGGCAGAAGCTGGGACAAGTAACAGGAGCTCACCCCGTTACACGGCAGCACTAGGGATTTGAACCGCTGAGCTGCCGACCTTTCTTTTTTTTTTTTTTTTTTTAATTCAAAAAGTTTTACAAAATTTTTTTTCCCCTCCCCCCACTCCTCCCCCCTCCCTTCGCAATCCCCCTCCCCCCCCCGACTTCCCGGAACGAGCACAAGGTATAGTTAAAAATAAAACAAACATATGCTAAAAAATTTTCATCCCAACTTAATTGTACCCCTACAATCATCAATTCCTAACTTCCCCCAAAAGCAATCAAAAATAATACATCATAATCATTCAAAAACAGTCTGATAACTCTTAGTCTGATATCTACGTTGAATATAGTCAATCCATTTTCTGAACCAGCTTTAGAAGATCTGATTAAAGAGCAAGGGAAAGTGTCAGCTGCCGACCTTTCGATCGACAAGCTCAACGTCCTAGCCCCTTAGCCACTGCGTCCCCTACATGGATTCATACATACATACAAAATTATGTATGTACCCACTTATATTATATGACATGGAGAAACAATGCAGTCTAGTTTGGATATATACATGTACATGGCGAGAGAAGCGAATCTTGCGAGTTTACCAGAAGGATGACATAGAGAACACAGCTGTTACAGAATCTGGTAATCCTGCTAGAAATACTTCAAAACCTCCTCCCAGAAGGAAGCAACAGAAACAGACCATAAAGTATGGGATGTGGGATCTCTAACAATACTTTGAGCTCGAAGCACATCGCACTTATAAGCAGTATCCTGAATAATGGAAAGCGAGTTTCCTATAATCCTCTTGGCTGTCCTTACCACTCTCTTTAGGGACTTTCTATCTGAGGCACTGCTGCCAGCAAACCAAACAGTGATGCAGTTTGTTAATTGTGCCTCTGTAAAAAGTGGTCAGGGAAAAGTGACAAGTTACAGGGGTACCAAAATAGTAATGCTTGATGATATCATGACATGAATCATCCCAAAATTACATCACAAGGTCTGATATCAGGTATCAAGTATCAAGGTCACGTGAAGTGAGGGATCTTGGAGTCTTAGTGGACGACCAGCTAAATACGAGCCAGAAGTGTGCAGCAGCAGCCAAAAAAGCCCAATGCAATCCTAAATTGCATGAACAGAGGGATACAATCAAGATCAAGTGAGGTACTAATACCACTCTATAAAGCCTTAGTAAGATCACATCTAGAATACTGCATCCAGTTTCGGTCACCACACTACAAAAAAAGATGTTGAGACTCTAGAAAAGGTGCAGAGAAGAGCAACAAAGATGATTAGGGGACTGGAGGCTAAAACATATGAAGAACGGTTGCAGGAACTGGGGATGGCTAGTCTAGCAGTGTTCCAATATTTGAGGGGCTGCCACAGAGAGGAAGAGGTCAAGCTATTTCCCAAGATACCCGAAGGCCAAACAAGAAATAATGGATGGAAACTAAACAAGGAGAGATTCAACCTGGAAATAAGGAGAAATTTCCTGACAGTTAGAACAATGAACCAATGGAACAGCTTGCCTTCCAAAGTTATGGGAGCTTCATCCCTGGAAGCTTTCAAGAAGAGACTGGACTGCCATTTGTCGGAAATAGTGTAGGGCCGTGATGGTGAACCTATGGCACGCAAGCCACAGGTGGCACACAGAGCCCTCTCTGAGGGCACACCAGCCGTCATTCCAGCCCAGCTCCACTGCGCATGAACGTGAGCCTCCCGCCGGCCAGCTGGTCTTCAATTCTCTGCTGCACATGCGCCTGTGCATGCACCGGGGGGAATGCAGGTTTGTGCAGGAGGCTTTAAAGGCCCAAAATGGGGCATGGGGAGCCTTGTGCTGTGCCCCCCTCACCGTGTTTTGTCTTCCAGGTTGGTGCAAGAGGTGCTGTGCCCCATTTTGGGCCTGTAAATCCTCCTGCACCAACCTGGAGAAAAATAAATGTTTGTAAAGACAGGGTGCATACCACACATGCTAACACATGCATGCATGAGGACATTTTGGGGTTTGGCCACCCGTGTGTGCATTCACACCTGCACACGCACTTTGGGCACTCAGCACCAAAAGGTTAACCATCACTGGTGTATCTCCGCAGCTTGACTAGATGACCTACAAGGTCCCTTCCAACTCTTTAATCTAATTTAATCTAATCTAATCTATTCTAATCGAATCTACTCTCTAATCTAATCTAATCTAACTATTAGTACTGCTTTATACTGCACTGTTAAGGCTACACTTGGAATACTGCATCCAGTTTTGATTGCCAAAAGTGGGTAGGGCAAGAGGCTCAGAAAAGATCTTTCCTAATTTCTCAGACTGTGGGAGAAATTTTCTTGCAGACTTGCAAGAGATTCTGTTAATAGAGCTTTCACAAATAAAGTAGAATTTGTTTATCTATCCACAGTTCCTGTCTGGTCTACCTGGTAATGCTGACATCAGTCTTGCAAATCTGAAAGTAGAATTTTCCCACTTATTCTGATAAAGAGGAAAGAGGAAAGTGATTTTTAAATTCATAGCGAAAGAAAATATTCTACAAAGGATTAAAGTCTCAACGCAGGCTTAGCAACACAGCATTCTTCACACTGTTTAACAGTTTCCCATCTCCTATTGATTGGGGGGAAATGCTCCTAAGCATTTTCAAACTGTGAAATCTTGAGAGATTCGCCTGACAGGACCAAAGGCCTGTCTGAACTCATGTGACAATTGCAAAAATCACCTTAGATTACTGTTGTAGGCTGGCAAACGGGAGTATTTTTTCAACCTCATTGCATCAGCAGATAATCGCCCAGCCGCCCTGTTTAGGGTGACCCGCTCGCTCCTCCATCAGGGAGCGGTAGAAGATCCCTTAAAGGGTCGAGCTGAGGAATTTGGACAATATCTGTTTGATAAAATCGCTCAGATTCGGGAAGGGTTGGACACAGACTGGGTGGATCCGGACGGGGTGAGGAGGCAGGTCTTGATGTTATTATCTGGGATGAGTTTGATCCTGTGATCCCTGAGGACATGGACAGGTTAATGGGGAGATTGAATGCGACCACATGTTTATTGGACCCGTGTCCCTCCTGGTTGGTATTGGCCACCGGGAGGTGACACGAGGCTGGCTCAGAAAATCGTGACGCTTCTTTGATGGAGGGTGTTTTCCTGCCGCCTTGAAAGAGGCGGTGGTGAGGCCTCCTCAAGAAGCCTTCCCTTGACCCAGCTAGTTTAGCAAATTATCGTCCGGTCTCAACCTTCGCTTTTGGCAAGGTTGTCGAGAGTGGTTGCACGACAGTTGCCCCAGTACCTGGATGAAACTGTCTATCTTGATCCATTCCAGTCCGGTTTCCGGCCTGGTCAGCAACGGAAACAGCCTTGGTCGCTGGTTGATGATCTCTTGAGAGCTCGGGACAGAGGTTGTTCCTCTGTCTTGGTCCTATTAGATCTCTCAGCGGCTTTTGATACCATCGATCATGGTATCCTGCTGCGCCGACTCGAGGGACTTGGAGTGAGTGGCACTGTTCATCGGTGGTTCTCCTCCTACCTCTCCGACCGGTCGCAGACGGTGTTGACGGGGGGACAGAGATCGACCCCAAGGCGCCTCTTATGTGGGGTGCCAGGGTCGGTTCTCTCGCCTCTTCTGTTCAACATCTATATGAAGCCGCTGGGTGAGATCATCCGTGGTCTTGGGGTGAGTTGTCATCTATCGCTGATGATACTCAGCTCTATATTTCCACCTAACCACCCCAACGAGGCTGTTGAAGTGATGTCCCAGTGCCTGGAGGCCGTGCGGGTCTGGATGGGGAGGAACAGACTCAGACTCAATCCCACCAAGACCGAGTGGCTGTGGATGCGGCGGCCCGGTACAGTCAGCTAATTCCATCACTGACCATTGGGGCGAACTATTGGCCCCCACGGAAAGGGCTCGTAATCTGGGCGTCCTCCTGGATGCACGGCTGTCTTTAGAAGATCATATGATAGCCGTCACCAGGGAGCCTTTCATCAGGTTCGCCTGATCGCCAGTTACGCCTTTCTGGATCGGGCTTCCTTATCGGTCGCTCATGCCCTTGTTACATCCCGCCTGGACTACTGTAATCTCTACATGGGGCTCCCTTGAAGTGTGCCCGGAGACTCCAACTGGTCCAGAATGCGGCTCGCTGGGTGATAGAGGGAACACCTTTGGCTCCCATGTAACACCCTCCTGCGTAACCTGCACTGGCTCCCAGTGGTCTTCCGGGTTCACTTTAAGGTACTTGTCATCACCTTTAAACGCTCCATGGCCTAGGGCCGGGATATTTCTGGGACCGCCTACTGCCACCATTAGCCTCTCACCGACCAGTGCGCTCTCACAGAGAGGGACTCCTCCGGATACCGTCAGCTAAACAATGTCGGCTGGCGACCTCTAGGGAGGGCCTTCTCTGTGGGGCCCCTACCCTCTGGGCGAGCTCCCTCTGGGGCGTCAACTCCCGATCTCAAGTCCTTCCGCCGAGCTGAAGGCGTTGCTGTTTGAGCAGGACTAGCCTGAATGTAGTTTTTAAATTGGGATTTTAAAAAGGGGTTTAAATGAGGTTTTAAATTTGTATTCAAAGTTAGAGCATCAATTGAATTCAACTATCTATTCTTTAGCTGTTTTAATCTATTATATGTTTTCTGTTGTTTTTGTCTGTGAACCGCCCTGAGTCCTTGGGAGAAGGCGGTATAAATATAATAAATAAATAAATAAATAAATAAGTGAGGGATCTTGGAGTCTTAGTGGACGACCAGCTAAATCTGAGCCAGCAGTGCAGCAGCAGCTCCTAAATTCCATTAACAGCATACAATCAAGATCAAGAGAGGTACTAATACCACTCTATAAAGCCTTAGTAAGATCAGACCTAGAATACTGTATCCAGTTTTCATCACCACACTATAAAAAAAGATGTTAAGACTCTAGAGTACAGAGAAGAGCAACCAAGATGATTAGAGGGTTAAAACATACGATGAACGATTGCAGGAACTGGGGATGGCTAATCTAGCAGTGTTCCAATATTTGAGGGGCTGCCACAGAGAGGAAGAGGTCAAGCTATTTCCCAAGACACCCGAAGGCCAAACAAGAAATAATGGATGGAAACTAAACAAGGAGAGATTCAACCTGGAAATAAGGAGAAATTTCCTGACAGTTAGAACAATGAACCAATGGAACAGGTTGCCTTCCAAAGTTATGGGAGCTTCATCCCTGGAAGCTTTCAAGAAGAGACTGGACTGCCATTTGTCGGAAATAGTGTTCTGATGGTGAACCTAACGCAAGCCAGGTGGACACAGAGCCCTCTCTGAGCACAGCCTCATTCCAGCCCAGCTCCACTGCGATGAATGAGGCCGGCCAGCTGGTCTTCAAGTCTCTGCTGCACATGCGCCTGTGCATGCAAGAATGCAGGTTTGTGCAGGAGGCTTTAAAGGCCCAAAATGGGGCATGGGGAGCCTTGTGCTGTGCCCCCCTCACCGTGTTTTGTCTTCCAGGTTGGTGCAAGAGGTGCTGTGCCCCATTTTGGGCCTGTAAATCCTCCTGCACCAACCTGGAAGCCAAAATGGGGCGCGGGAAGACAGGGTGCATACACGGGGGCACATGCGTGGGGGACACACATGCATGCATGAGGGACATTTTGGGTTTGGCCATTGTGCATTGACCTGCACACGCACTTTGGGCACTCAGCACCAAAAAGGTTAACCATCACTGGTGTAGGGTCTCCCGCTTGGGCGGCGGGTTGGACTAGATGACCTACAAGGTCCCTTCCAACTCTTTAATCTAATTTAATCTAATCTAATCTATTCTAATCGAATCTACTCTCTAATCTAATCTAATCTAACTATTAGTACTGCTTTATACTGCACTGTTAAGGCTACACTTGGAATACTGCATCCAGTTTTGGTTGCCACAATGGGTAGGGCAAGAGGCTCAGAAAAGATCTTTCCTAATTTCTCAGACTATGGGAGAAATTTTTTGCAGACTCCAACTGGTCCAGAATGCGGCTGCGGGTGATAGAGGGAGCACCTTTTGGCTCCCATGTAACACCCTCCTGCGTAACCTGCACTGGCTCCCAGTGGTCTTCCGGGTTCACTTTAAGGTACTTGTCATCACCTTTAAACGCCCATGGCCTAGGGCCGATATTTACGGGACCGCCTACTGCCACCATTAGCCTCTCACCGACCAGTGCGCCTCACAGAGAGGACTCCTCCGGATACCGCTAGCTAAACAATGTCGGCTGGCGACCTCTAGGGAGGGCCTTCTGTGGGGGCCCCTACCTCTGGAACGAGCTCTCTGGGGCTTCGCAACTCCCGATCTCAAGTCCTTCCGCCGCGAGCTGAAGACGTTGCTGTTTCGAAGAGCAGGACTAGCCTGAATGTAGTTTTTTAAATTGGGATTTTTAAAAAAGGGGTTTAAATGAGGTTTTAAATTTGTATTCAAAAGTTAGAGCATCAATTGAATTCAACTATCTATTCTTTAGCTGTTTTTAATCTATTATATGTTTTCTGTTGTTTTTTGTCTGTGAACCGCCCTGAGTCCTTCGGGAGAAGGGCGGTATACAAATATAATAAATAAATAAATAAATAAATAAGTGAGGGATCTTGGAGTCTTAGTGGACGACCAGCTAAATACGAGCCAGCAGTGTGCAGCAGCAGCCAAAAAAGCCAATGCAATCCTAAATTGCATTAACAGAGGGATACAATCAAGATCAAGTGAGGTACTAATACCACTCTATAAAGCCTTAGTAAGATCACACCTAGAGTACTGCATCCAGTTTTGGTCACCACACTATAAAAAAAGATGTTGAGACTCTAGAAAAAGTGCAGAGAAGAGCAACAAAGATGATTAGGGGACTGGAGGCTAAAACATATGAAGAACGGTTGCAGGAACTGGGGATGGCTAATCTAGCAGTGTTCCAATATTTGAGGGGCTGCCACAGAGAGGAAGAGGTCAAGCTATTTCCCAAGACACCCGAAGGCCAAACAAGAAATAATGGATGGAAACTAAACAAGGAGAGATTCAACCTGGAAATAAGGAGAAATTTCCTGACAGTTAGAACAATGAACCAATGGAACAGGTTGCCTTCCAAAGTTATGGGAGCTTCATCCCTGGAAGCTTTCAAGAAGAGACTGGACTGCCATTTGTCGGAAATAGTGTAGGGCCGTGATGGTGAACCTATGGCACGCAAGCCACAGGTGGCACACAGAGCCCTCTCTGAGGGCACGCCAGCCGTCATTCCAGCCCAGCTCCACTGCGCATGAATGTGAGCCTCCCGCCGGCCAGCTGGTCTTCAAGTCTCTGCTGCACATGCGCCTGTGCATGCACCGGGGGGAATGCAGGTTTGTGCAGGAGGCTTTAAAGGACCAAAATGGGGCATGGGGGGCCTTGTGCTGTGCCCCCCTCACCCCGTTTTGGCTTCAGGTTGGTGCAAGAGGTGCTGTGCCCCATTTTGGGCCTGGAAAGCCTCCTGCACCAACCTGGAAGCCAAAATGGGGCACGGGAAGAAAGGGTGCATGCACGGGGGCACATGCGTGGGGGACACACATGCATGCATGAGGGACATTTTGGGGGTTTGGCCACCCGTGTGTGCATTTGCGCACCTGCACACGCACTTTGGGCACTCAGCACCAAAAAGGTTAACCATCACTGGTGTAGGGTCTCCCGCTTGGGCGGCGGGTTGGACTAGATGACCTACAAAGTTCCTTCCAACTCTTTAATCTAATCTAATCTAATCTAATCTATTCTAATCTAATCTAATCTAATCTAATCTAATCTAATCTAATCTAATCTAATCTAATCTCTAATCTAATCTAATCTAATCTGTTAGTACTGCTTTATACTGCACTGTTAAGGCCACACTTGGAATACTGCATCCAGTTTTGGTTGCCACAATGGGTAGGGCAAGAGGCTCAGAAAAGATCTTTCCTAATTTCTCAGACTATGGGAGAAATTTTTTTGCAGACTTACAAGAGATTCTGTTAATATATCTTTCACAAATAAAGTAGAATTTGTTTATCTATCCACAGTTCCTGTCTGGTCTACCTGGTAACGCTGACATCAGTCTTGCAAATCTGAAAGTAGAATTTTCCCACTTATTCTGATAAAGAGGAAAGAGGAAAGTGATTTTTAAATTCATAGTGAAAGAAAATATTCTACAAAGGATTAAAGTCTCAACGCAGGCTTAGCAACACAGCATTCTTCACACTGTTTAACAGTTTCCCATCTCCTATTGATTGGGGGGAAATGCTCCTAAGCATTTTCAAACTGTGAAATCTTGAGAGATTCGCCTGCTTTGCCTGACAGCACCAAAGGCCTGTCTGAACTCATGTGACAATTGCAAAAATCACCTTAGATTACTGTTGTAGGCTCAGTTGTGAGATTGTATGTGTCATACTCAGGAAAAAAAATGCGGTAAAATGGTTTTTTTTAATTAGAAAGATTGAGCAAAATTACTGGTTTTTTAAATAAAATAATCATTTTTGTCTTAATTACTTCATTAGATATCTTATTGTTGTAATTCCTGTTACAATTAAATCAGTGAAGACCTGGACGGAAGAGGCAAAATTAAAGCTACAGGCATGCTTTGACTGCACTGATTGAAATATTTTTGAAGATACCTCTGCAGACCTGGATGAACTCACAGATACTGTAACATCATATGTCAGCTTCTGTGAAGACCTATGTGTACCTACAAGGAACTTGCGAATATACAGTAACAACAAACCTTGGTTCACACATAAACTTAAGCAGCTATGTCATTCCAAAGAGGAAGCCTACAGAAAAGGTGATAAAATGCTGTACAATCAGGCCAGAAATGCACTAACAAGGGAGATCAGAGCAGCAAAAAGAAGCTACTCTGAAAAGCTAAAGAATCAGTTTTCAGCAAATGAACCAGCAAACATGGAAAACTCTTAAAAATATCCCCCGTTATGGCAAACCTCCTTCCCAGGCTGAAGGTAATCAACAACTGGCAGATGACCTGAATGAGTTTTACTACATTAAACTTACTTAATGAGTTTGAAAGGAAACTACAGCCACCTATCTCCACAACCCCCATCTCAGACACACCAACAACAGCCAAGCCTCCTACAACTGACCCCATCCCATTGGATTCACAACCCCTAGTGATCACAGAAAAGGAAGTGCAGGACTTATTTCACAGACAAAAGCCAGGAAAAGCGCCAGGCCCAGACAAGATAACTCCTTCTTGCTTAAAAGTCTGTGCTGACCAATTGGCCCCCATCTTCACCCATATTTTCAATAAATCACTAGAGATGTGCTATGTTCCTTCTTGCTTCAAACGCTCTACCATCATCCCAGTGCCGAAGAAGCCCACCATCAAGGAACTGAATGACTACAAACCAGTTGCTTTAACATCTGTAGTCATGAAAACCTTTGAAAGGCTAGTGCTTTCCTACTTGAAAACCATCACGGATCCGCTGTTAGACCCCTTGCAATTTGCATACCGAGCAAATAGATCAACAGATGATGCTGTTAATATGGCTCTGCACTACATCCTACAACATCTTGAGTCTCCAAAGACCTATGCAAGGGTAGGTAGACTTTAGTTCAGCATTCAATACCATCATTCCAGACATTCTTCTAACTAAACTAAACCAGCTACAGGTACCGGAACAGACTTGTAAGTGGATCACAAGCTTCCTAACAAACAGGAAGCAGCAGGTGAAGCTAAGCAAGATTGTTCCTGAATGCTTATTTGTACTCTATGCTTATCATTAAATGTTATATCATTAAGTGTTAAATTGTACCCTATGACCATCATTTGTGTTATAAATGTTGTACCTTGATGAAGGTATCTTTTCTTTTATGTACACTGAGAGCATATGCACCAAGACAAATTCCTTGTGTGTCCAATCACACTTGGCCTATAAAAATTCTATTCTATTCTATTCTATTCTATTCTATTCTATTCTATTCTATTCTATTCTATTCTTGCTGGCTGGGATTTCTGAGGAAGTCCTATCATCTTAAACAGTGGTGAAATGTAAAATTTGTTACTACCAGTTCTGTGGGCCTGGCTTGATGGGGGTGGGGTGTTAATGTGACTGGGTGTGCGTGGCCAACTTTTTTTTTTAACTTTTAAAAGCATTTTTTTAATCAGCCGAAGAGGTTGTAAAAAATGCTTTTAAAAGGCTCTGGCGATCCCAGCTGAGTTGCCGGATCACCAGAGGCTTTTGTTTTACTTTTAAAAGCATCTTTTCGGCCAAAGAAAAAAGCCTCTGATGATCACGCGGTTCAGCTGGGCATGTGGGGGCAGGGTAGGGATTTTTGCTACTGGTTCTCCAAACCACCTGCCACCATCGCTACCGGATTAGGCTATCCTGTCCAAACTGGGACATTTCACCCCTGAACTTAAAGTTGTTGAGACTGAGAAACAGTTTATTTATTTATTTATTGCATTTGTATACCGCTCTTCTCCCGAAGGACTCAGGGCGGTTTACAGCCAATTTAAAAGATACAATAAATACACATTAAAAACAAACTAAAATTTATATAAATAATGGCCAAAATATTTAAAAACTAACTAATACAAAAAACTAAAACCCCATTTAAAATTACTTAGTCAGGCTAGCCTGGCTCGATGGAATAAAAGAGTCTTCAACTCATGGCGGAAGGTCCAAAGGTCGGGGAATTGGCGAAGCCTCGGAGACAGCTCGTTCCAGAGGGCAGGAGCCCCCACAGAGAAGGCCCTATCCCTACAGTGAACTAGCCAACAGAATAATACCTTATCCCACCAGACTTGAAATCCTAGGCTTAGAAAACTTGGAACTCCGTCGCCTTCGACAAGACCTAAGTTTAACTCACAGAATCATCTATTGTAATGTCCTTCCTGTCAAAGACTACTTCAGCTTTAATTGCAATAATACAAGGGCAACCAATAGATTTAAACTTAATGTAAACCGCTTTAATCTAGATTGCAGAAAATATGACTTCTGCAACAGAATCATCAGTGCTTGGAATACTTTACCTGACTCTGTGGTCTCTTCCCATAATCCTAATAGCTTTAACCAAAAACTTTCTACTATTGACCTCACCCCATTCCTAAGAGGACCATAAGGGGCGTGCATAAGCGCACAAACGTGCCTACCGTTCCTGTCCTATTGTTTTTCTTTTCTTCTTCCTATATATGTTTATATGTGTATATACTATATAATCTTTTTGTATGATGTTGTGACAAATAAAATAAAATAAAATAAAAAATAAATAAATAACAAAGTTGGAAGGGACTTTGAAGGTCTTCCAGTCCAACCCCCTGTTCAAGCAGGTGACCCTATATCCTTCCAGGCGAATGGCTGTCCAATCGCTTCTTAAAAACCTCCAGTGATGGAGCACTCACAACTTCTGGAGGTGAAGTTGTTCCACTGGTTAATCGTTCTAACTGTATGGGTTCTTCTAAACTCTACAATTTATTATTTCGTCTCATCCATTTGTTTGCTTGTTTGCTTATTTATTTATCTGAAGCACTTCCTTGACCCACCCGATTCAAACAACATCATTCTGGGCAGTGTACAGAAATGACCAAAACACAAGGGACAATCATCTACAACATTAACCATTTGCTAAAACAATGAAATAGCTACCAGTTCCTTGGGGCCTTGTCTATTTGTTTCCAAGGGAAGGCTTCCAGTCTGAGGAGATTCCTGCACTATAGGCAGAAGACAATAAAGTAGTTATATTGAACTCTGCATGTGTGGCTCTGGTTGTTTGTGCCTGTCATATCTGTTTTCCGCAATCAGGATAAACAGCTGGCATCAAATTCCCTTCAGAATTTACATGGGAGACTGTGGGCTGAGATTGGCAAGGGTTTATTGAAGCAGCATCAAGGCATCTCGGAATAAGCAAATATTACAAACTGAACCTCTGACATTTTCCCAGCTTTGGAGTGTTGCTTTTTATTGTTAGTGATTCACAGTAACCTTTGCGATTGCACAGTAATATAACACTTTACAACTCCTGGCAGAAAGATAGATAGTCTGCATCAGATCTAAGAAGACAAACCGTGTCTATCCCATAACATTTTTTCCCCTTATACTGCAGCTCAAAGAGAGCTGTGCTATTTGTATGTCTATACAACCCACACTTGAATTTGACACATTTTGAAAATGGGGTTTCCATGCCTCCTTTTTGTAGCCAATTAAGGATTATAGAAAATGCTTGTGCCGTTTCCAGCTCACCAAAGTTACTACAGCTTCATAACTGCCTTTCAGACTAGGATGCTCATCTGTGGTAGGGGTGAAATCCAGCAGGTTCTGACAGGATCTGGAGAACCGGTAGCAGAAATTTTGAATAGTTCAGAGAACTGGCAAATACCACCTCTGGTTGGTCCCAGAGTGGGGTGGGAATGGGGATTTTGCAGTATCCTTCCCTTGGAGTGGGGCAGGAATGGAGATTTTTTTTTTATTTACATTTATATCCCGCCCTTCTCCAAAGACTCAGGGCAACTTACACTATGTCAAGCAATATCCTTCCCCGGGAGTGATTTTGCAATATCCTTCCCCGGGAGTGGGATGGGAATGGAGATTTTGCAGTATCCTTCTCCTGGAGTGGGGAGGAAATGAAGATTTTGCAGTATCCTTCCCTTGCCATGCCCACCAAGCCACGCCCACCAAGCCACACCCACAAAATGGGTAGTAAAAAAAATGAATTTCATCACTGATCTGTGGATTTATTTGGTTTACATTTCCAAGTGGACTGATCTCACCTATACTTACCGAGCTAATACACAGCTTGGTTTGTTGTTCTATTTCAAATTTTGCATTTTGTTGTTCTATTTCAAATTTTGCATTTGCCTATTTATGCAATATATGTGCAAAATACAATGGGCAGGAACTCCAAAAGCATAGCTGGGTTGGATCTGATTTATAGTTGGATAGGAGACCACCAGAAAATCCCAGGGCTGGGGATGCCCTGGGATTTTCCTATGCTAGACTGTGTAATTTGAGGGAGAAAAGTTGCCAAGAAAACTTCATGAATGGGTCAATACAGAGTCAAGCCTGACTTTGAAAAAAAATGTAAAGGAGTCCCTGCAGATTTTACTCCGCTAGCCATTGCCAATGTAGGGAACAGTGCTCATCTTCATTTCAAGACCATTGAGTCAGCACTGTCCAAAGACATTTCTGTGGTCATATGGCCAGCATGATGTCACAGAGCCCTGTTACCTTCCCACTGAAGTGGTGCCTATTTATCTACTTGCATTTGCATGTTTTTGAACTGCTAGGTTGGCAGGAGTTGAGGTGAGGATGGGAGCTCACCCCATCTTGTGTTGCTCGGGTCTCGAACTGGGCTGCAGGCTTTCCAATCGACAAGCCCAGAATCTTAACCGCTGAGTCACTAGCCCTAAGCTTGACTTATAGGAGACTTTATTTTGCACTCAAGAAAAACCACCCACCACCACCAAATGGACCTATAAATTAATGCATCTAGATTACATATCTTTAGAAATACATAAAGATATATTAATATGGACAGACTTAACCATACTTTCAACTGGGAAACTATCAGCAACCCAGATCAAGCTCAATCCAAAAACGCTAGGGAATTCCTGGGAATATGGAACTTAGGCAAGTCAATCTTTAGTAGACACATAGAGATAAACAACATTTACAGAGTATTCAAAAAGCTAAGAAGGAAACAAAAAGATCACAACACCAAAACCCAGATAATCAGGGATTAACACCAGACAAACAATCAAGCAGAAAACAATATCCAAACCAAGGAACTACCAAACAGAAAACCACACATTCACCAATTTTGGCAGGACTAGCCAGATAAAACAGGGGGCAAACCCCACATTCATTAACACTGATGGTGTTACCTAGTTGGGTAGCAAAACGTCTGCAAGCAAACAACCAAACTCAGAGAACGCCAAGGACGTCACAGAAAATATATACAAAGCTTTATGAGGTTGTTGTTTTTAAACACAAAACATTGTAGAACTAGAAGTAGTAGCATGTTTATGAATGAATGCAAGTCTGAAATCAACATGGCTTGCAAATACCTTGATTTGGCCTCCCTTAGATTTCACTTTGCCTATTCTTGAAGCAGCGACCTATGCCTCGTCATCAGTTTAATGATAAACTGAGAGTTAAAAATAGCAAGTACCATTTGGGAAATTCTTTTTTTTTTCTTTCCTTGCTCTTTGTTAGTTAAACCATTTCTAACATTTGGAGCCTTTCAGAGGCTGATGGAAGAGGACTGAAATTATTGCTGCTCCTTAGCATTTTCTGCTTTGGAAAAGAGACCAAGTCAAGCTGAAATATCTCCATCCTAAGATCTCTTGCAGTGCAGCTCCTTTGCATTAAAAGCTATACGGGCATCCACCAAGTATGAGCTCTCCGTTTATCTTGTTAACATTGATTGGTCTCTGTCTTTAATACCTGATGAAATTTACACATCGTGCTAAGTCATGGTTAGCTTGACCCTGATTTATTAAAAATGGATTTGTCTTGCTTCACATCATATCCTAAGCTTTACAAGCAAGAATGACCAAGTACGTAAAACACATTAGATCAAAATCAAAGAAAATCACAACCACCCTGTGCTCACAGCACACTAAAACCAATCTCATCTCTCAATCTCTTCTCTTTGTGGCTTTTTCTCCTGAATCTTCAACAGAAGCTGAAGAAGAACAGGAGGAGCAGAAAAGGAGTAGAAGGAAATTGGAGGAAGATGCCCAGTGGTGACATGCTCATCCGTGAGAAAGAGGAGCTTGGAACCAAGTACCATATTTTTCAGAGGATAAGAGGCTCCGGAGTATAAGACACACCTTATTTTGGGGGGAGGAAAATAGGGTGGGGGGAATTCTGCCTCTTCCTACCAGGTATTCATCTAGCTAGTGTCCTTAGCCTGGTCAGCTTCAGCACATTAGTTCACTGGTTGTGATCACACACACACATGTGCGCGCACGATCGCTTCGCTCACACGCACTACGTTGGGGCTGATAAGCAGCTTCAAAAGTACAGCTGATCTTTGGAAGGAGCCCCAGTGAGTAAAGCAGGCAAAGCGCAGAAGCGGTAAGACAAGGCAGCAGCTGTTCTGGGGTTCCATTTTGGGCTCCGTGCCTCACGTTTTCAGCCTCCAAAGACTCCGTTTGAGAGCCGTTCAAGGCTGCGGAGATCGCCAAAGCACATCGTCGCTTATCGCCACCCAAAAATGTGATGCGCAGAGGCCAAAAATGGGGCAAGCAGTGGCCTAAAATGCGATGTGCAGAGGCTGAAAATGCGATGCGTGGAGGTGGCGATCAACGGCAATGTGCTTTGGCGATCCCCGCAGCCTTGAACGGCTCTCAAACGGATCGTTGAGATGAAAGGCTGAAAACACGAGGTGCAGAGCCCAAAAATGCAAGCCGTTGTCTGTGGCAATCTCTGCAGCCAGGAAGAGGATGCGCGAAAGCCAAAGGGTGGGGGCCGGAGGATGGGCAGGGCTACATTCGGAGTATAAATTGCACCCAAATTTTCAATCTCTTTTAGGGGGGGAAAAGTGTGTCTTATACTTTGAAAAATATGGTATATCAGGTCTCACCAAGATATGGAAGGGTGTCCCAGAAGCTTTCTCCATCCAACCTGGATAGATACCAGCATCGTAAGAGGCAGAAAGCCAAGGGAAATTATAACTGAGTTCTCAAATAAGCCTGGAGAATGGCTTGTGACAATTCCTGTTGTGAAACCTTTGTTATTGTCAGGTTTATTTTATTTATTTATTTTGTCACAAATATATATATAAGCATCACACAAAAAGATTATATCGTATATAAACATTATATATATATATATATATATATATATATATATATTTGTTTTCTGAGGTTTTCACGGGTGTAGCTTTTGGGATTATGGGAAGAGACCACAGAGTCAGGTAAAGTGTTCCAAGCACTGATGATTCTGTTACAGAAGTCATATTTTCTGCAATCTAGGTTAAAGCGGTTAACATTAAGTTTAAATCTATTGGTTGCTCTTGTATTATTGCAATTAAAGCTGAAGTAGTCTTTAACAGGAAGGACATTACAATAGATGATTCTGTGAGTTAAACTTAGGTCTTGTCGAAGGCGACGGAGTTCCAAGTTTTCTAAGCCTAGGATTTCAAGTCTGGTGGGATAAGGTATTTTGTTGTATTCGGAAGCGTGGAGAACTCTTCTTGTAAAATATTTCTGGACACGTTCAATTGTATTGATGTCAGAAATGTGGTGAGGGTTCCAGGCGAACTGTATTTTAGAATTGGCCTAGCAAATGTTTTATATGCTCTGGTTAGTAGTGTAGTGTTTTTGCTTCCAAACACTGTACCCTACCTATCTGGACTACAGTTAGTCTTTGCTTAACAACTGCCTCATTTAGCAACCATTCACAGTTATGATGGTGATGAAAAAGTAACTTTGCCACTAATCCTTGCATTTACAAGATCCTTTACAGATCCTTTGCAGATCTGTAAAGCAAAGGAAAGCTGAAATAAGATTCTAAGTGCTCTCTGAGCTTGGTTGTTTTCTTGCAGACATTTCATTACCAAACTAGGTAACATCATCAGTACAAAGTGGTAATGAAATCTGCAAGAAAACAATCAAGCTCAGAGAGATCCCACAGCTCAACCCTGAACTATAAATATTCTCTTCTATCGTTAAGATCCTAAACACAGTTGCAGTTTCACCTATTGGGTGCTTCACTTAATGACCAAATTACCAGTACCGACTGTGGTAGCTAAACAAGGACTACCTGTACGGTGTCTAATTGCCTAGCCCTGTTCACAGCCTGCTTGGTAACAAAACTTAAATCTACAGAACTTAAACTCGATTTATGACCTAGAAGATTAGCTTGACATTTTAATTGCTGCTAAAGACAGATAACCACTGTTACTTCCAAGGCCTGAGCTCATTTTCAGCCTGCCGGGGTGGGAGTAAGTTTGAGAGCAGAGGCTGGCGCGGCAAGTGGGTTGCATTCATTCTGCTTATTTTACGGGTGGGGAAAAAAAAATCAGTAAAACTCATGCCATTAAAGATGAATGCTACTGTATTGATAGCCTGATTGGGCCGTTTTTTTTGTCCTGGGGTGCAAATGGGGTGTAATTAGCCATAGATGCATTAAATGGCACTGATTGTAACACTGTAACCTAATGATATCAAATTGCAGGAACGGAGGGCACAGGAGATTATAGATGGCTGTCAAGAAAGCCGTTTCTATTATTGAACGGCTCTTACTATCAAGGAAAGTCTCCTGAGTATCAAGTCAGAGGCAGCTATCTGGCCTTCAAGCCCATTAGCTTCGAAGTCGTGTTCTCAGTATTAAAAACTTTTTTTCCCCCATTCTTCTGTGTGACAGTTGCTTACTTAAACTGATGATGATCGTAAGGTTGCAATAGAAGAGAATGTTAGTACCTCGGAGTGGAACTGTGGGGTCCTTGGTGCTCTCCGACCTTGGTTGTTTT
This sequence comes from Ahaetulla prasina, assembly GCF_028640845.1. NCBI lineage: Eukaryota > Metazoa > Chordata > Lepidosauria > Squamata > Colubridae > Ahaetulla > Ahaetulla prasina. The sequence continues at coordinate 17,411,075 of NC_080539.1, forward strand.
CTTGCAGATGTTTCATTACCAAAGTAGGTAACATCATCAGTGCGTCCATGAAGTTAAGTGATTATAATGTGTATTGTGCTTCCCTACTCTTTCTCTTCAGTGAACATGTCAAACAGTGAACAGGTCGAACATTCATAAGACTTCTTATGTTCTCCATTAGAACATTATGGAGAGAGAGAGAGAGAGAGAAGGAGGGAGGGAGGGAGAGAGAGAAGGAGGAGGAGGAGGAGGAAGGAAGGAAGGAAGGAAGGAAGGAAGGAAGGAAGGAAGGAAGGAAGGAAGGAAGGAAGGAAGGAAGGCTCTTTGCATCTATTTTTATTAAGATACATCATTCATTATTTCATTATTCGATGTTTCAATACACAATTCTAATACCAATCACAATATTATTTAGAGATTCAAAATTAATCTAATCATATTCTTACAGTCATCAAATCTACGTAATTCTGATCAGTGCTGGGATTCAGCTGGTTCTATCCGGTTCGGGCAAACTGGTAGCGGCGGCATTGGGAGGCTCTGCCTACCCGCCGGATGGCATCATATCTGATTTTTGATGCTCTGCGCATGCGCGGAGGTGGTGCGTGCATGCGAAGCGAGCGAGCGCACACGCACGCTCACATTTGCAAACCGGTAGCGAAGGTAAGTGAATACCACCCCTGATTCTGATAGTAATACACATGTTTATATTAAAGTATGTTCTTGTATATATTTATTAGTTTCTATGGCTGCCTACTCCATCTAGCGACTCTAGTAGTATGTCAGTCAAAGTACATCAGTCCCTAGCAACAGATTGGACAGAAGAAAGAGGAAGAAACAAGGGCCAGTAAAGAAATGAAAACCATGATTGCAACAGGATTTGGGCAATAACATTAACTTGGCTGTTTTGGTAGAAGTTCAAGTAAGTATCTCACAGGAGCAATCAAACAATAGATTAATCTTAAACTGCTAACCTTAGTTAATTTGTTTGCGACTGAGAATGCAGACGGAGCTCATTTGTTTAACTTACGGTTCAACGACTTGAACCATAAATAACTTGAACAAACCCCCCAAAATGAGTTACTCCCTTATTCTTCTTACAAGGGATTGTCTGCATACTGCCAACAATATCGCAGCGTGTTGCTGCAAATTGTCTTCAGGGATGGGGCATGACCGATGAAATAAAAACATTTTAAATGAAACCAATTCCAAATCTGTTTATTATTCCTTGAGTTGTGCAAAAGGTCTCACCAGTTGCTCACCGATATGTGGGATGGAAGGGAGAGTCTCCTTTCTCATCACACCCCTGAATGCTCAAAGAAATCTAATTGGGCTTTTCTGATTAGCAGAATACAGAAATCTTCTGGAATAGGGGTCTCCAACCTTGGTCCCTTTAAGACTTGTGGACTTGTGAAGTCCACAAGTCTTAAAGGGACCAAGGTTGGAGACCCCTGTTCTGGAAAACCAATGTGAGCCTTAGATTCAGAGCAAAGAAAACAGTGAGCATTTAGTACCTTTTAATTCTTCGGAGTAATAGCTAATTAATTCCTACGATTTAGAGAACGATACTGATTGGAACTTGATACCAGCTAATATTTCTCTAGAGATGTTCACATGTATATCAGCGATGTGTATTTATGCAGAAACACTATCAATTTCTTTGGGAGGTTTAGGAATGAACCTTATGTGACTCTTGAGAAGCAATCTGGGAAAAAACAACAACCCACCCTTTTATTTTTAAAGATATAGTAAACATTGAAATGCTAGGAGACAAGACTTAATCATTTTTTTTTAAGGAAAGAAACCACTTATTTACAAAAAGGACGGTCCAGGAGGAAGTATCAGTTTTCAATTTACAAGTTCTTACTAAGCTACCTCAGGAAGAAGAATCGCTTTGTTGTAATCATCTCACCAACCTTAATTCCAAGCTCAATGTTCTCTCCACCATAAACGTCCATCCCTGGGTCGAGAAGACCGATTTCCCCAAAGAACTTCCGGTTCACCACAAAAGAGCATCCAATCATAGCTGGCGTCCTGAGGAATAAATAGAAGAGAAGTAAGAAAGTGCTTTGTTATTGTGGTTTGATTATATCTTGAGCCACGGTGGTGCAATGGTTAGCGTCAGGGGTGAAATGCTCACAGATCGGACCGGATCACCGGATAGTTCGGTGATCCAGGAGCGATGGTGGAGCAAAGCTCCGCCCACCCATCCGAGTGTCATTACTTCCTGGTTTTAACCAGGGAGTAATGCGTTTTTTACCTTCTGTGCATGCACAGAAGATTTTGCGCATGTGTAGAAGGTCTGCGCGTGTATGTGATGCCCGCGTAAGCTAAGCGAGCTCATGCGCATGGCACATACACTTCCAAACCGATAAGAAAGGTAAGTAGATTTCACCCCAGTGGTTAGAGTGCAGTACTGCAGGCTACTTCTGCTGACTGCTGACTGCCTGCAATTTGGCAATTCGAATCTCACCAGGTTCAAGGCTGACTCAGCCTTCCATCCTTCCAAGGTGGGTAAAATGAGGACCCAAATTTCTGGAGGCAATGTGCTGACTGTGTAAACCACTTAGAGAGGGCTGTAAGGCACTGTAAAGCGGTATATAAGTCTAAGGGTTATTGCTATTGCTATCTTTCCCAAGAGATAGAGGTCTAATTGTTCTAGCAATAGACCTTAGACTTATATATCACTTCACAATGCTTTACAGCCTTCTCTAAGCGGATTACAAAGTCAGCACATTGCCCCAAACAATCTGGGTCCTCATTTTACCAACCTCAAAAGGATGGAAGGCTGAGTCAACCTTGAGCCGGTCAGGATCGAACTGCTAGCAGTTTGCAGAATTAGCCTGCAATACTGCATTCTAACCACTGTGTCATCACAATAGAACACCTGTTGTGATAGAAGTTTAAATCAGCAATAGGCAATCTGATGGTTGTGAGCGTCCTTGTGCCTGCAGACCTCCTCCTTTGGTGCATAAGATGCTCCCTGCTAATTTGGGAAAGAATCTTCTACTTAAGATTCTTTTAATTAATCTAATTACCTCCTTCTAATTAAAAAAAAAAGGAATGGACAATGCATCAGCTTTTAACAGTATCTCTATTTGCGAGGATGCCTCTGGGGTTGATGGAGATGCCACGAGAATGCTCTGAAGACTTCTCAGAGCTGAACGCTCTGTTTCCAACCCAGGAAAAGACAAAATTAAATCTGGACAGGACAGTTTGTTCCTGAAGGTCATGAAGCGATGACAACGAGTTGACCAGCAGGCCTTCAAATAACTACTGTGCTCTGTAACTGTCAGGCTCCATCAAATCAGCTACTTTGCAATTAGCTGTGATATGCCTACAAATTCCAAATTTACCTTCCCAGCTCCTTCCCCCACCTCATTCTTTTAATCTACTCTGAGTAATTGATTCTTTTGTTCTACTACTGTTATCCTGAAGATATTTCTTTTCATGCTCGGTGGATATCAAGCTTCCAGAAAGCTAACATTCATGAGCCCCAATTTTTGTCAATGGTCTCTTTTGTTGTTCAAAGATTATCTTAGACGCCAACATGCTAACAATTTACTAGGTCTGGATGAAGCTCTGATGCGCTCGAGTCACCCTTTTGAACTGGACACCCAATTAATTTGATGCATTGAATGGAACCGCTGAGCCAGTATGCTCTTCTGCACCCTCACAGGTGCGCCTTGTAATGGTATCAAGAGGATGTGGATTGAATCAAATTATTTGTTTGATTTCTACCCTGCGTTTCCTTCAGGAGCACAGAGTCGCATGTACAGGTAGTCCTCGACTTAGAACAGTTTGTTTTATGACCGTTGAAAGTTACAGCATCATTGGAAAAAAAAATATTATCCACTTAGCTTTTGTTAGCCTCTGCTAACATCGTCAGAGTGCAAAAACTAACATTGAAGAGATATTCGCCTTTATGCATCATTGATTTACTTCAGACATTTTAATCGATGGGGGCTTAGCTCCTGTTGCTTCCTCCCCTATCATACACCGCTTGGGCTACCCATCCCCGGGGAATGATGCTGAGCTGTCAGATATCGCTTTAATGCATTCTCTCCGGCCCCTTCCCTTTACACACACCACTTCTCCTCCACCTCACAGGCACATTTGATATATCAACCAAATTCGTTTGTTGTTTTGCCCATGATCTTGTAACCGCCCCGGCTTGTTCCTTATTACCCATGTCTATTATGGCTTGCAGCTGCTCTGCCAGGCTCCTCAGCATTTGGCCTGGCTGGCTATGCCTCCACAGGACAAATCTACATGCCCAAATGGGGGTGAGGTGCTGTCGATCTCTACTCCCCAATAGAAATCAGTCTTTGCTGATCTGGCAGGATATTTCCCAGTGCCTCAATCCGTGGTAGGATTCAGCCAGTTCACACCTATTCGGGAGAACCGGCTGTTAACTTTCTAAGCAGTTCAGAGAATTGGGTGTTGGAAGAAAACTTATTTTGTTTTTTTCCACTTTACAGGGCTAATTCTGTAAGGAAGGCATGAAAGAAACATTCTGGTGTTGTTTCTAGCCTAATCTTTATTGCCCTGCTTACAGAAACTGCTCTCTGGTTAACCGTTATTACATTGTAACAGCTAAGGATAAGTGACCATCAATGTGAGTGATGTTGAGTTGGCCACACTCACACGGTCACATTCATTCATTTATTTACATGACCACCAAGCCACACTGACCCAGCTGGTCATTAGGGCAGAGAACCGGTTGTTAAATTATTTGAATCCCACCACTGGCCTCAATGCTTGGTAAGCTGGAAGCAGGTTGATGTGCCTATTGATGGAGTTATTGTTAGAAAATGAGGCTTCTTTCAATAGGTGTCCCCCTTTAGTTGCATCGCAGAAGAAGTGCGGCAGTAGTCATGTGGGCTCCTGCTGCACATGGGTGTTGGTGCTGCCGCCGCGAGGTGGCTATCGGGTCATGGATGGTCTGGCTGCAGGGACCCTGAAGTAAGCTAATGCAGGCACATGAGGCAGCTCCACCCCACCTCACCTTGTAGTTGCGGCATCACAAGCAACCAGACGGAATAGGCAGGCGTCCGGCAGCTCAAGCTTTTAAATAGGGCTTATTTTGGAAGCAGGGCTTATATTTGTTGTGGTCTGCCAGCAGCCTGCAGTGCTGGCAACAGAATCAGACAGCGATGAGGCTGAGGAAGGACATGGGCCAGTCCTGGAGGCTGGGGAAGGCCCGGATGAGGGCTCTGCGTCAGAGGCAGAGGTAGGGCCAGGGCCATCAGGGAGTGAGGTACAGACTCCGGAGCCTCCAGAGACTGACAGTAGTGAGGCAGAGGAACAGGAGAAGCCTGTTCCTAATGCACACATGAGAAGAGCTACCAGAAGGCAAGAGCAGATAAAGCAAAGAGGATGACTCGGGAGTAGGGCCAAGAGATGATTGGGCTCTCCCTTAAGGCTTAAAAGACCAGCAATCACGTTTGGAATCTTTGTCGGAAAACAAAATTGATAGACTTGCTCCTTGCCTTGCTGCATTTATTTCTTGTCAGTGTCTTCTGCTTTTGAACTTTTGCCAAGAAAAGCCTTTGCCTAATTAGACCAAGGTTGGTGATAAGACTGAAGAATTGTGTGATGAAGAATTTGTTTTTATTTAGTATGGACTATGCTGAGAATGAGTTAATTCTCAGCTGTTCTAATAAAGTTTGTTTGTTTGTTTTTGAACTGATTGCATCTAATATTCCCTACTTGGGCCTGGGTCACAACAATATTAGGCACACATGTAAAACATGCTGGGGCTTATTTTTAGGATAGGTCTTATTTTCAGGGAAATAGTGTGTGTGTGTGTGTGTGTGTGTGTGTGTATGGCATGTGTATAGGTATATTATGTATATGGGTATATATATATATATATATATTCTGAGGTTTTCACGGGTGTTTCATAGTGGGTGTCAGTCTGCTGCATGTATGGATTGGAGGGGTTTGAAATGGCTAATGTTGCAGCTGCGGTCTGGCTTCTGGTTCAAATCCCCCTGCAACTCAGACTAATCTGAACACAACCGAGCCCCCATCCAAACAGGACACACCCCCAGCCAATCAGAGCACAAAAAAACCCCCACCCAATCAGAACACAGCCAAGCTCCCACCCAATCAGTTCAAACCCCCACTAGCAGTTAAAAGGAAGAAACAGCTGCGATCACACATTGCTCCCAGAAGCACAAAGCTGAAGCCTGAAGATGACGAATGAGACTTCGTTGAAACGTCACCAAGACACTTCCAATTTTACACAGGAGAAAACCCGAACAACCAAAGACCTATATATATATATATACACATACATATATATATATATACATATATATATATATATATATATATATATATATATATATATATATATATATATTTGGTTGTTCGGGTTTTCCTGTAAAATTGAAGTGTCTTATGACGCTGTTCAAGTCTCATTCGTCATCTTCAGGCTTCAGCTTCGTGTTTCGTTAACACACCTGCATTTACGTGGGAGAAAACCCAAATAACCAAAGACCTACACACACACACACACACACACAGACACACACACACACACACACATATATACATACTTTCTTTTGAGAACAGGCAGCAGAATTTCATTTTTTATGTGGGCCAGTGCGCTCACAATAAAAAAAATGACAATAAAAGTTATCTTAAATACATGCCAGTTGCCAAGCATCTTTGATCGTGTGACCATGAGGACACTGCAACTCTTTTATTGTGAGTACTGGTTTTAAGTCACTTTTCTCAGTGCCATTGAGTCACAAACAGTCACTAAAGGAATTTATTATAAGTCAAGGACTGCCTGCCCTGGGAATGGAAAAACAGAGTTTGCGACTGGCAGCGTGATAACATCATACACTGATGCCTAGGACTGGGAAGCAATTCATCAAGATCAGATCAGATAGAGATTTAAGGATTGCAACTAGTTTACAAGCATGTTCATGGTCAGTTGCCCTGTGGCAAATCACATTTGTCCCAGCAATTGAATAGGTCAAAGAAAGGCTAAGATGACAGGAAAAATAATGTATTCTACTCGCTACAGGCAAAGAATAAAAGAATAAGTTCTTTTAAGGATACATTCACAGTTCTTTGCTGGAAGACCCATCATCCAGAGTCGCCATTTGTTGTGAGGTTGAGATTTTGGAAAAAGTGGAGAGACTAAGATGATTAAGGGACTGGAGACCAAAACATATGAAGAACAGTTGCAGGAATTGGGTATGGCTAGTCTAGAGAAAAGAAGGACTAGGGATGACACAATATCAGGATTCCAGTATTTGAGGAGCTGCCACAAAGAGGAAAAGGGTCAATTTATTTTCCAAAGCACCAGAAGGCAAGACAAGAAACAATGGATGGAAACTAATCAAGGAGAGAATCAATCTGGAATTAAGGAGAACCTTCCTAACAGTGAAAACCGTTAACCAGTGGAACAGCTTGCCGTCAGAAGTTGTGGGTGCTTCATCACTGGAGGTCTAAGAAAAGACTGTCTGAAAATGGTATAGGTATATAGTGATGGCTAACCTTTTTCTCATTGTGTGCCGAAAGTGTGCATGTGTGTGCCAGTGCACACATGTGCCAGCACCCATAATGTAATGCTCCCCCCTGCGCATGCGCACAAGATCTCCATGCTCCCCCTGCCCCTGTGCATTCACACATGACCCCCCCATTCTCCCCCCTGCCCCCATGTATGCATGTGGACCCCACCCCCCGTTTTGGGCCTAGCAGGCCTCCCTGCAGACTGCTGGGCCCAAGAACAGGCCATGGGGGTCACGCTGCACCCACCCGCCCCGTTTTGGGCTCAGCAGGCCTCCCTGCAGCCTCCTGGGCCCCGCAGGCTGCAGACTGCTGGGCCCAAAAACAGGCTGGGGGGGCACGCTGCACCCCCGCCCCCTATTTTGGGCCCAGCAGGCCTCCCTGCAGCCTCCTGGGCCCCGCAGGCTGCAGACTGCTGGGCCCAAAAACAGGCCGGGGGGGGCACGCTGCACCCCCGCCCCCTGTTTTGGGCCCTGCAGGCCTCCCTGCAGCCTCCTGGGCCCCGCAGGCTGCAGACTGCTGGGCCCAAAAACAGGCCGGGGGGGGCACGCTGCACCCGCCCCGTTTTGGGCTCAGCAGGCCTCCCTGCAGCCTCCTGGGCCCCGCAGGCTGCAGACTGCTGGGCCCAAAAACAGGCCAGGGGGGGCACGCTGCACCCCCCGCCTCCTGTTTTGGGCCATCAATAACTCTGTTATTTTGTTATTCTGCCTAAGGGATGTCAGATAAGAGACAGCAGATCCCAGAGCTGGATAATGGGCAGACAAGGGACTCAGAAGACACCCTCCCTAGCTTCTGAAGTTGTATAGGAAACAGTGGGAGAATTTTTCTTTCAAACTTGCAAAATTCCCTTAATATAGCTTTACAATAATGTAGAATTAGCTTTTCTGGTAGGGTTTCCTATCTGGTTGACTTAGTAAGAATGACATCTATCTTGGTGTTTTTCAAGGTCTTTTTCATAGTTACAGAGAGGTTTGTCATAACATCAAACAATCACTAAGCGAGCGGTCGCACCTTGAGGACTAGCTTCTTTTGTTTCTTTTTCAGTACCCCCATCCATGTTTTCATTTGCTTTCCCCTTTGAGATCAGAGAGTTTCATTCGGTGCCGCTAAAATATTTGATAAATACGTCCATGGATACAAATCTGGAGCTTAGTTTCAGAGAGAAAGATAAAATCCTTGACTCATTTCCCAAACTCCACCGTGTGCTATTTAAGAATTCTATTTCACTGTTTATAAGTTGTAATGCCTAACAACCATTTAGCTGGCGCAATTCATCTCACAAAGATAATAATGTTGAAAATGCCTGGTTCTTGAACAGCTCCATTATTTGTGATTACGAGGAAAAAGTAAGATAAAAGGGGAAAGATACTTGCTTTTGGTTTAATATAGCTTTATTGAAAATTTTAAGCAAGAGAATGGGTCTAACCGAAACTAAAAGAACAGGAATTGCTAAGAAAAGCAATAGCAATATCATTTAGGCTTATATAGCACCACATACAGTGGTGGGATTCAAATAATTTAAACAACCGGTTCTCTGCCCTAATGACTGGCTGGGTGGGCATGGCCATGGTGGGTGTGGCCAGGGGGCGTGACAGGGAGCACTTGGCCTCCTGCATCCCACTGGGAGCAAAAACGGGCTGTGGGGGAGGTGCCGCACCTCCCTGCACCCCATTTTGGGCCTAGGAGGCTCCCTGAAGCCTCCTGGGAAGTGAAAACAGGCCTTGGAAGCCTCCCTGCAGCCTCCTGGGAGTGAAAACGGGCCGCAGGGAGAGTGCTGTCTCGCCGCGGCCCATTTTGGGCCTAGGAGACCTCCCTGCATTTACCTGGGAGCCAAAATGAGGGCATGGGGACTCCTGAAAGGGGTGAGGAAAGGAGGGGAGGGGCCAGACAGTAATTTAACTCCCAGCTCACTCAAGCTGGCCTGAACCAGTTGAATCCCACCACTGACCACGTAGCACTTTAGAGCACTTTCTGGATGGTTTATAATGTAAACATTATTTTTGCATATTGCCCCCAATAATCTGGGTCCTTATCTATGGAGATTCTCAGTCATCCAGGTCATGGTTGTCCCAAAGGTGATTTTTTTTTTCAAGAGGCAACTGGACTTTCCGGTTTTTCTTTGAAGACGTTTCACTTCTCATCCAAAAAGCTTCTTCAACTCTGACTGGATGACAGGGAAGGATTTATGTTTAGAATCCTTCCATTCCCCACCATCCAGTCAGAACTGAAGTAGCTTCCTGGATGAGAAGCGAAACGTCTTCAAAAGAAAAACAAAGAAAGCCCAGTTTGCCTCTTGAAAAAGCACCTTTGGGACAATCTGGGTCCTTATTTTATTAACTTCGGAAGGATAGAAGACTGAGTCAACCTTGAGTCAGTCAGGATCGAACTCCAGGCTGTGGTCTGAGTTTACTTGCAATACTGCACTTTCACCACTGTGTCACTAGATCTCTTCACACCACCAGGGCTTTTGGTGAAAGAAAAGAGAAAAATTGGGGGGGGGGGAATAGCACAAAAGTGTGTGGTTTTTGGAAGCCAGCAAATTAATAGAGGTATTTTGGGAGGAAACTTCCTACTTTCGATAAAGGCTAAGTTTAGAAATCATCTGAATCCTGATGCTATTAAACCTGGAATTCCTACGCGATATTGATGGTTTGAGATTCAGTTCTCCCATCCTTTCTATTCTGGTCACCTCAGTTAATATACCGTATTTTTCAGAATATAAGACGTACCTTTTGGTCTGGGTGTGTCTTATACTCTGAATGTAGCCCTGCCCAGCTTCTCAAATGTAAGTTTCAGAGGCTGAAAAAAGCATCAGAAGTGAAGCTTCAGAAAAGAAGCCTCCAAACAGAGTTTCAGGAAAAAAGCTTCCAAACAGAGTTTCAGAAAAGAAGCCCCCAAATGAGCTTCAGAGGCTTTTTTTCTAAAGCTGTTTCGGAGGCTTTCAGAGGCAGAAAAAAAAGCAAAAAAAAAGCAAGGCACAGAGGTCACATCCAAGGAACCTGTTGCTAAAATTCACCTCTGGGAACAGCTGACTGGGGGTATTCCGGGAGGTCGATCCATCTGCCAATCAACTTTTTTCTTATTTTCCTCCCCAAAAACTAAGGTGCATGTTATACTCTGGTGTATCTTATACTCCGAAAAATACTGTACTGTCTCATCTCCTAAATGAGTTTATGTTAGACAAGAAGCACATGGGGCAAACAACCTATGGTGGACAGCTGAATTCCTACTCTTATTTTACACAGTATTTAGTTGCATGATGTTAACATATTGCATCTCTTCTACTGGTGTGTGCAGAACCACAGGGGAATCACCTCCACATGGCTATCTCTCCAAGTTCAAACATAATAAAAACCATTGCAGCACTTCTTGCTGTAAAGCTGTATCATTCTTGAATAATCTGTCTGCCCCCACACTTATTCCCTCCTTCCCCCTCCATTCCTCCCTCCCCCCTCCCCCTCTCACCCTCTGGCAACTGGACTTTCTTTGTTTTTTTGGCCTTTCTTTGTCTTTCCTCGAAGATGTTTCACTTCTCAGCCAAGATGCTTCTTCAGCTCTGACTGGATGGTGAGGAATGGAAGTATTTACATTTATGTCTGTAATTCCTTTCATTCTCTACCATCCAGTCAGTTGCCTCTTGAAAAAGCACCTTTCAGATTCTCTCTCTCCCTCCCTCCCTCCCTCTCCCTCGCCATCCCTCCCTCCCTCCCTCCCTCCCTCTCTCTCTCTCACACACACACACACACCAACAATACAGATTAGTGATTCCAAGTTAAATAGCAGACAGAGAGACAGAGACAGACAGACGGAGACAGATAGAGAGAGTGAGAAAGGAAGTCACCTTGGGTTTTTTAGACTGAATGGAGAAAAATAAACTGCAAGAACTGTCCCACTTGTTGAGATACCATTGATACGTCCAACATGGTTCTTGGCCATATCATGTTAGCAGTTAATCATATTGTGATAGCAGTCTTCCACTACTTGAGCAGCTGTCACAGAGAATAGTGGGTCAACCAGTGGTGAGATTCATCCGTTTGAACAAACCGGTAGTTAAATTGCTGGCTGTCCCCTCCCATTCCCGCCCCTTCTAGGAGTTCCCACGCGCCCCATTTTGGCATCCAGGTAAGCGCAGGGAGGTCTCCTAGACCCAAAATTATGTGCGGGGGTTGGGGGTGCAGTGTACACACATACCTGTGTCCCAGGAAGCCTCCTAGTCCCAAAAACAGGACTAGGAGGCTTCCTAGGCTGCAGGGAGCCTACTAGGCTCAAAACAGGGTGCAGGTGGGTGGTGCCCCCCACAGCCCATTTTTGCTCCCAGGGGGGTGCAGGAGGCCAAGTACTGCCTGTCATACCCCCTGGCCACACACAATGGCCATGTCCACCCAGCCAATCATTAGGGCAAAGAACCGGTTGTTAAATTATTTGAATCCCACCACTGAGCTCCAAATCCAGCGCGCTCCTGCAGTAGCAGGAAAAAAAGAAAGTGACCACCTCTGCTCAAGTGATTTTCTTTTTTGGATTTCTGGATGCAGACGGAACAAACACAAGTGATCGATCATTGGGTCTGCAAGTATTGAACCTGACTTCTACCCCTTTAAGAAAAGAAACTTTCTATCATTTTAATTAAGATTGCTGAAAATGGCGTCTGAGAGGAAGTGAAAGTTGGAAGCTGTTTGTGTAATCAAGTGGAGACTATATTGGTGGATTGTAACAAAGTGGAGGCTCTCCTATATTGAAAGGAAGATAAAAAAAAAATTTGGTTTTTTTGTTTGTTTTTATCTTTGACTTTATAACTGAATTTTAATTTGGAAAAAGAAGTGATTGGACAACGTTTGGTATAAGGTCTCCAGCCTGAACAGGAGGTTGGACTAGAAGACCTCCAAGGATTCTACCAATCCTATTGTTCTATGTTTCATTGGTATGGCTTTGAGGCACTAACGTTTTACCAACTTTGAGCTAAAGAGAGGCTCTGCAAACTTTCTTCTAAGTGGTAGAAAGTCCAGATCAAAACAAACAAACCCACCAGCGTAACATATTGGGCACCTTCCTCCATTTCTCATTAACAGAATAACAGGGTTGGAAGGGACCTTTGAGATCTTCTAGTCCAACCCCCTGCTCAAGCAGGAAACTCAATACCATTTCAGACAAATGGTTGTCCAGACTCTTTTTTTAAAAAAACCTCCAGTGTTGAAGCATTTACAACTTCTGCAGGCAAGTTGTTCCACTGATTAATTGTTCTAACTGTCAGGAAATTTCTCCTTAGTTCTAGGTTGCTTCTCTCCTTGATTAGTTTCCACCCATTGCTTCTTATCCTGCCCTCAGGTGCTTTGGGCTGACCCCCACTCTACTTTGTGGCAACCCCTTAGATTAGATCTTGCACAAAATGGTCTGAGCCAGACTCAAAGCAGAAGAGTGCTGCTTTGGGGAGGGAGGCAGAGGAGACGAGCTAAGTTTTATTATCATTTTCATTGCCCTTGATTCAAAGTCTCACCCATCACAAGCAAGGAGGTGGGGAATTGAAAGGAAATAAATTCTATTAAGACTTTGATGCTTAATACCACATCTCTTCCCCTCACCCCCCCTCCCACACACACACATTTGCAAAAACACTGGATGTATAAATCCTTGTTGTTGTGCTCCGATAACCTAGCTTAATTGTCTGTTTCAAATGGGCTTTCTTTTCTTACTCCCACCAACAGTTTGGGTATCTGAGAAACTAATTAAAAACGGGAGAGATTGCATAAAAAGAGCCCGTTAGATTAAGTGTCTCTTCCACCCTCAATTCTGCAGGAGTTTAACAAGCCTTAAGAGCTTAAAAAAAGAAAAAGAGAAAAAGAAAGCAAAGGATGAAACAGAAGCCTTTCAAGCTAATGCTTACTGCTGAAATTATTATTTTTTTCTAGATGAAGAAGTTTTCAAGCTTTTCAGATCCTCAGCTTCTTTATACACCATTTTTGAATATTGCTCTTTCAGAGGTCAGGATGCATTTGACCATGGTTTTTTTAATGTTCGGTTCTGGCACAAGCCAAGATCAAGCTGCAAGAAGATCGAGCAGTTTCCAAGCAAGATAAAATTATTCTTCTTCTTCTTCTTCTTCTTCTTCTTCTTCTTCTTCTTCTTCTTCTTCTTCTTCTTCTTCTTCTTCTTCTTCTTCTTCTTCTTCTTCTTCTTCTTCTTTCATTAAACATGAAACTCGGTCAACTTAATATTTAAAAAGGCATCACAAATACCACTGACTCGTGCTAATGGTTGATATGGGTTGCTGCCAGCGTCCTAGGTATCAACCAAGTACCTTCTTAAGACGTACTGCACCAAGTAGCACAGTTTTTTGCAGTTCCGCTGGTGTTATTGCAGGAAGCTGCAATTTGTTGATGTATCTTATAAAATTCTTGGACATGGTACCAAGTGCCCCGATGACAATGGGTATCACTGTTACATGTTTCATCCATAGCTGTGTAGTTTCGATGGCCAGGTCGCAATAGTTCATGATTTTTTCCAGTTTTTTCTTCATGTCAATAAATTGTACATTTCGTTTTTCCACAACTGTGATAACCCTTTGCTAAAATTTTTCCTTTTTTTCCCCTCTTCACCCAAGATCTTCAAGGCATGTGATCCTGTCCACTGTTAAAACCATCTTCCCAAGCAGCCACCATGTTTCCAGGGTCTTTTTCCCTGACTTGGAACTGAACGCAGAAGGATATTTCTTCCAACAGAAGTCTTATTGTTTCAAGCTAGCTTGACATCCAAAGACGGGGTGTCAACTTAAGAACAACCCCAATTCATTCTACCTTTCCCATTTCTTTTTTCCCACTGTATTCTCTTCTTTTTCACTTATAGTATTTTTGCTTCTCACCGTGTATAATAATATTCAGTCTGGCAGTTCACAGCTATCCTAGATAACATGGAGGAAAACCAGGGGATATTTTCTTTTCTAAAACTATATCTTCCTTGATCTCAGCATTCAGTTGCTTGACAAGGCAGGGAACATATGCCTCCTGTCGTCTGAGAGATGTTTGTGTGTGTATCTGTGTGTATGTGTATTACTTCTCCCTACATACACAAACAGCGACCCACAGAGCTACTTATCTCTGCCTGCAGCTCAGGGGTGGGGGACAAAGAGAGAGGAAAAGGGACACGCGTAACCTTCTCCAGCTTTGCACCCAGTTGGAAATCAACAATTAATCACATTTTGAACATTTGGAGACATATGAGTTTAATAAAAGCCAGGAGGGAGAGCAGGAGAGAGAAAATGTATCTGGCGCAGAGACCAATTATTCTCCGAGTCTCTTCTTTTCCTTCGTAAGTCATATTAGGAGAAAAGTGCACTTTGGCACTAATTTCAGAACAGGCATTCGGAGCTATGACATAAAAGCCCACATCTTCCATTCTAAAGCCAAGATTGCTCTCCAGATGTTTTGGATGACCAATCTCATCATCCCTTGCCACTGGGATTGGAGTCTATACAAAAGATTTTCAGTGGGGCCACTGAGCTCATCCTCTGATTACATCATCTAGAACAGGGGTGTTATGTACCATATAAGGAGTGAGCTGTAGGCTTTACTCAGGTCCTCCAAAAAGGTGGGAAAATACTTAAAACTCATTGTTAAGCCATCTGGTAGCCCTCTATAAAAGAGGACATTGCCAGACTAGCACTCTATTGGGTTGTACTGGTCTACTAAAAGAGCTGTTGTTACTGAAAGAGCTGTGTCTGTCTCTTCCATCATCAAATCTAACAAGGGGTAGCAAACTAAAGGCCCATGGGCCAGATTCGGCCCACTATGTGGTTAGATCCGGCCTGCAGGGCTGTCCTGGAAAATGTAAGGGGCCAGTGTGTCACTTCAGCCTGGTCTACCCTGCATTGCTTTGGCCTGGTCTACCCACGTCGCTTCGGCCTGGTCTACCCAATGCAAAAAGGAAACATACCAGCAGTGTGGCGTCACGTTGGCCACGCCTGCCCAGTTGGCCACCCCCACCCAGGTGGCCACGCCCAGTGAGTGGCATCAAGCTGGCCAAGCCCACCCAGTCGGCCACACCCACACAGCCCCCTGAGGTCAACCACAGCCTTGATGTGGCCCTCAATGAAATTGAGTTTGACACCCTTGATCCAGAATTAAACTCTGCCTTTGCTTTTCCAAAATTTTCCACCCAAGTGCGAAAGTGAAATGCCCAGTTCTATTTCAATTCTTCATTTGAAAGAAACCTTCTAAGGATGCTGCTCACAGAGCTGAGCTGCCTCTTCTACTTGATTCAGATTTAATGCTTTCCTCTCAGAGTGATTAAGATCATTCTTCCTTGCCCATCTTCCCATATTTATCTTCTCAACAAATCTATATTAAGATGTAGCTCGGTGTCATTTTATTACCGAAGTTTATGGATGAATAGTGATTTGAACTCATATATTCGCATCACCAATTCAGCAATCACTGTGCTACTCTGCCCACTGCATTGGATCTATGACAACTTGCCATGGGCAACTTTTGCCAATTGGGCCCACAGTACTTGCTGAAGATCTTGTATACTCCAACTTTCTTTCCTGGGAATTGAACTTTCCAATCATGATTATTGTGGCACAGTGGTTAGAGAGCAGTACTATGGACTTTTTCTACTGATTGCCTGCTGCCTGCATTTTGGCAGTTCACATCTCACCAGGCTCAAGGTTGACTCAGCCTTCCATCCTTCCAAGGTGGGTAAAATGAGGACCCAAATTGTTGGGGGAAATATGATAACTCGGTAAACTGTTTAGAGAGGGCTGTAAAGCACCATAAAGCGGTATATAAGTCTACATGCTATGGCTATTGCTATGTTGCATATTTTATAATCTTATGTTTTATAGACTATTACAGCCTGTTCATCAACAAATGAGTAGGAACAGCAATATGAACAAAGCATCTCTCTCTTTAAGTTCTCAGACTTGAGAGACAAGGTGTGATATTTCATTCCTTACACCTCTTATTATTGGTCAACAAATGTCAAAAATGCTTCAGGAATATATTCTTGTTTAATAACCACTTGTTTAATAAGCACTTGTTTAATAAGCACTCGTCTAGGGAGATTCTCAGTCAGCCAGGTCATGATTGTCCCAAAGGTGCTTTTTCAAGAGGCAACTGGACTTTCTGGTTTTTCTTTTGAAGATGTTTCACTTCTCATCCAAGAAGCTTCTTCAGCTCTGACTGGATGGTGGGGAATGAATTATAAACGTAAATGTAAATCCTTCCATTCCCCACCCTACAGTCAGAGCTGAAGAAGCTTCTTGGATGAAAAGCAAAACGCCTTCAAAAGAAAAACCAGAAAGTCTCTTGAAAAAGCACTTTTGGGTTAACAACTACATTTTTAAGTATTTTTCCATCGAGAGCAGCCTATCAGGGCAATCTAGTCTATCAAAATATGGGACAGAACATACTGCTTCCACTTTCGCTTTTCAGCCCCAATCCAGGAGCCTTCGCAGGCAGTCACTATTTTTGTGTTGAATTTATATTTTATGGACGAAGAAATAAAGGGAGACTAGTATAGATCTATTTCAAGTTATTTAGCTCTCGTCAGCTAGCCATATCCTATTCGAAACTTGGCTACTTGCATATTAGGTAGATGTATTAACCACTCCTTTAGCAACTGTTCAACATTATGACAATGCTGTACAAGTAACTCTTATGATCTTTCCTTATATATAAGTTGGCTACAGTGTCCCTGCAGCCATGTCATCCCCGTTTATGATTTCTTTTCAGGCTTCCTATAAGCAAAGATTGTACTGTGGTATTGACTGCTCTTAAAAGCAACAAAAAAATTTGGTTCTGTAGGCATTCTTAGGTTTGTACCCATCCATTCAGGGTCAAAATAGAAAGCTTTGAGATTTGACCTTCGCCTACTCATCAATTCAGCAGCCCATATTCAGAGTGTTGGAAAGTTGAAATAAGCTCCCAAAATTGTGTTGATCACAATGATACAAAAGCACAGGGTCACATAAAAGCTTCAGGGTCACATGCAAAGAGTAGAGAGGGACACGAGAAGAAAATGTTGGCTGGAGGAATTCTGAGAGTTGAAATCTGCGTGGATTAAAGTTGCTGAGATTGCAAAACCCTGCAATCTAAACTCAGGAAGCTCTGCTCAGATATTACTAGAGAAGGAGATCTATCCAGTGTTCTAAATTAGAACATTAGACACCTATCAGAAACAGCTTCAACCAAACGTCCCAAAAGTGCTTTTCAAAAGCTGGACTTCCTTGGTTTTCTTTGTTCTTTGAAAACATTTCGCTTCTCATCCAAGAAGCTTCTTCAGTTCTGTTACACATGGAAATTACTGAAGAACCTTCTTAGATGAGAAGCAAAATGTTTTCCAGGGAAAAAAACCAAGAAAGTTGAGCTGCCTTTTGAAAAAGCATCCTTGGGATACCATGACCTGAATCTCCATAAATCTTTACCCCAATGCATTTTTCCCAGGACTGTGGAAATTATTATTTTTTTACATTATTTTATTTTACTGCCTTCAAGTCATTCTTGATTCCTGATGAATCTTCTGGACAAGTCCCTGCAATTTTGGGGGCTAGATTCTCAGAAATGGTTGGCTTACTTCCTGGGATTGAGAGTCTCTAGCCCAAAGTACTAGAGGTGGCTCTATGCCCCTAGGCAGGACTGGAACTCATGGTCTCCCAGTTTTTACCCTGATTTATAACCACTACAGGTTAGCTCAGTGGTTAAGATGCTGAGCTTGTCAATCAAAAGGTCGGCAGTTCTGTGGTTCGAATCCCTAGTGCCACATAACGGGGCGAGCTCCCGTTACTTGTCCCAGCTTCTGCCAACCTAGCAGTTTGAAAGCATGTAAAAAATGCAAGTAGAAAAATAGGGACCACCTTTGGTGGGAAGGTAACAGAGACGTCTTTGGACAGCGCTGGCTCTTTGGCTTTGAAACAGAGATGAGCACCGCCCCCTAGAGTCAGGAACAACTAGCACATATGTGCGAGGGGAACCTTTACCTTTATAACCACTACAGCTAACTGGCCCCGTTCATCTCAAAACTTGCTAAAGAAAACTGTTTGAGACTCCTTCTTGGAAAATAATTACTTCTGATTTTAGCTAGTCGCCAACAACCTGACAATAAAATGACATCATTATTTGGATGTTGGTGTTTATACACATATAAATGATCCTCAATTTACAACCACAGTTAAACCCAAAATTTATGTTGCTAAGTGGGACATTTGTTAACTGAGTTTATCACCGTTGTTAAGTGAATCATTGCAGTTGTTAAGTTAGCAACACAGTTGTTAAATGAATCTGGCTTCTCTATTGATTTTGCTGATCAGAAAGTCACAAAAAAGTGATCACATGAGCCCAGGACACTGCAGCGCTCATAAATATGAGACAGTTGCCAAGCCTCCAAATTTTGATCACATGACCACGCCATGGTCATAAGTGTGAAAAATGGTCATAAGTCAGTTGAAGTCCACTAGTCTTAAAGGGACCAAGGTTGGAGACCCCTGCTTTGGAGGACAACAGCAATCCCTCCCCCAACATTTATTTTGTTCCTGAAATGCCACCCACATTTCAAATTGTGTCATCAGTAGATCTCAAATTTTGCTGTTTTTATTAAGGAGAAAGTGTCAACTCACAAAGCATCCCTGCCCTGCTCTTGAGTTGCCATAGGCCGGGTGGGGGGATGGGAAACCGGCAAAATGGCATGGCAGCCAAAGACAGATGCGCATTCCATGCTTATCTCTCTCAAGGCTGTATCCCAGGATTACCTACAGAAGCCAGAGGGGAGTGATCTCTACAGCCTGGGAAATTGCTACGGTGGTGAATGTGATTGATGACACACCCCGGAGGGAGAGACCGGGTCATAATTGGGGCATAAATTACATAGGGTCAGAGCTGGCTTCACTTGGGAATTTGCCAACATGAAGTTCCTAATAAATAACTGGATTTCTTTTGAAGCTTGGCTCGAGGCTCATGATTTCAGTTAGGGCAGGGGTCTGCAAACCCAAAGGAACTCTGGGAGCTGAAGTCCACAAGTCTTAAAAGAGCCAAGTTTGCAGACCCCTGCATTAGGGCATCCATCAGAACCCTGACAGAAAAGCATGAAAGTATCCTGGCACTTTGGAGAAAGGACCTCTTGTAATTTTTCGAAGATTTTAGAAAATATGTGGCATTTAGACAACCTAGACCGAGGAGGCATGCTTGAGATACTTTGGTTGGCATTGGTGACACTGTCTCCTTTATTCATAGGCATCAACTGTTGATGTTCCAAGCCGGAGTCATAACTGGGCATGTATGTCAGCAATCTTTGGTTTCCGTTTCATTCCCTTTATGTTTCTCTGGGGTGACTTCAATTGTCAGGGTGACAACTGATGCGATGATGATGAATTCCAACTGATCCATGCAAGGAACATATGTCTAGTCTAACGAAAAGAAAGGCTAGGGATGGATGACATGATAGCAGTCTTCCATTACTTGAGGGGCTGTCATAGAGAAGAAGGGTTTGACCTATTCGCCAAAGCACGAAGGCAGGACAAGAAGAGATGGATGGAAACTCATCATCTACCTAGAAATAAGGAGAAATTTTCTGACAAGTGAGGACAATCAATCAGTGGAATGGCTTGCCTGAAATTGTAGGTGTTCCATTGCTGGAAGTTTTCAAGAAGACACATTTTTCTGAAATAGTGTAGGGTCTCCTGTTCGAGAGGGGAGTTGTTCTAGATTCTTGAAGGCATCCAAGGTCCCTTCCAACCCTATTATTCTATGCTTGATGTCCAAGTGGTACTATATTGTTCATGCTCCAGGAGCTTTGGGAAGCCTATGCTGGTTTCCACAAGGGAGCACGCTGTCTTTTCTATTTCTTTTGAGCCAAATTGGAAACCTTGCAGAGATTTGCTGGGCCAGGCTAAACAGCAGAAACAGATTGAGAGGAAGGGAGAGAAGACCGAATTCCTTTAATGATTTATTACTTTGTCATACATACCATCATGCAAAACCATTCTGTGACATTCAGCATCTTAAGAAGTTACCAATTCTGACATATTCCCTACCTCCCCCTCTCCCCCTTCTCCCTTCTCCCTCCCTCCCTCCCCTTTTCTATCCCTCCCTCTCTCTCCCTCCCTCCTCTCTCTCCCTCCCTCTCTCCCCCTGTCCCTCCCTGTCCCTCCCTCCCTCCCTCTCCCTCCCTCCCTCCTCTCCCTCTCTCCTTCCCTACTCTCTCCTCCTCCCTCTCCTCCCTCCTCTCTCCCTCTCTTCCTATTCCCTCCTCCTCCTCTCTCCCCTGTACCTCCCTCTCCTCCCTCCTCTCTCCTCTCCCTCCCTCCCTCCTCCCTCTCTCTCCTTCCCCTACTCTCCCTCCTCTCCCTCCCTCCCTCTCCTCCTCCTCTTCCTCTTTCCTCTCCCTCCCTCCCTCTCTCCCCCTGTACCTCCCTCTCCCTCCCTCCCTCCCCTTCTCTCTCTCTCCCTCCCTCCCCCCTCTCTCTACCTCCCTCTCTCTCCTTCCCCTACTCTCTCCCTCCCTCTCCCTCCCTTCCTGTCCCTCCCCCTCTTCCTCTTTCCTCTCCCTCCCTCTCTCCCTCTCTCTCTGTCTTCTGCTATCATGCCTTCCCTATTTTACATTTCTGGGAAGCAGTGCATTCATAATTCCTTTTCATGATTCCAGATTGTGATGCTTGGTTTCTATTCTTAGTAATGAATACAAACTGGAGAAAGAGGAGAAATGAAAAAGCAAATTATAGCGCTGTTTTGTTTTTTGTTTTCTTCTCCAAAAGGTACAATGATGCGGCTTGTCTTTGGCTTTCGGTCACCATGCATGGTGTGGCACCTTTTGTCTCCTACTGCAATGCAGTGGTGAATCTCTACACCACGGTTCAAAATGAAGCCACTCCAGATTAACTTGACATGAAAGATTCAGAGCGATCTAGGAGTGTACTTGGAAGCTTAAAAAAAAAACATGGCAAGGAGAAAAATTCCACTTTTGAGCAGCAAATTGTGGCTGTTCCAAAAATGGCATCTATCTCCAAATGGTGCCTTGCTCTGGAGCTCACCTAAGAGATGTAGGGCAAACGGTCCTGCTCGTCTGTGTCCCTGGGCCACATGGCATCATCCCAGAAGTAAGTGCCATTTTTGGAATGGGGATCCAAAGGGACAGGAAACAGAGCACAGGGTCCCAAATTCAAATTTATTCTTATATATATGGAAGCTCATCTAGCCATCACCTTCTTTCACCTCTTTTTATTTCAAGAGCCAACTGGACTTTCTGGTTTTTAATAACAACAACAACAACAACAACAACAACAACAACAGCAACAACAACAACAGCAACAACAACAACAACAGAGTTGGAAGGGACCTTGGAGGTTTTCTAGTCCAACCCCCTGCCCAGGCAGGAAACCCTACACCATCTCAGTCAGATGGTTATCCAACATTTTCTTAAAAACTTCCAGCGTCAGAGCATTCACAACTTCTTCAGGCAAGTTGTTCCACTAATTAATTGTTCTCACTGTCAGGAAATTCCTCCTTAGTTCTAAGTTGCTTCTCTCCTTGATTATTTATTTTATTTTTTTATTTTGTCAAACACAGCAATATTATGTATTTTAGTATAAGCATGAAATAGCCACACAAATTGAATACAACCAAAGGGAACAGCAGGACAGGAATAATAGGCACGCTGGTGCTCTTATTCACGCCCCTTACAGACCTCTTAGGAATGAGGTGAGGTCAACAGTAGACAGTCTTTGGTTAAAGTTTTGGGAATTTTGGGATGAGTCCACAGAGTCAGGTAGTGCATTCCAGGCATTAACAACTCTGTTACTGAAGTCATATTTTCTACAATCAAGATTGGAGCGGTTCACTTTAAGTTTGAATCTACTGTGTGCTCGTGTATTGTTGTGGCTGAAGCTGAAGTAGTCATTGACAGGAAGGACATTCCTTAGTTTCCACCCATTGCTTCTTGTCCTGCCCTCAGGTGCTTTGGAGAGTAGCTTGACTCCCTCTTCTTTGTGGCAACCCCTGAGATATTGGAACACTGCTATCATGTCTCCCCTAGTCCTTCTTTTCATTAAACTAGACATACCCAGTTCCTGCAACCGTTTTTCATATGTTTTAGCCTACGGTCCCCTAATCCTCTTTGTTGCTCTTTTCTGCACTTTTTCTAGAGTCTCCACCTTTTTTTTACATCGTGGAAACCAAGATGTAAACGTTTTTTTTTTGAATACTTTTCTTTTCTCATCTAAGAAGCTTCTTCAGCTCTTATATACGAGCTTCCATATATCAGAGGTATCAAACTCAAGGCCTGTGAGCTGGATCCGGCCCATGGGGTGCTTAGATCCAGCCCGCATGGCCAGCGTGGCCCCTGAAGAAATCCAGGTTGACACCCCTGATATCTAAGAATTGATTTCAATTTGGATCTCTCCACTGCCAACTCCTTACATCTTAATTACTGCATCACACTGGCTTTCCCCAAAAAATTGGGGAAGAGCTGAAGAAGCTTCTTGGCTGAGAAGCGAAATGTCTTCAAAGAAAAGCCAGAAAGTCCAGGTTGCCACTTGAAAAAAAAAAAAAAAAAAGCCCAGGGGTGAAATCCAGCAGGTTCTGACAGGTTCTGGAGAACCGGTAGCAGAAATTTTGAGTAGTTCAGAGAACTGGCAAATACCACCTCTGGCTGGCCCCAGAGTTGGGTGGGAATGGAGATTTTGCAGTATCCTTTCCCCAGGAGTGGGGAGGGAATGGAGATTTTGCAATATCCTTCCCCCAGGAGTGGGGTGGGAATGGAGATTTTGCAATATCCTTCCCCCAGGAGTGGGGAGGGAATGGGGATTTTGCAGTATCCTTCCCCTGCCACGCCCACCAAGCCGCGCCCACCAAGCCACGCCCACAGAATCGGTAGTAAAAAAAATTGAATTCCATCTCTGACAAAGCCCCTTTGGGATAACCATGACCTGGATGACTGAGAATCTCCATAGACACAGAGCACAGGGTGCTTTGGAGGTGGCGGGGGGCTTGGGTCCTCTTAATCAAAGCCCCCCCAACCTTTCAAGCATCAAGGACCAGTTCTGTGGAGTGAGGTTTTTCTGCAGTGTGTGTCTGTGTGGTTTTCCTGTGCTGCCTGCATCCCATTAGGGACACGGTGGCTCAGGGGCTAGGATGTTGAGGTTGTCGATCAAAAGGTCGGCAGCTCAGCGGTTCGAATCCCTAGTGCTGCCATGTAACGGGGTGAGCTCCCGTTACTTGTCCCAGCTTCTGCCAACCTAGCACACGTAAAAATGCAAGTAGAAAAAATAGGGACCACCTTTGGTGGGAAGGTAACAGCGTTCCTTGCGCCTTTGGCGTTGAGTCATGCCGGCCACATGACCACAGAGAAGTCTTTGGACAGCACTGGCTCTTCGGCTTTGAAACGGAGATGAGCACCGCCCCCTAGAGTCGGCAACGACTAGCACGTATGTGCGAGGGGAACCTTTACCTTTACCTGCATCGCATTGCTTTTTATGCAGCCTAGCTTCTGGCATGCCAGGGACCGGTGTCGGTCCATGGACTGGAGGTCGGGCCCCCCCTGCTTTTAACAACCCACACGATGAGTTAACACTGCATCAAAGAGAGCAGTGGCAATCGTGCTTAATCACCGTCACAACTTGTGACTGAAACGGGCAGGCTCCATTACGGTTGTGGGTCGAGAACTACCTGTAAAAAATGTGGGATATTATGAAAACGTTAAGCATACTTTTCTTATTTTTTTTTTCCTTCTGGCCAAGCATCTCTCCAAATCTTCCTTGTCCTCTAATAACAGACTAATCTTCTGCATGCCTCAGGCTTGAAATGATGCCTGTGAAATGCATGCAAATGTATGGATTAGGTATGCTAGGAGATGCGAAACCTACAATCCTACAGCATTATGAGCTCCCTGGAACCCATTTTTGTGCTTCTGACCTTTTTTGAAAAATTTGTCAAGCTGACTGCAAACATTAGCGAAATGTTTTCCAACAGTTGGGGGTGTGAAAGACCTGAAAATAATAATAATAATAAATGTAATCCTTAACAAAAAAACAAAAAAAACCGCTGTGCATCTTTTTTTAAAAAGGAAAACCTGGATTTATTTGTTTGACAAATTTATATCCTGGTTTTTATTCAAGAGCCCAAAGAAGTGGAACAGTGTTTCCTTTCTCAGACTTGACAATTTTAAGATGTGGACTTCAACTCCCAGAATACCCAAGGCAGCCATGCTGGCTGGGGTATTCTGGGAATTGAAGTCCTCACGTCTTAAAATTGGTAAAGTTGAGAAACACTATAATAGACAGAATACAGAATCCACAGATGACACAACAGTGCACAGTCTCATTTGAGACAATGATGAATCCGCATACAGACGGGAGGTTGAAGAACTAGCCTCATGCTGCGACCGGAACCATCTGGAACTGAATATATTCAAACCCATAGAAATGGTGGTAGACTTTAGGAGAAACCCTTCCCTACTTCCACCTCTCAGAATACTAGACAACACAGTATCAACAGTAGAGACCTTCAAATTTCTAGATTCTACCATATCACAAGATCTAAAATGGACATCTAACATCAAAAACATCATCAAAAAAGCACAACAAAGAATGTTCTTTCTGCACCAACTCAGAAAGCTCAAACTGCCCAAGGAGCTGCTGACACAGTATTACAGAGGAATTATTGAGTCCATCATCTGCACCTCTATAACTGTCTGCTTTGGTTCTGCAACCCAACAAGACAGACACAGACTTCAGAGGATCATTAGAACTGCAGAAAAAACAATGACTACCAACCTGCCTTCCATTGAGGACCTGTATACTGAATATTTACAGACCTCTCGCATCCTGGGCATAAACTGCTTCAACTCCTACCCTCAAAACGATGCTACAGAGCACTGCACACCAGAACAACTAGACACAAAACAGTTTTTTCCCGAATGCCATCACTCTGCTAAACAAATAATCCCCTCAACACTGTCAAACTATTTACTAAATCAGCACTACTATTAATCTTATCGTTCCCATCATCCATCTCCTTCCATTTATGACTGTAAATTTGTTGCTTGTATCCTTATGATTTATATTGATTGGTTCCTGATTGCTTATTTGTACCCTATGACTATCAATAAGTGTTGTACCTTATGACTCTTGATGAACGTATCTTTTCTTTTATGTACACTGAGAGCATATGCACCAAGACAAATTCCTTGTGTGTCCAATCACACTTGGCCCATAAAGAATTCTATTCTATTCTATTCTATTCTATTCTATTCTATTCTATTCTATTCTATTCTATTCTATTCTATTCTGCTACTGCTTATTTTTTCCCCACAACAATTTTATGAGCCAGATTGGGCTGAAAGAAGGTAATGGCTAGATGAGCTTCCATATATAAGAATCAATTTGAATTTGGATCTCTCTGCTGCCAGCTCACTATAGCTTAATCACTGCATCACACTGGCTTTCCAAAAAAAAAAAATTGGGGAAGGAAACAGAAAATCTTAATCCAAATTACACAGATGGTATAGCCAAGCTCCTTTGCATAATCCCTTACCCCACAATAAATTGCTATCTGCGGGCATATCTATTTGGGAAAACTGGATGCTATCTATCTTTTGGAGAGAAAAATCAATTCAATCCTTTCTGGTTCATGATTCCCATCCTGCACCCTCACCTTTCCCCAATAGTGGGATTCAAATCCCGTCGATACCAGTTTGCTCATGGGCATGTGCAGAGATATCAGGGTGGGTGGGCAGATCCTCCTGCCCCGCCACCGCTACCGGATTGCCTGATCCAGGGTGTACCAGTAGCAACCCACCACCATCCCTCTCCAAAGACTCTTTCTACCAGCACTCTCAACTCTTACAGACACAGTGTGTCAGGCTACCTCTGATTATAACTAGGAAAGAATTCACCTTGACTTCATTTGGAATAAAGAAAAGTACTTTTACTAGTTACAGTCTTGATGGCAGCTTAGTAAAGTTGGATCTGAGACAAAATATGGCTAACATATCATATCCCCCCAATTGTCCCTCCTCCTTCAGGAGGTCAGGCTTGTCTGGTCCAATGCCAGCTCCTTCTCGGCCCCTCGTGGTAATCTTCTTGCACAGGTCTCTAGTTGTCATTCATCTTAGGAATGCAGTTTCTGTTGGAAAAGCCCGCGCTCTTAACACTCAGCCGTTAATCACCCCTCCCACACTGTTATGTCAGCCGACACTCTTAATAGGCTCCTTTCCCTTACCCTGCATGGTGGTATGATACATCTCATTTCCTTAACTGTGTTATAATACAGAAATAAACATTTCACATTCTATCTACTGATATAAATTGTACAAAAGTATACGAAGATTGGAGTGGAGGCTGACACAGTGAAGGAACCAAATTGTAGGGTTGTGTGGGAAACCACCCCTCCCCCACTCCTAGAAGAATGAAATATTTTGTGGAATATTTTAAAAAAGGCAGAATATTATATTTCCCAAAGGGATAAATGGAGAAACGTGTATTTTAGAGGCAGAAAGGAAACCCAACTTCCTTAATAGCCCCAGCAGGTATTTTGTGCCCATAAAGAAAGATTGGGCCAGCCTATTCGGAAACCAAACTGAGGAGGCCCACTTTTTAGAAACACAGATTTGGTAATCCATTCAAGACAGGATATTTTGAAACAAAGGCAGAATGGAAGGGTTATCCCTCACTCAAAATCCAACACAGGACAAAAGCCATTAAGTCACAAAAGGAATTGCCCAACACCCTTCCAGTCTAAGCTTCAAACAAATTTAGCTCAAACAAACACCTAGGATTTGTACTTTGCCCATAGAGCCAGCTATGATCCCTACATAACCCCTATATTTCTCCATGCGAGCCTGACAACAGCCAATAGAATGTATGTTCTTGTACAGGAACAGGAAGCTCAAGTGCAAAGTCCAAGAGAAGATATAAAAACCCCTCACTCTCAACTCCATTTTGTCAGCTGCCCCAGAACCATGTGCTTGGTGGTTCCATTCATCGTTAAACCTTCTTTTCAATCAGCCTCCATGTTTCCAGTGACTTTCTCATGGCTTGGAACTGAACCAATTGGATATTTCTTCCCGCAGTTGGAAAAATGCATGGCAACCAGCCTACTGCTCAGTGCAGAGATCCAAATAAGAGCATCCCCATGGGGGCCCTGGTGCTCTCTGAGCTTGGTTGCTTTCTTGCAGACACTTCATTATCAAACTAGGTAACATCGACAGTGTACTGATGATGTTACCTAGCTTGGTAATGAAACATCCACAAATCCCAAAAGTGCTTTTTCCCAAAGGCAATTGGACTTTCTTCATTTTTCCTTGCACACGTTTTGCTTCTCATCCAAGAAGCTTCTTCAGTTCAAGCTGAAGAAGCTTCTTGGGTGAGAAGCAAAACATCTTCAAGGATAAACAGAGAAAGTCCCATTTCTTTTGAAAAAAAAAAAAGCATTAGATGACTGAGACTTGGATGACTGAGAATCTCCATAAACATGAAACATCTGCAAGGGGGAAAAAAAATCGAGCTCAGAGAGAGGACCCCACAATTCAACCCTGAGCTACAAATATTCTTTTCTATTGAAAGCATCCTTGACTGATGCCCATCCATTGAAAGGAACTCATCTCTTCCTTCCTTCATTGGTTCCACTGTAGAATTGTATTTAATAGTATTTTTCCCCCCCTTTCTGCCTTTCTGTAACTTCATTATTCTGCCTTTTGCCTTCAGGAATGATAAAGTGGACTTGACTTTCTTCTCGATGACCTCCTGGTCTTCTCTTCTCAAGGCTAAACATACCATTTCTCTTCATAAGATTTCAGTTCCACTCCCCTGATGATTCTTATTGACCTTTTCTGAACCTGATTTTTCCCCCCACTAAAACCTTCTTAAGAATGCCCAGAATTGGACACATGACTCAAAAAGGAGAGGTGGGGTGTGTGTGTGAAGGGCTGACCTTCTCAGCGGGAGCTCAGACATACATAGCCACCCCCTGAAGCTGTCCAATTTATTCAGAAGGCTTTTTGTGCAACAATTTAAGTTTTTCTCTTTAATAAGCTTATCCTCAAGGGACAAAAATGTCGATTTTCAAACAGCCATCTGCATAATTTGCAGAATGCCTTGGTGGAGGCATCTTGTCGACTGGCTGGGGTTATGTGCCAAGGAGAGGACAGAAAGCTGAACTTTTATTTATTTATTTATTTTTTTAAAAAAGGTGGCTTTAAAAAAAACAGAGTAAAAAATACGACCATTAACAAATAAATAAGGATACTGTAAAAAATAAAACTGTCTAAGGGATTCCCACCGGATCAGACCAAAAGCTGATTTCATCCAGTCTCAAATGTCTACAATGGTCAACCAAAATTCGATGGAAACACCAGCAAGAGACAAAGACAATAAATCGTATCTCAGTCATGCATCCCTGCAACTATCAACGTTACCACAGCAACCTGTGTGACACACAAATTCCAACTTAATATGATGGATTCCAGTCAGAAAAATCACTCGTTTGGTCGTTGGCTTGATTATTTGAACCAAATCGGCAAGCTAGGTTGATGCAGACAAAGCTGGTTTGGAGGCTTCCGATTTGATACGGATGCTTCCCCTTTAAATTGAATCTCCAAATCAACATGTCCACGATGTCTTAAAATATGTAAATATCACAAGCTCGTCAGTTCCTTCGATCGTGATCTAGTATGGTGCCTTTTTAAAGCATCACCTTCTCATCCTGGGCCTCTGATATGCAGCCCTAGTTTGCAGCAACAGAGGGATTTCATCAAGGTCGTGGCAACTGATAGTCCTGTTGCATACTGCACTGGTGAAGCCACAATTGGAACACAGCTTCCAGTTGTGGTCACTGTTGTGGTCCGTCAGCAGCCTACAGAGCTGGCAACGGAGTCGGACAGCGATGAGGCTGAGGTGAGGCCAGGGCCATCGGGAAGTGACGTGTGGACTCCAGAGCCTCCAGAGACTGATAGTAGTGAGGCAGAGGAACAGAAGGAGCCTGTTCCTAATGCATGCATGAGAAGAGCTGCCAGAAGGCAAGAGCAGCTCAAGCAGAGAGGACAACTTGGGAGTAGGGCCAAGAGATGATTGGCCCCTCCCATAAGGCTTAAAACAGACCAGCACCAGTGTTTCAGCTTGCTGGAAAACAACGTTGTAGCTGCGTCCTCTGCTTCATATACGGTCTTTGTTTTTGTGGCTTCTGGACATTTGCCAGGAAGGGCCTTTGGCAGTTTGCCTAATTGGACTAAGGTTTGTGAGATAACTGAAGAATTTATGTTTGGGAGGCATTTGATTTACTTTGAGTTGAAAGACGCTGGGAATGAAGCAATTCTCAGCTGTTTGAATAAAGTTTATTTTTCCACATACTAAGTTTATTACTACCTACTTGGGCCTGGGTCACAACAGTCACCATGATACAAAAAAGATGCTGAGGTTCTAGAAAGAGTGTAGAGAAGACCAACAAAGATGATAAGGGGACTGGAAGCTAAACCATAAGATGAATGGCTAAGGAAACTTGGTAGGTTTTGCCTAACAAGGAGAAGGCTTATAGCAGGGGTAGGTTTCACTTACCTTTACCACCGGTTCACGCCACGCGCACTGTCAATGCATGCACCTGGCTTTCCACGCATGCGTCCAGCCTCGAAAACGTGCCTAAATAGCATGACTTGGAGCCAGAGCAGTGGGGCAGGCCCACCTGCGATTGTCACTATCAGTTCATCCGAACTGGTGCAAACCAGCTGAATACTACCTCTGGCTTATAGGTCACATGCTAGCTATCTTCCAATATTTGAAGAACTATCACAGGGAAGAGTGTGTCAATTTACTCTCAAAAGCACCTGAGTGCAGGACAAGAAGCAATAGGCAGATCCAACCTGGAAATAAGAAGGAATTTCCTGACAGTGAGAACACTTAAACCATGGAACAGCCTGCATTCTGGAATTGTGGGTGCTCCGTCATTGGAAGGTTTCAAGGGAAGATTAAACAACCATCTGTCCAGGATGGTGTAAGATCTCCTGCCTTGGGCAGAGGATTGGACTAGAAGTTCTCCAACCCTGTGATTCTACTATTCTAAGATGGTTCTCAGCATTCCAGTTTTGATTCTAGAGTTTCTCTGAATAATTAGAACAAAAATTATGTCTTTTTAATGTCCTGGGTCTTTTTAATATGAAAGTTAAGGGAAAGCCTTTCCCCCAATTTCTAGGTAGCTATGGCCACCTTTACAAACTTCCAAACTGGTGCATATCAGGGGCTTTTGAAGAGTAACATGACTTCACACAATCATCATCTCTCAACCCCACTCTCCAAACCCAACCCTCAAAAGCCTGAAAAAGTCCATCTAGTGCATCATCAATGATAAGTCATTATCACTGGAGGCTCAAAGTCAAAACAAGCAAGCCCTTTATAATTCCCCAGAAGGAGAACAGGCTTAGAGCTAATTCGCCGAGCAAAATTGAAGAGGGAAGCCAATCTTATCGAAACAGAGAAAGAGGATGAAAATCAGGGGACTTTTTTGTATAAAAGCATCGAGGGATGAAAGTTCTCTACCATCCCTACTTAAGCCAGAATTTGATCAAAAAAAAAAAAAATTACTGCCAATTGTTATCACAGCACTGCTGTTCCTTTCCAGGGAGGCTGGGAGAATTAGATAGGATGAAATTGGCTGCATGCGACTGAAAGAGATGATGACCACATGTTTCCTACTATGCTCAGAATAAATTTGTTATCAAGCTCCAGAATGGAAGACAAAGACTTTACAAGGCATATATCCATTTCAGAATCCTATTTTTTAAAAAATATATATATATAAAACAATTTTATATAATATACTCATTGCAACTCTGTCTGGCAATTAGCTAGTGAAGAAACATCAATATATTTCATCAACTTGAGCAAATGTCTAATTTTGGAATTCAGTCTAACATCATTCTGAAATACTGTATTTTTCAGAGTATAAGATGCTCTGAACTATAAGATGCACCTACCTTTTTTGGGGAGGAAAACCAGAAAAAATAATCTACCTCTGACTCCCAGCAATTTGCCTCCTTGCAGCAAACAGCAAACAGCTGAGGCCAAAAATGGGGCGCTTGGAGGCGGCAACAGGCAATGGAAATCCCTGCAGCATGAAACAGCTGATGGCCGGGAGGCCAATCCAACCAACAATCAGCTGCTTGTGCTAATCAGGCTGTGCTGAAGCTGAAACTGAAACGGGCTGTTTGCTGCAAGGAGGTAAATTGCTGAGAGGTAGAGACCAAAGGGTGGGAGCCGGTGGGTGGGTGGAGCTACATTTAGTGTATAAGACACACTCAAATTTTCACCCTCTTTTTTGGGGGGGGATGTGAAAAATACAGTATTTGCTCATTTCCTGTTCAACTCAAGAGAATCCACCATCTTCCCAACCTTGGTTCTGAACATGGTACAAACAAAGCCTTCAACTTTTGGCATGTTAACCTGGTCCTTTACACTAAGCTACAGTCTTCCCTTAAAATAAAAAGACTGTTTCCAACTAACTGGAAATAATTTGGCTTCATCCATGCCAAACTTCTCCATGAGCAACTAATTCATCTAACTTCAGCAGATGCAATATTTTGAGATCTCTTCCAATAGCTGTTGTGACCATTGCATTGGTTTCTTTTCTCAGTAATACATACTTTACCATTGGTTATTTAAATAGCATTTTTCTTTGATTTCTCCTGCCCCTGAATTTGTGTATTTAGTATTGTTATTGGTACAGGTAGTCCTCAACATATAGCAATAGCATTTAGACTTATATACTGCTTCATAGTGTTTTAGAGCCCTCTCTAATTGGTTTTTGGAGTCAACATATTGCCCCCAACAATCTGGGTCCTCATTTTACTGACCTCAGAAGGATGGAAGGCTGAGTCAACTTTGAGACAGTGAGAATCGAACTATCGAACTGCTGGCAGTCAGCAGAAATAGCCTGCAGTACTCCAGTCTAGCCACTGCACCACCACGGCTCTGGTATGACCAATCACTTATTGACCCTTCAAAGTTATGATGGGTCCCTCACAAGAGCTACTTTTGATCTGATTTCAAAGTTATAATGGCCTCTCACACACAAATTGTTTTGGTCACATGATCACATGTTGGGTGCTTGGCAACCAGCCCATCCTTAGAGCCATTTGCAGTATCCCGTGGTCATGTAATCATAATTTCAATGTTTTTTGGTGGTTTATAATGATTATTTTTCATTTATGGCAAAAAAGATGCCCACTGTATAAAATGAATTCACTTAAAAACTGTGTGTTAGATTCACTGGCTCAAAATTAGCTAGCCTCCATGGTTGAGGTGAGAGTAAAATCTGTTAGAATGCAACAACTTAATTATTATATTTAAATTAGCTTTAAAATCTTAACCTGTGTAGTTTTACTAACAATTATTTTTCTACTTGTTTTGTAATTGGTAAGCCACTGAGAGTCACACTACAGGAGAGTTAGGTTGCATAAAAGTTTAATAAATAAATAAATACCACAGTGATTTAGAAGTATAGATTATTTTCCATGGTTAATTTTATTTATATATTTATCTAATTTATGGGGCCTCCCACGTCACAAAGAAATGACTCTGGATAGCACACAACAAAACATATAACCACATAACATCCCTCCACGCATCTGAATCCTGTGGTGGCGCAGTGGTTAGAATGCATTATTATAGGTTAACTCTGCAATTTCACTGCCAGGAGTTCGATCCTGACTGGTTCAAGGTTGATTCACTTGAGACTTTCAAGAAGAGATTGGACTGCCATTTGTCAGAAATGGTGTAGGGTCTCCTGCTTGGGTGGGGGGGTTGGACTAGATCAGGGATCTGCAACCTTAAACACTCAAAGAGCCATTTGGATCCATTTCCCACAGAAAACAAAACACCGGGAGCCACAAAACCCTTTCCATGCCTGACTATTTCCTGTGTGGCCACAAAACTAGCATACGTAGTTGAATTAAACATTGTTTTCTTCTGAAACTTTTCTTTTCTTGGATTTATCCATGATTGGCCTACCAGGGGTCAAAAAGCTCAATAAATCACATGCCGGCCCATTGGGAGTTGCGACACATATTTTGAGTGACAGGGAGCTGCAGCAGAGTAGTGAAAGAGCCATATGTGGCTCCAGAGCCGCAGGTTGCTGACCCCTGGACTAGTTGACCTCTAAGGCCCCCTCCAACTCTGTTAATCTGTTAAATCTGTTAGATTCAGCCTTCCATTCTTCCGAGGTTGGTAAAATGAGGAGCCAGATTGTTGGGGGCAATATACTGACTCTGTAAACAGCTGAGAGCTATAAAAGCTCTATGAAGCAGTATATAAATTTAAGTGCTATTGCTATTGCTAATACCTTGAAATATTTATAACAGAAGAGAATCTCATTTAGATAAACCATTCTACTCTTTTTCACTATGGATCAAAGGCAACATTTCTACTAGCCTAGAAATGCAACAGTCCTCCATACATTCATGGTATACTTTATAATTGCAGCTGGAAATTTACCTCCATTTGATGATTTCTGTAGGGTGCACAACATCCTAACCCATTAAAGCAATTGTCTGGAACAATTTATCAAAGTCACGGCATGAGTTTCTTGCTCAAGTATGAATTGTGCTACAGCTATTTTCAGGGGGCAAAATCAAACAGGTTGGGTGAGACCAAAAAAAAAAAAATAAAGTTCCTAGAATAAAGGCCCATTTTCCCAAGAATTTTAGTTCATGTAATATTGAATGAAACCCTCCTATTGATATATTTCAATACACAGAGGAGCAAGGGGTGAAGAGAAAAGACCAGATTGGATCATGGTACTTTCAGCAGTTTTAAAGCAATTTTAACAACTGGCTCTGTATTTGAACATGAAATTCTCCATTTTATTCCCCAACTGTGGAGTAAAAAAGTCATTCTATTCTTCTGTTCCCTCAGGCCATCTTCTGCAAAGATGTTGTTTCATCAATAAAAAGGTAAAGGTAAAAGGTTCCCCTCGCACATATGTGCTAATTGTTCCTGACTCTAGGGGATGGTGCTCATCAAAGTCGAAGAGCCAGCGCTGTCCAAAGATGTCTCCATGGTCATGTGGCTGGCATGATTGAGCGCCAAACGCTGTTCCTTCCCACCAAAGGTGGTCCCTATTTTTCTACTTGCATTTTTTACGTGCTTTCGAACTGCTAGTTTGTCAGAAGCTGGGACAAGTAATGGAAGCTCACCCCCTTACACGGCACTAGGGATTCCAGCCGCTGAACAGCCAACCTTTCGATCGACAAGCTCAGCATCTTAGCCACCGAGCCACCTCATCACCGTTTCATCAATAGCTCACCTCTAATTCAGCATCTTTTATTTGAATTTATATATTGATTGAGGAAACCAGGCCATCAAAGAATAAGATGGCTGAACACCATCAAAGCGGACACCATCCAGAACACAGAAGAACTCAAAGAGGTAGTGCAAGATTGGAAGATATGGGGAGACCTGGCCCACAGAATTGCCAAGAGTCGGACATGACTGAATGGATACCATCATCACCATCAACATGATTAATTAAATTTATATGCTGCCCATATCTCACAGTCACATGATTCTATGGACTTTAAGGGATTTATTTATTTATTTATTTATTTATTTATTCGTATTTTTATACCGCCCTATCTCCCTAAGGACTCAGGGCGGTGTATAGCCATGTAAAAACACATAAATATACAAAGTAAAACATTCATCTAAAAAACTTATTATAAAGGCCAAATATTTAAATAAACATATAAATAATAAAACCCAATTTAAAACCAAAATCTAAAATTTAGTCATTTAAAATTTAAAACCCTAGTCCAGTCCTGCGCAAATGAATAGATGTGTCTTAAGCTCGCAGCGGAAGGTCCGAAGGTCAGGAAGTTGACGAAGTCCTGGGGGAAGCTCGTTCCAGAGGGTGGGAGCCCCCACAGAAAAGGCCCTTCCCCTGGGCGTCGCCAGTCGGCACTGCCTGGCCGACGGCACCCTGAGGAGTCCCTCCCTGTGAGAGCGCACGGGTCGGTGGGAGGCATTCGGTGGCAGCAGACGGTCCCGTAAGTAACCCGGCCCTATGCCATGGAGCGCTTTGAAGATCATTACCAGAACCTTGAAGCGCACCCGGAAAACCACAGGCAGCCAGTGCAGTCTGCGCAGGAGAGGTGTTACATGGGAGCCACGAGGGGCTCCCTCTATCACCCGCGCAGCTGCATTCTGAACTACCTGGAGTCTCCGGGTGCTCCTCAAGGGGAGCCCCATGTAGAGAGCATTGCAGTAGTCCAGCCGAGATGTCACGAGAGCATGAGTGACCGTGCACAGGGCATCCCGGTCTAGAAAGGGGCGCAACTGGCGAACCAGGCGAACCTGGTGAAAGGCTCTCCTGGAGACGGCCGTCAAATGGTCTTCAAAAGACAGCCATCCATCCAGGAGAACGCCCAAATTGCGCACCCTCTTCATTGGGGCCAATGACTTGCCCCCAACAGGGATGATGTTGCACCTTATCACTTTCTGGAATTAGAACCATTATTCAGAACATGTATTCTTCTCACAACTAGCTTGGTGTTACCAGTATTTAAAATACTTACAGCCAGGGGTGGGCTGGGGGTTTGTAGGGGTTTGGGAGAACATCTAGCTAAGATTCTGTGCAGTTTGGAGAACCCCCAAATTCCACTCCTGGCTGGCCCCTCCCATCCCACCCCTCCCCTCCCAAGAGCCCCCACGCGGCCTGTTTTGGATGCAGGTAAGTGCAGGGTGCGCACGGAGGCTCAGGGAGGGCGAAAAACAGGCCTACGGAAATTTGGGGAGGCCGGAAACGGGCCAGTTTCTGGCCTCCAGATGGCCTCCAGAGCATGACGAGACCGTTTTTGCCCTCCCGGAGGCTTGAGAAAGAACTCTAGAGCCCAGGGAGGGCAAAAACCTTCTGTGTCCCCTCCCACTGTGGTGCAGGAGTCTGACTAGGCCACACCCACCATGGCCACACCCACCCAGCAACCGGGCAGAGAATCCCTTGCTAAAATTTTTGAAGCCCATCCCTGCTTACAGCTATCAGTTCTAGGCTACAAAATTGGATAAGCATTAGATGGCAGCAAAGTTTTTTTCCCTGTATGCTTTTTTTGGCTGCCACCAATATGAAATTTTGTCCCCAAAATCTCATAAGACTCGACATTTTGCTAATCAGGCACTGGGCCCCTAGCTCTGGATCACCAAATGATGTCATTTCTTGAGCGGAGCACTCTCTTTAGTAAAGTCCTAGGAGGAATTAGAATATTATTATTAAATAATTTAATTTCAGTGTCCTTCCACAAAGATCAAGACTCTTTCTTCTCTTTCTTCTCCAAGGTCTTATAGAATAGAATAGAATAGAATAGAATAGAATAGAATAGAATAGAATAGAATAGAATAGAATAGAATAGAATAGAATTTTTATTGGCCAAGTGTGATTGGACACACAAGGAATTTGTCTTGGTGCATATGCTCTCAGTGTACATAAAAGAAAAGATACGTTCATCAAGGTACAACATTTACAACACAATTGATGGTCAATATATCAATATAAATCATAAGGATTGCCAGCAACAAGTTTTAGTCATACAGTCATAAATGGAAAGAGATTGGTGATGGGAACTATGAGAAGATTAATAGTAGTGCAGATTCAGTAAATAGTTTGACAGTGTTGATGGAATTATTTGTTTAGCAGAGTGATGGCCTTCGGGAAAAAACTGTTCTTGTGTCTAGTTGTTCTAGTGTGCAGTGCTCTATAGCGTTGTTTTGAGGGTAGGAGTTGAAACAGTTTATGTCCAGGATGTGAGGGGTCTGTAAATATTTTCACATCCCACTTTTTGACTCGTGCAGTATACAAGGCCTCAATGGAAGGCAGGTTGGTAGCAATTATTTTTTCTGCAGTTCTAATTATCCTCTGAAGTCTGTGTTTTTCTTGTTGGGTTGCAGAACCGAACCAGACAGTTATAGAGGTGCAAATGACAGAGTCAATAATTCCTGTATTATTCAGCTGAGGTTCAGTCCTACTATAAGAAGGGTGGGAAAAGTTTGAAGGATCAAGGCTATTTGCCAACTCTTAAAGCATTCCTGGCCTGCTCTTTATTTGCCATAGGCAGGAGGGGGGAAAAACTGATGGACCAGCAAGGCAACAACCGGAAGTACATTCCTTGCATACCTTTCTCAAGGCTGCAGCCTAGGCAGTGGTGGGTTGCCCTGGTTCGGACTGGTTCTATAGACACAGTAATAAAACCGGAGGGAGGCTCCGCCCACTGACCCGGATGTCATCATAGGCAATCTGCACATGCATAGAAGCTTCTGCGCATGCGCAGAAGCTCGATGCATGCGCAAAGCAAGCACACACATGCAATCTTGTTGGGAACCAGTAGTAAAGGTAAGTAGGGCCTCTGGTGGCTCAGACTGCTAAGACAGTCTGTTATTAACACAGCTGCTTGCAATTACTGCAGGTTCAAGTCCCACCAGGCCCAAGGTTGACTCAGCCTTCCATCCTTTATAAGGTAGGTAAAATGAGGACCCAGATTGTTGGGGGCAATAAGTTGACTTTCTATATAATATACAAATGGATGAAGACGATTGCTTAACACAATGTAAGCTGCCCTGAGTCTTCGGAGAAGGGTGGGATATAAATGCAAATAAAAAAAATTAAAAAAAATAGAACCCACCCCTGAGCCTAGGTTACCAGAGCCAGCCAGAGAGGCGTGTTTTCTATACCCCACAAAAGGGATCCCTTGGAGAATGTGATTTATGACACACCCTGGGAGGAGAGGGGAAACAGGGCCATAAATTATGTGGGGCAGAGCTGACTTCACTTGGGTAAGTGCTGACATGTTGCTCCTAATAAATAACAACCTCCCACCCTCCTGAAGGGCCAGATGACAGAGAGGTGGGAATATCTGGCCATCTTGTGATGTTGGGGACATTTTCCAAGGAAAATACATGCCAATGTTACAATCACTCCATCTAAGCAAAATAGAACCAAATGAACAAACAAACTGCACAGCCAACTTTGAGTTTTGGCAGCAAAATCACAGGATGCTTGGAGAGCTATCAATGCGTTGTTATGGGATCACATTGACTTTGTATCTACCGCTGCACTAATGCCATATGATCATTTCAGCACAAATGAATTTTGGAATTCCTGGCGATTGATTGTTTGCAGACATTTCGTCAACTAATGACGTACAGATAGTCCTCTACTTATAACAGTTCATTTAGTGACCACTAAAGCTATAACATCATTGAAAAAAGTAACTTATGACCATCTTTCAGACTTACGACCATTGCAGCATCCCCGTGCTCACATGATCAAAATTCATATAGTCGGCAAGAGACTCGCATTTATGACAGTTGCAGTGTCCCCAGGGGTCATGTGATCCCCTTTTGTGACCTTCTGACAAGCAAAGTCAATGGGGAAGCCCGATTCACTTAACAGTCGTGTTCCTAACTTAACAACTGCAGTGATTCACTTAACAACGGTGGCAAGAAAAGTTGTAAAATGGGGGCCAAACTCACTTAATGACTGTCTTAAGCAACATAAATTTTGGGCTCAATTGTAAGTCGAGGGCTGCCTGTAACATCCTCTGGCATCGGATGTTGGGTAATGAAACATCTGCATAAAGTATAAAGTATGCATAGAAATCATGTTAAAGTGAAAACCGTATATATTTATGAATATGATAAAGGATGTTAAAGATTAAAGGGATTATGTAAGTACATATATGTATATTTAACGTATAAAGAATATACAAACGTATACTAAAGGTGAACAATTATATAATACAGCAAAAGGTATTATGCATTTAGATGTCTAAAAATTATTACATAATGTATAAAATAATAGGCCATAAATGGAAAATATGTAATTAGAATGGATACCATCCTCTGGAACGAGCTTCCCCCAGGACTTCGTCAACTTCCCGACCTTCGGACCTTCCGCCGCGAGCTTAAGACACATCTATTTATTTGCTCAGGACTGGACTAGATTTTTTAAATTTTAATTGTTTAAATTTTAGATTTGGTTTTAAATTGGGGTTTTATTATTTATATGTCTATTTTAAATATTCGGCCTATTTAATAAGTTTTTTAGACTAAGGTTTTACTTTGTATATTTATGTTGTTTTTAGATGGCTGTACACCGCCCTGAGTCCCTGGGGAGATAGGGCGGTATAAAAATATGAATAAATAAATAAATAAATAAAAAGTGGAAATGTGATTTTAAAACTAAAAAAAGGTTGCATAAAGACTTTATATATATATATATAAAAAAGAAACATCTTCAAGCAAACAACCCAGTTCAAAGTACACAAAGACTTCCATGGTTCAGCTTTGAAATATTTTCTTCCATTGGAACAAATTAAATTCTCCAGTAGCTCAGGAGGAATTCATAATAAATTATTCCTCCCACAAGGCTTTGATTTCCCAAATTTTCTTGCCTCCTGTCCTGGTAAATCAGTACTTCATCTTGTCAAATTAGTGGCAATGTACTAGAAGCGTCTTAACATTTCAGAATGTTTTGTTTTGTTTTGTTTAATGAATATAAACATTTTGGTTTCTGTATGTTCCTGTGCCTGGAGATCATTGCTCTAACCCAATGGTTCTCAACCTTTATAGTGCTGCGACCCCTTTAATACAATTCCCCACGATGTGGCGACCCCAACCAATCTCAGCGCGCCTCAGCAGCCACAGAAGGGGGGGGGAAAGCGGCAAACTGTTTTTTTTTTAATTTATCGCGCCTGAAGCCGTATTGGCTAGCGATCTGAACTGCTTGTGATTGCCTTGAGGATAGAGGCATTAAAGCGGAGACTCCTCCCCTATTAAGTTTATTGTGCCTGAAGCCAGATTAGGCTAGCGATTGGGAGTGATTGCAGCTGGCTTGAGAGGGAGACATCAGAGCAAAGATTTCTCTCTTTTTTAATTCATCGCGCCTGAAGTCGAATTCGGCTAGCGATTTGAAGAGCCTGCAGCTGACTTGTGGAGTCAACCATTGGAGCGCGATTCTTCAACTCACAAGTATACTTCCCATATTTCCGATGGTCTTAGGCGACCCCTGGCAAATCGTCAT
This sequence comes from Ahaetulla prasina, assembly GCF_028640845.1. NCBI lineage: Eukaryota > Metazoa > Chordata > Lepidosauria > Squamata > Colubridae > Ahaetulla > Ahaetulla prasina. The sequence continues at coordinate 17,451,604 of NC_080539.1, forward strand.
TTGACCCCAAACGGGGTCGCGACCCACAGGTTGAGAACCGCTGCTCTAACCTCTGTTGCAATGGCTTTTCTTTCAGCATGGAATAAGGCACGTTGAGTTCACAATGGTAACCTTACTACATCTGTTATGGAGAAGGTTAACACAACTGTGTTAACGAGCACCTGTATAATTTGTATAAGCAACTGTATAAGTACTATATACGGTATAAGCACCTATATCTCAAAATAGGATCCTTTTCATATCTGAAGCACAGAGGTTATAATCGGGGTGGGCTTCAAAAATTTTAGCAAGGGGTTCTCTGCCCAGTTGCTGGGTGGAAGTGGCCATGGTGGGTGTGGACTAGTTGGCCTCCTGCACCATGGTGAGGGGGGTGTTTTTGCCCTCTCTGGGCTCTGGAGGCTTTTCTTGAGCCTCCGGGAGGGCGAAAACGGCCTCCCCAGGCTCTGGAGGACCTCTGGAGGCTGGAAACGGGCCCATTTCCGGCCTTCCATAACTTCCGGTAGGCCCGTTTTTCGCTCTCCCCAAGCATCTGCGCGCACAAAACGGGCTGCGTGGGGATTCCTGGGGTGGGCAGGGCGGGGTGGGGGAGCCAGCCAGGAGTGGGATTTGGGGATTCTCCAAACTGCACAGAATCTTAGCTAAAGTTTCTCCTGAACCCCTGCGAACCCCCAGCAGCCTACCCCTGTAAGCACCTGTATCTCAAAATAGGATCCGTTTCATGCCTGAAGCACAGAGGTTATAATGCACCAGACTTCCAAACCACTGCCAGCTACAATCTGAGCCTTAAATTCCAAATGCAATGGTCCAAATAAGCCTACTCTGGAACAAGAGAGAAATTTAGCTCCGGCTGGCAAAAAGCAGAAGAGCCGCCTCACATTCCTGCAACTGCTTTTAGAATATAAATCTGAATCTTGCTAAATAACAGAATCCGTAGCCGACCTCCACACATTTCCCTGCACGAAAACCCAGGGAATCTGATTTTGAACTGACAAAAAGATTTTATATATATATATATATATATATAGTCGGGGGGGGGGGAAATAAGCACAGTGACTCATGCATTATACATCACAAACAAGCTGTGCTTCTCTGTATTCATTACATTCTTCCCAGTCATTCTCACTTGTACTGAAGTTCGATCGAGCCTCATATGGGGCTGTGCAACCTTCATTTATAAACTGATATGGGAGGGGATGCCAGGAAGCTAAGTTATAATTATGCAGTATTGTCCCTGACTGTATCTATGTTCGTGGCTAAGAGAGGATTTGTTGTATTTTCTACATGGGAAAGAGGCTGCAGAGAAGCCAAGAATTACAGGAAGTTCTCAACTTTTGTGTTGTGGCCTGTCGGATGTCGGCCCCTCCAACAACCAAATCAGATGAGGAGGAGGAGGCGTGGGAATCAGGGCCAGCATCAAGGCAACCTGAGAGCTCCGAAGGGGAAGAGGGGATGGAGCTGGCGGAGAGAGAGACAGAATGGAGCCTGAGCCATCCGTCAGTCCTCAGATGGAGAGTCAACAGCTCCCAGGTCTGGAGGTGGTTGATGAGGAAGAAGAGGAACTGCTGCGTCCAGTGCCTGACGCGTGGATGCATAGATCGCAGAGGAGAGGAGAGCAATGGAAATCCATGGTCTGAGCCTAGGGAAGGAAGAGCCACCACTGCTAGCGAAGCCCCACCCTAGCTCTAAGGATAAAAGGCAGGGAGCAGAGATTAATAGATGTGGCAGAAACTACTGTATTCATTTTCCGTATGGATGGACTTGTTAGCTTGTGATGAGAGAGAAACTTTTTGCCGGGGCTGCTGGTGCTCCGAATAAAGGAATTTTTGAGTTCACTTCAGAGGGTTTGTCGTGTTTGGGGAGCTGGGTCAGAACATTGTGACAATAACTGAGCCCAGAATTATGGTTGTTAAGTCATTGTGGTGGTAAATCAAGGCAACACATGACTGTACAGAATTTTCTGCATATTTTTCAGGGGTTGTTAAGTAAACCCTGTGGTTGTTAAGCAAATCCATTTTACCCAATGGGCGTTTTTTTTTTTGCCAGAAACCAAAAATAAATATCAGAAAAATGATGAAAATCATGGTCACAGGACACTGCAAACAACCAGTTTGTCAGTTGCGAAGTGTCCAAAACAAAATTACGCGATTGGGGAGGGATGCAGCTTTCATAATATTGAAATTGAGTCTTAAGTAGGTTTTAGTCTTAAGTCTCTTCAAGGGTTTTTTTTTTGTAACTTTGAATGGTCACTAAGGAACTGGTCATAAATTGAGGAGTACCTGTATTGAAACTTCTTTTCCTAAAAGTGAGTGTGTGGTTTTTTGGTTCATGGATTACTTCTTATAGCTCAGAAAACTCAAGCATGCTTTCATTTTTCAACTTCCCCTTTAGAAGTGTTTGTTGGAAAGACTACTTACAAAATATGAACTTTTGAATACAAATGAATATAAATATATGGACCCAGCTGGGCTGTGGGATTTTGCTGAAGGACTGATCTTTAAAAGCTAAGCTGGTTCTGAGTGATTTATTTTCGGATGGGAGGCTACTGGGAGCTCCTAGAACTTGGATGGGAGATCATCTGAAATCTGAATTGAAAACTAATAGATGTAGATGCAAACACACACACACAATCATGCACACAAAATGGAAGAAGGAAATGACAAACCACATCCATATTGTTGTCAAAGATTATATAGACATATATGTATAATTTCAAAGTTCCAACTGGGCTCAAAGGAGAGATTCTTTCATACATCAATATCAATGTCGACTATTCTTTAGCAAAAGAACAGAATCCTTGAAAGTCTTCTAGTCCAACCCACTGCTCAAGAAGGAAACCCTATATCATTCCAGACCACTGGTTGTCCAATCTCTTCTTAAAAACCTACAGTGTTGGTGCATTCACAACTTCTAGGGGCAAGTCGTTCCACTGATTAATTGTTCTCATTGTAAGGAAATTTCTCCTTAGGTTTTGGTTGCTTCTCTCCTTGGTTAGTTTCCGTCCATTGCTTTTTGTCCTGCCTTCAGGTGCTTTGGAGAACAGGTTGACAAACCCCCCCCCCCTTCTTTGTGGAAGCCACTTAGATATTGGAATACTGCTATCATGTCTCCCCTAGTCCTTCTTTTCATTATACCCAGTTCCTGCAACCGTTCTTCATATGTTTTAGCCTCCAGTCCCCTAATCATCTTTGTTGCTCTTCTCTGCACTCTTTCTAGAGTCTCAGCATCTTTTTTACATCGCGGTGGATGCAGTATTCCAAGTGTGGCCTTACCACGGCATTATAAAGTGGTATTAACACTTCATGTGATTTTAATTCTATCCCTCTGTTTATGCAGCCTAGAACTGTGTTGAAATGTCTGGCTCAAATTTAAGTGATTGTCCACTTGGATTTTCTTTGATACCAAAGGAAGCACTCTACAGATTATAAAAAATGGGTTTTCCCCACTTGTTAGATAGAATAGGGTTCCACTACAAGTGTTATTACTTGTATTACTTATTACTTAAAGTAAGCCGCAGTTTCAGCTGTAGTTATTAGAAGCCATCTCGAGGACAAACACGTCTAAATCTTTGTAATGCAGTTTATATCTCACTTGGATGGGACCAGTATGTAAAGACCAGTGGGAGATGAAATGTTAAACACAACGTTAAGACATGTTTTATGTATATTGTAGCACTACTGCCATCATGCCATATCTATTTCCATCTTATTATACAGTGTGAGCTCTCAAAAGATTTCATGAGGAAATTTAAGCTTATTGCACCTCGCAAAATGGAGGGAAAAAATGATAATGTTGCCTTATTTTCCGATAAAAATGCCACAAGTTATTTATCCAGCCCCGGGTATTATGCATGCATGGGCTCGGCAAAGAAGTAAATCTTTCAAAAAAGGGGGACCAGAGAAAGAGGAGAGCATGCATGCATGGAACAAAAGTAGATTAATTGAATCCTGAGAATGGGGAGCCTCATTTCAAGCCTTATTTACTATGCTAGCATAATAAATTGGGAGGTAATGTTAGCTCATCTGTCAGCATTTGTTTGCTGAAAAAGCTAAGGCCTCGGCCGCTGTTCTAAAGGGGATTGGCTGGCAAACATTTCAAAATCCGGGAAGATTTTGGTATCTTCTCTGCAAGAGACTCAATAAAACTCTGCCCATAATTTAGTGACAAAATTGCCCTTTTTTAACAGTGCAATTAGTAACACACACACACACACACACACACACACACACACACACACAGACAGACAGACAGAGACAGAGAGAGACATAGACAGAGAGAGAGACAGACAGAGAGAGACAGACAGACAATGAGACAGAGAGACAGACAGAGAGAGAGAGAGAGACAGACAATGAGAGAGAGAAAGATAAACAGAGACAGACAGACAGAGACAAAGAGACACACAGAGAGAGAGAGACAGACAGAGACAGAGACAGAGACAAAGACACAGAGACAGAGAGAGATAGATACAGACAGACAGACAGAGAGAGAGACAGAGACAAAGACAAAGAGACACACACAGAAAGAGACAGAGAGACACACACAGAGAGACAGACAGACAGAGACACAGAGAGAGACAGAAAGAGAGAGACAGAAAGAGAGAGACAGAGAGAGAGAGAGAGAGAGAGAGAGAGAGAGAGACAAACAGAGACAGAGACAAAGACAAAGAGACAGACAGAGAGAGAGAGAGACAGGCAGACACAGAGACCGGCAGAGAAAGACAGAGAGATTTCTACTGGAAGAAAAGGAGAAAAGGAGAAGGAGATGGAAAGGGAAAAGGGAAAGGCAGAGGGAAAGGGAAGATAAAGAGGGAAAGGGAAAGGGAAGATGGAGAGAGCAGAGGGAAAAGGGAAAGGAAGAGGGAAAGTGAACAGAAGCTTTAAAAATATTTTTTAAAGCTCTCTACTCTACTACATTTGAATTATAGATGGTGAGGCTTAGATACCCCAATCAAAAATGGGGAAGAATGTGATTGCTTAGAAGAAAAAGGAAGGAAGAAAGGAAGGAAAGAAGGAAAGAAGGAAGGAAGGAAGGAAGGAAGGAAGGAAGGAAGGAAGGAAGGAAGGAAGGAAGTCTAAAGGTTAGATGGATGGTGGCTGTTTGAATTGCCAGCAGGAAGGTGTTCCACAAGGGTAGGGACAGCCACAGAAAAAGCACACTTCCAAGGTCCCACTAGATAACAAGATTTTAGTGAGAGGACCTAGTCCGTGCCCAGTCTATTTGATCTAGTGGATTGGGTGGATATTCTTAGGGAAATGCAGTCCCACAAATAAACAGGTCCCATGTCACATAGGCCTTTAAAGGTGATAGCCATCACCTTGAATTACACCTGGAAAAAAACCTGCAGATTGTATAACCAGGGTGTAACATGGGCGAACCATGCAATCATCAGAGGTTTTTTTACTTTTAAAAGTATTTTTTCTTCGGCCGAAAAAATGCTTTTAAAAGTAAAAAAAAAAAAGCCTCTGATGATCACACAGCTCAGCTGGGATTGTCAGAACCCTTTCAAAGCATTTTTTCTACAAGCTCTTCAGCCGAAGAGGCTATAAAAAAAAAAGTAAAAGTAAAAAAAAAAAAGTTGGCCATGCCTACCCAGTCACATTTCCCTCCCCCTCCAAGCCACGCCCACAGATCTAGTAGTAAAAAATTTTACATTTCACCCCTGGGGCCAACCTATTGGTACCTGATATTGCCCATGCTGCTGCATTCTGGACCATTCGTAACTTCTGAGTAGTCTTCAAGGGCAACCCCATGTAAAGTACATTGCAACAATCCAGCAATCCACAATCTCATCGTTTTCAGTCTGGTAGCTTAACCACTATAGCAGCAGCCCTCAACCTTTCGGATACCAAGTACTGATTCAGTGAAGAGTGGTTTTTTTCATGGACCGGGGGGAGCATAGTTTCGCTCACTGCCTGCATCCTGTGCAGAGGTGGGTTTTAGCAAGTTCTGACCAGTTCTGGAGAACTGGTAATGGAAATTTTGAGTAGTTTGGAGAACCAGTAGTAAAAATTTTGACTGGCCCCGCCCCCATCTTTTATCTGCCTCCCGAGTCCCAGCTGATCGGGAGGAAATGGGGATTTTGCAGTAACCTTCCCCTGGATTGGGAAGTGAATACAGATTTTAATTAATTTAATTTTTAATTTAATTTTTTAATTTTTATACCGCCCTTCTCCCGAAGGACTCAGGGCGGTGAACAGCCAAATAAAATACAATACAATATAATACAATAAAAATCACTATTTAAAAAACTTATTCAATATGGCCTATAAATTAAATTATAAAAATACATAATATAATATAAAACCCCATTTAAAATCCAATTTAAAAACCCATTTTATGCCAGTCCTGCTTGGAAGAATAAATACGTCTTCAGCTCGCGGAAAAAGGTCCGGAGGTCAGGAAGTTGTTGAAGTCCTGGGGGAAGTATCCTTCCTCTGCCTCGCCCACCAAGCTATACCTACAGAACCGGTAGTAAAAAAAAATTGAAACCCGCCAGGATCTACAGTGATACTGTGTGTGTGTGTGTGCAGATGGGACTTTGCTCACATGTGTGACCCAATTCCTGGTAGGCCATGGACCGGTGCCAATCTACGGACCAGGAGATGGGGACCCCTGCACTACAGTAAACTGGCTTTTCGAAGGCTGTAGGATAATGTTTCTCATACTTGGCAACTTTAAGACGTGTGGACTTCAACTCCCAGAATTCCCCAGTTTAGGAACACCTAAGAAGGCAGCAAATTTAGGAACACCTAAGAAGGCAGCAAATTCCCAGCTTTTCTTACTTTTTCTTACTAAAATGGACAGCTAACATCAGTAAACGCCAACTCAATAAGCTCAAACTGCCCAAGGAGCTGATGATTCAGTTCTACAGAGGAATTATTGAGTCTGTCATTTGCACCTCTATAACTGTCTGGTTCAGTTCTGCAACCCAACAAGAAAGACACAGCTTTCAGAGGATCATTAGAACTGCAGAAAAAATAATTGCTACCAACCTGTCTTCCATTGAGGACCTGTATACTGCACGAATCAAGAAGAGGGCTGTGAAAATATTTACAGATCCCTCACATCATGGACATAAACTGTTTCAACTCCTACCCTCAAAACGACGCTATAGAGCACTGCACACTAGAACAACTAGACACAAGAACAGTTTTTTCCCCAAAGGCCATCTCTCTGCTAAACAAATAATTCCCTCAACACTGTCAAACTATTTACTAAATCTGCACTACTATTAATCTCATCATTCCCATCACCAATCTCTTTCCACTTATGACTGTATGACTGTAACTTTGTTGCTGGTAATCCTTATGATTTATATTGATATATTGACCATCATTTGTGTTGTAAATGTTATACCTTGATGAACTTATCTTTTCTTTTATGTACACTGAGAGCATATGCACCAAGAAAAATTCCTTGTGTGTCCAATCACACTTGGCCAATAAAAAATTCTATTCTATTCTATTCTACTCTACTGCAACCTGAACAGTTCTTGGGCAGGGTTCAGAAATGCTTCTAATTAGATTGATGTTTGCCTCTGCATGGGAAGCCTCTCAGAAATGTAACCAGTGTTCTAGCCGTATGTGTGCACTCATATGGGACTTTTACTTAGCATGGCTCGAAATTCCTTCCCTCTTAATTTCCCTCTAGATTTAGTGGTGCTGCTTGACTTCAGCATGATCGTGAGGCTGCAGAAACACATTTGCTCTCTGCCATCATTACCAATTTAAGTTCCCCCGGTTTTACAAAGAACCTGACAACAACGGATATCAGTTGTGTTTTCAAGATCTCACTTGAAGCGTCTGTTTATCATCCTGGAATTCCCCAATGAAATTCGCGGTAGGTCATGGGCTCAAAAACATTTTTTCTTCCAATTTCCGCCTATGAAATGTAGAAGTAAAGGAAGGTGGGGAGGGGTTTGGGGGGAGGCTATTTTTGGGCTCACTAGGATGAAAAAAGAAGGATGCCTTTAACTGGAAATTAAAGCTATGTACAAACAGGATCTGGAAGCAGGCAGGTTTTATTAAGAAAACTTGCAAGAACTAATGCAGGCAGTGACCAGGCATCAAAAACATGACTAGGGAAAAGAAAGAAAGAAAGAAAGAAAGAAAGAGAGAGAGAGAGAGAGAGGGAGGGAGGGAGGGAGGGAGGGAAGGAAGGAAGGAAGGAAGGAAGGAAGGGAGAGAAAGAAAAGAAGGAAAGAAGGAGGGAGGGGGAGAGAGAAAGACAGAAGGAAGGAAGGAAGGAAGGAAGGAAGGAAGGAAGGAAGGAAGGAAGGAAGGAAGGAAGGAAGGAAAAAGAAAGAAAGAGAGAGAGAGAGAGAAGGAAAGAAAGAAAGAAGGAAAGGAGAGGGAGAGAGAAGGAAGGAAGGAAGGAAGGAAGGAAGGAAGGAAGGAAGGAAGGAAGGAAGGAAGGAAGGAAGGAAGGAAGGAACAAAGGAATATGATTTGGCAAAGGTGATGATGTTTCTTTAGAATAAATGAACCCTAATCTCACTTTAACCTTAAATGTAAAGGAATTTAGAGCCAAGCTCGGTTGAGATATGAAAGCTTCTTTAGGGAGGGAGGAAGGAAGGAAGGAAGGAAGGAAGGACGGATGGAAGGAAGGAAGGAACCATTAAGGAAAGACTTGGAAAAGAGTTTACAGATAAACCTCCACTTACAAAGAGTCCCATAGGGACTGTTTGAAGTTACGACAGACACCTCCCCCACAAAGATTTTTATTTTATTTTACTTTATGCATGGCTGGCTCAGGAATTCTGGGAGTTGAAAACCCCAGATCATAATAGGGCTGTAGCTGACCATCCCTGCACAGAAAGTCAAGAGTAAACTCCTTGTTTTCCCTGGATGAACCTCGGAAAATAGTAAAAGACGATTCCATTCCTGTTTTATGTATTTATTTTCCTCGTCAACTGAAATCTACTTTCATCTCCCGACAATCATGTTGGTAATTTTTTTTTAAAAAGGCCATGCCAAAGTGAATTGTCTCAGTTATAACACACCAACAGCAATAAGAAAAGCAATAAGAAATATGATAAGCCTATTCTTAGAAAAACAGATGTTTTGTCTTCTAACTTCAAAAAAAATGGCCTCATAGCAGAATACGTGATAGATATGTCTGTGCAATTTGCATCATGTTTTGATTTAGCTTTTCTACTAAAGTGGGGGGAAAAACCCAACCCTTGTAATTCACAGAACATCTTCATTGTTCACAAAATAATAATAATAATAATAATAATAATAATAATAATAATAATAATAATAATAATAATAATAACAACAACAACAACAATAACAACAACAACAACAACAACAACAACAACAACAACAACAACACACCAGATATCACAATTGTGGAAAACCAAAACGTACAATTTATTGACATCGCGGTACCAGGAGATGCCAGAGTCGAAGAAAAAGAACTGGAAAAAATCATGAAATATTGCGACCTGGCCATCGAAACTACACAGCGATGGATGAAACATGTAACAGTGATACCCATTGCCATCGGGGCACTTGGTACCATGTCCAAGAATTTTATAAGAGACATCAACAAATTGCAGTTTCCTGCAATAACACCAGCAGAACTGCAAAAAACTGCGCTACTTGGAACATCATATATCTTAAGAAGGTACTTGGTTGATACTTAGGACTCTGGCAGCAACCCGTATCAACCATCAGCACCAGTCAATGGTATTTGTGATGCCTTTTTGAATATTCAGTTGACTGAGTTTCATGTTTAATGAATAAATCATCATCATCATCATCATCATCATCATTATCACTAGTCAAACACTTCCCAAGAGTTGTTGTTGTTGTTGTTGTTGTTGTTGTTGTTGTTGTTGTTATTGTTATTATTTTATGTCATTTTGTGTAATAATAATAATAATAATAATAATAATAATAATAATAATAATAATAATAATAATAATAATAATAATGATAATATAAAAAACGCTTGGGAAGTGTTCGACTAGTGATCTGTGATACGAAATCCAGCATAGTTATCTCATTTGCTGTGTATACTGTCACTTTGTGTAAATAAAATAATAACAACAACAACAACAACAACAACAGCTTTAAGTATGGCTGGAATTATATAGAAAAGTGAGATCCTTGATGCTCTGTTTCCTTGCAGACACTTTGTTCTGTCCTCCTTCGCCTCCATCCGAGTGATGGCCTAATTAGCCGGCACTATCAGCTCTGGCAGCAAAATAGCCAGCGTCTGCCAAGTGTCTTTGTTATCTCCCTCAATGCCAATGAGTCACCCAGAAACAGCTCTTAGTTAATCAGTTGATTTGCCTGCTATGAAGAGGCACAGCAGCTCGTGCTGCCTTTATATCCTGTGGGGTGTGGCTCCATGACTCAGCACTTCCTAGGCCTGCCCCACCCCTGCTTCTGTTGTTCCCTCCTCTCCTGCCTATGAAACCTAGGGTCCAACCAAGCCTGATTGCCATCAGCTGGGTCTGAAGGCGTGGCCTGGGGGGTGGAAAGAGTCAGGGGATGGAGGCCTTGTTATCTCTTCCACCTGGCCTGCCTCTGGCTCCTGGAGCCGTTGCTCCTGAGGTAAGTCCTGACACCCTCCCCCTCACTTTCCAAGTCACTTTCTGGCAGGAGGCCCGGCTCCGGGGGCGCAGACACAACACATTTCAAGAAAACAGCCAAGCTCAGAAAGCACCACGGACTCCACGTTTCAAACCTGAGCGAAAAATATTCTCTTCTATTGGTATCTTATAGAACAGTGATGTCGAACCTATGGCACGAACGCCCAAAGTGGCACATGGAGCCATATCGCCTGGCAACTGCAGCGTCACCTGTTCCTCTTTCGGGATTCTGCCATGCGCACATGACAATCAGCTAGGGTTTTTTTGTATGTGGCAGTGCTGGAAACTGGAAGAGCTGGTCTTCTGTTTTCCTGTGCGAGCATGCGCGCCCACCAGCTGATTGTCGCATGCGCATACGCACGACAAACCCGGAAGAGTAGCTGGCTGAAACTGGAAGTTCATTTTTCGGGCCCCGCATGTGCCCTGGGCAGTTTCTCTTCCAGCTTGTGGCCCAGACGTGCATGCCAGAAGTGGGTTTCAGCAGGTTCTGACCAGTTCTGGAGAACCAGTAGCAGAAATTTTGAGTAGTTTGGAGAACCGGTAGTAAAAATTCTGACTAGCCCCGCCCCCATCTATTCTCTGCCTCCTGAGTCCCAGCTGATCGGGAGGAAATGAAGATTTTGCAGTAGCCTTCCCCTGGATTTAATTATTTTATTTATTTATTTTGTCACAACAGTATATATAAGCATAGGCATGAAAATAACTATACAATATATAAGCATATATATAAGTATGAGTATGTAATAACTATATTAATTAGATATAATGAAAGGAAACAATAGGACAGGAACGGTAGGCAGGTTTTTGCTCTTATGCACATCCCTTACAGACCTCTTAGGAATGGGGTGAGGTCAATGGTAGACAGTTTTTGATTAAAGCTTTGGGGATTTTGAGAAGAGACCACAGAGTCAGGTAGTGTGTTCCAAGTATTAATAACTCTGTTATTAATATAATATAATATTATATATATATTATATATAATATAATATAATGGAGATTTTACAGTATCCTTCCTCTGCCATGGCATCCTCAGCCACGCCCACTGTTATAGAACAGTGAATATTGTCCTGTCTTGTGTATGTCCTTTTTTTTAACCAAGCACAAAGTTCAACTGAATGAAAGTCTTAAGGGTTATTCAGTTCTAGCTCCCCCCCTTCCCCATTCTTATACTAGAACTGCACACATGTAGATGGCAATGTGATTAACACATTTTCTTATTTCTTCCAGAGCCTCTGTGGCTCAGACTGCTAATGCAGTCTGTTATTAACAGCAGCTGCCTGCAATTACTGCAGGTTCAAGTCCCACCAGGCCCAAGGTTGACTCAGCCTTCCACCCTTTATAAGGTAGGTAAAATGAGGACCCAGATTGTTGGGGGCAATAAAGTTGACTTTGTATATAAATATACGAATAGAATGAAGACTATTGCTAACATAGTGTAAGCCGCCCTGAGTCTTCGGAGAAGGGCGGGATATAAATGCAAATTAAAAAAAAAAAAAAGATTCTTCCTCCTTTCTCTCTTTTCTTTTGGCTTTGATGTTCACAAACCCTTCCCAGGCTCAGTTGGAACAGTCGTTCTGAGACTAGTAAAAAAAACTCTGGCCAAGCATCTGCTTTCTGAGTTTCGAGATATTTGTATGCCAGGACTTGTGTAATATTGATTGCAATCTGGCTTTTCTCCCATAGCCCCTTTACATACATGAATTATGAGCCTTTTTTTTTCCCAGACAGTTATATGCAGTGGCATAATTCAGGGGGAAAGGAAGCTAAGATTAAAAGGGAGGATTGATCCCTTTGGTGTCACTTGTCTTATTTTTGCACCTTCCCATCATAAAGCTGGCAACTATCTAGGTCTCCATGGACTTCTCTCTTGATCTCCAGCAAGATTCCTGCCCCAGCTGGCTCTCTAAAGGAAATATTTTAATTTTTAGCTTCATATTTGTGTTCTGATAGTTTAGTTATAAACCTCCTATCACCCCTTGGAAAGACTTATAGGTGAATATATTTTATCTGGAACCTGGATATTTGTTAAAACTTTAAACTAACACTTAATGAAATAGCATAAATTGCTAGATAGCAGGCCAGAATAATCTTTAAAAAACTCCAATCTAATCTACTATCCAGATTCCTAAATGTTTCTAGGCTAACCCCACACAAGGCATCAAGACAAAAGCACTCCCTTCTTCAGCTTCCCCAGTTTAGAATAGTGGTTAAGGTCCAAGAGTAGAAACCAGAAGGCTCCGAGTTCTAATCTAACCTTAGGTACGAAAGACAACTGGTTGTCTTTGAGCCAGTCCTTTTCTCTCAGTTCAATCCACATGAGGGAAGAGCATTATGTATGAACCCTGCCTTGAGTTACTTATTGTAGGAATTTAGCACCCACCCCCCTCCTAGAAGAATGAAATATTTTAGAAAATATTTAAAAGGCAGAATATATTTTCCTGGATGAGAAATGGAGAAACATGTTTTAAAGACAAAGCAGCTTCCTGACTCCCCACCTTTGTCAATGGGCCATTAAAGCCTCAGCCAAGCTCACTCATTTTCCCCCACCTTTGTCAATGGGTCAGAGGTAGAAACTCATTCTCCCCACCTTTGTCAATGGGCCATCATCATCTGCAACACAATAGGACCCACCTAGCAACAGAAACTCACCACATGACACCTGGGAAGATTACATCAGCCAGCAAGGCTAGCTAAGACCCCCACCCCCTGGGAGTCTGACAGCCAATCAGGGTACTCTTCTTGTGCCCCAGGAAATTCAAAGCTCAGAGAAAGCATAAAGCCAGGGAGCGCACAGGATCTCATCCCTTTTCTGTTCAGGATCTCAAGCCATGTGATCCTGGCCACCATTAAACCATCTTTCCAAGCAGCCTCCATGTTTCCAGTGTCTTTGTCCCCACTTGGAACTGAACCAAGATGGATATTTCTTCCAACAATATAAAATAATAAAAGAGGGATTTTTTTTAAAAAAAGAAATCAAATAAACAAAGAAATCTGGTATTAGCAGACACGGTGTCTCTATTATTGGAGATAATGTATAGTCTGCATGTCTGGTAGCCATCAATGTCTCCATAAATTTGGCCTTGTAAATCTGTCTTAACTCCTTTATGACACCATTCCATTTGGAGCCATAAACTAAGTAAGGAGCTAGCCAAATTTTAGGGTGAAGCAAGCTCAACTATTCAGGGAGATGAATGCAAGAAACAATGGTGAAGAAATTTTCAAAGATGTCTTTAAGAAGCCAACGTCTTAAAAAAAAGTTAGGTAATTGGTCACCCATTGTTTCAGAGGTTTGTGGGTTTTGATTACAAGAAAAAGATTGACTTCAACAGCAGAACTGTTTTAGGCTACAAGCAGGAGGGCAGTTGGCATCTTTGAGTGATTGTGGACTCTCTATTGAAGATCATTAAGCCTCCATTTTGTCAGTGTGAAGGTCCAGTTAAATTGATCTGTGGCTACTCATGCCTATGCACAGGGATGTTCTCAAGTCCTGCTTGAGTTAGATAAGGGTCAATAGAATTCAAGGACAGTTGGACCTATTTCACTTGTGGCTATGTAAGGATTCGAGGCTAATTCCTCGTTTGACTCTGCCCCCTTGATTCTGGCACTCCTTCCCCTACACGTTCAACATCATTAACCGTGGAATGGATGTCCACCTATCATTTTAACAAAGCAAGATCGGGTGATCCCTGAATTTTCTTCCAACTTTGCAAATCAGCGGCTAAGCAAGCTTCATACTGCAGGAAGTTAAAACCCACTCCTCTCCTAGAAAATTTCCCCCTAAAAGGGAGGCAAAAACTCATTCCCCCCACCACCTTTGTCAATGGACCATTAAGGCCTTGAGCCAGCTCATCTGCAACACAATAGGATCCACCTAGCAACAGAAACTCACCACATGGCATCTGGGAAGATTACATCAGCAAGGCTCAAGCAAGCGGGGGATACAGCCTACAAAGTCAGCTAAGACCCCCCCCCCTGCCCTCTAGGAGTCTGACAGCCATACATTTCTTATACAGGAACAGGAAACACTCAGGTGGGGCCCAACAGAGGGTGTAAAACTCAGGCACTCTTAGCATCTCGGCCCTTTTTTCTCCTTCACCCAACACCTTGAAGCACGTGATTGCTTTTCCTGCTCAGGAACTCAAGCCATGTGACCCTGTTCTGGAACTCAAGCCATGTGGTCCTGTCCACCATTTTTTTTAAAACCATCTTTCCAAGCAGTCTCCATATTTCCAGTGTCCTTTTTCCCCATTTGGAAACTGAACCCAGATGGACATTTCTTCCAACAATACTGGTGGTCTCATAATCTCCCCTGATCATAAAAAGGAAGTTCCTGATTATCCCACTTTCAAATCTAGTGATTTTTATCCCAGTGATCAAGGAAGCACTTTTCCAAACGCCCCCCCCCCTCAAGTTCACTTTTTTTCGTGAAGGATCACTGTTTCATTTGATTCTGGGCAATTCGCCCCAGGAGAGAGAGAGAGAAGGAGAGCAAAGCTGTCTGTTCCTTCGCTCAAAGAGAGCAGACTGTATGGACAGCCAGCAGATGGAATGTCTTTCAAATATACCAAGCCTGTCTAGGGAGTTATTCTTCTATTTTCCTCTATGATGATTCAGACTGAAAAACCCAATTCTGCTCTCTGATATTATCTTGTCTCCTTCCAAGCGATGGCTTCATAGATTTTTTTTTATTTCATCTCTCTTCCTGTACTTTGGCGATAGTTCTTACCGGGCTTCTGATCTAGTTCCAGTGACTTTTTTTGGAGGTCACTTCAGGTCAGGTTGGACATCTTTGCAACAATTTTTCCTCTCACAAGGCAATGATCGGTAACCTCTTTTTCTACACTTGTGTATTATTCCTGCGCTGTGGCATTTAATGGCACGGGTAGAAAAGAAGATTTTGTAGGTGGAAATTCAAGGACGGGAAAAATGATGGTCTACTTAGAAATGAGGTGCCCAACTTCAATCTTTAGGAGCAGATGTAGAATGTCCCTTAAAAGTAGAGTCTCCTTCAAGTAAAGAAGATGTAGTGATGGAAAAAAGGCGTTGAGACTCTAGAACAGGAGTCTCCAACCTTGGTCCCTTTAAGACTTGTAGACTTCAACTCCCAGAGTTCCTCAGCCAGCTTTGCTTTGCTGGCTGAGGGACTCTGGGAGTTGAAGTCCACAAGTCTTAAAGGGACCAAGGTTGGAGACCCCTGCTCCAGATAGAGTACAGAGAAGAGCAACAAAGATGATTAGGGGACTGGATGTTAAACCTATAAAGAACGGTTCCTGAAATTTGGTATGTCTAGTTTAAGAAAAGAAGGACTATAGATGACATGGTAGAGGTATTCCAATATTTAACAGGTTGTCATAAAGAAGAGGGAGTCAACGTATTCCCCAAAGCACCCGAAGGCAGGACAAGAAGCAATGGATGGAAACTAATCAAAGAGACAAGCAACCTAGATGGAAGGAGAAATTTTCTGACAGAACAATTTAATCAGTGAAGTTGTGGGTACTCCAACACTGGAAGATTTTTAAGAAGATGTTGGACAATTATTTGTGTGAAATGTAGGGTTTCCTGTCTGAGCAGCGGGTTGGACTAGAAGACCTCCAAGGTCTCTTCCAGCTGTGTTAGCTGCGATGGCACAGCAACTAAAATGCAGTACTGCAGGCTATTTCTGCCGCCTGCTGTCTGCTACCTGCTGCCTGCCAGGTCTCACCAGCTCAAGGTTGATTCAGCCTTCCATCCTTTCGAGGTCAGTAAAACGAGGACCCAGGTTGGTGGGGGAAATATGCTGACTCTGTAAACTGGTTAGAGAGGGCTGTAAAGCACTGTGAAGTGGTATATAAGTCTAAATGCTATTGGTATTGCTATTCTGTTATTTTGCTACTTTATGTTCAGTTTCTGATGGCTTTATGGACAACCTTTCAAGGTCAGCCTGACAAGGAAACTAAAGTTATGAATGTTAATGCTATTTTTATTATAAAATTACAGTAATAGAACCTTGCAAGTCTGAATGGACGTCTTCCCTCCCTCCATCTCTTTATCTATAAGAGAACTAGGGAAGGTCAACCTTGAGACATTTTCTCAAATTACATTTCTGCCTCAGACTTAATTTTTTTTCCCCTCTATCCATTGTCCCGGTTGCAGCTCTTCCTTCGGTTCCTTAAAATATGCTTTCTGCCCATTATCCCTATGCGGTTTTATTAGTAACAGCACAGAGTGGTTTGCCAATCTCTTTTTCAGGCATAAAATTGTTCCCAACTTTCTATTTTTCTTTTTAATCTTATAGAAAAGGGGAATTATGGCATAAAGGACCGGAGAAAAACAGCAACCACAAAATAAAGGTAAGGTAGAAACCAATCAAGGACAATTAACATAATAAACTTATGGACAAATTTTAGGCCGAAATGCCTAAACAAAGAGCCAGGTGAAAAGGTGGTGGTAGGCGCAAGATGTATATTGGCTACATTTTATTCCCACGAGTATAAAATGCACAAAGGATCGGGACCATTCACTAAGTCGCAGCACAAAATATTGTTTCAAGCCTGTACACAAGAATGTAGTCAACCTTAATCGAGCACTAAATTGGTGCCAGATAAGGGTCAACAGAATTCAAGAGGGGTTGGACTTGGATTGTTTGTGGAAATGTAAGGACTCTAAGCTGATGACACGTTTAACTCCAGCCCCTAACTCTGCCTGCTCTTCTACAAACATCCACATTTAGGTGTCCACAATGCCTCTTGAGAAAGTCAAATGTTTGTCTGAAGAGAAATCTAGAAGAGTTCTAGAAACGCTTGATAATTTGCTCTACTTATGGTTTGTTCTCCGTAGCAGTCAATTGTCACTGGTTTTTTTTTTCATGTTCTAACTCGTAAGGCAAGGTAAAAGGTAAAGGTGAAAGTTCCTCAAATTCAACAGGAATGAGAAAGAGTGGTGTGGTGACTTAGAGGTAGAGCTCTCGCCTAACAATCAGAAGGCTGTGAGTTCAATCCTAGGTAGTGGCACATATTTCTCTCTCTAGGCACAAAGAGAAAATATGGAGCTGCGAGTTCCATGTAGGTGTCAGGAAGGGCATCCTCCAGTAAATGCTCAGCTCCATTCAGGCCCCCCAGTGCCACCCCAATGCAAGGGATAACAGGGTTGTTAAGAGAAAACAAAAAGGCAAGATATAGACAATATTTTGGACTGCTGGGTATCTTGAGAATTTTGAGAGAAATCTACAAACACTACCACACATCGCCTGCAATGGTGATTTGTAAGGAGGCATGGAACATCATTTCTTAAAATACAACATGGTGACTTGGTTTTCTATCTTTATTTCTAGTCTTCTATGATGCTTCTTTGATTCCCTGTTTTGTTTGGTCTGTTATCTGGGAAAAAGTGGGAATACTTTCCCACCATAGGCCTCAGTTGCCCACCATCTTCTATTTTTTAAATATATCTATGGGAGTATGTAGGGTCTCTTGAGGCATTCTTGTAATTAATTTCTTTTTATGTTGGAGAAAAATCAGACAAAAAAATGGGAGACTATTGTAGAGTTAAAAGTTAAAAGGGCCTCTGGTGGCTCAAACTGCTAAGACAGTCTGTTATTAACACAACTGCTTGCAATTACTGCAGGTTCAAGTCCCACCAGGCCCAAGGTTGACTCAGCCTTCCATCCTTTATAAGGTAGGTAAAATGAGGACCCAAATTGTTGGGGGCAATAAGTTGACTTTGTATATAATATACAAATGGATGAAGACTATTGCTAACATAGTGTAAGCCGCCCTGAGTCTTTGGAGAAGGGCGGGATATAAATGTAAATAAAAAAAAAGTGATCCAATTAGCTCCTAAGCTAAGATTTGGGTTTTAAAAAAAAATTAAAGTAAGCTTAAAGACAAGGAGGAGGAGGTAGTTTTGATGATTAGTGGGGACATAAAGTCTACACTGAGCGGTGGCAGTTCAGCGGTTCGAATCCCTAGTGCCACCTAATGAGGTAGCTCCCGTTACTTGTCCCAGCTTCTGCCAACCTAGCAGCTTGAAAGCATGTAAAAAATGCAAGTAGAAAAATGGGGACCATCTTTGGTGGGAAGGTAACAGCGTTCTGTGCACCTTTGGCGTTGAGTCATGCCGGCCACATGACCACCGAGATGTTTTCGGACAGTGCTGGCTCTTTGGCTTTGAAACGGAGATGAGCACCACCCCTTAGAGTCGGGAACAACTAGCACGTATGTGCGAAGGGAACCTTTACCTTTACTTAAAGTTTACTTAGAACCAACACCATGTTGCTCATCCCTTTTATAAGAAAAGTCATCCAATAAACGCAATAAGAACAATCAAGGAAAGAAAAACTGGTGTCCCTTCTATATATTTTTGTTTGTTTGTTTCCAGTCAACAGTTCAAAATTCTGCTCACTCAGAGCTTGGTTCAGAAGGAGAAGCTTTTAATATGATAAATTGGCCAAGTTCTAATACTAACATCAGGTTAAGATGTTGATTTATATGACATTATATTCCACTCTGAAAAAGAAAACACTGTGAATACCTTAACTTGCAATTCAGAACCAACCTGATAGGTAAGGAAGGGTCTCCTGCGTCCCACCAATCCTTTGGTGGACTAATATACATGCACCACAGCTCCCAGCTGTACCCGTGGGCTGAATTTTCATAGCGCTGCACCTCAAAGGTGTCCTGCTTGATATTGTCAATTGATGGGAGGATGACCCTTTTCCGGTTCTCCTGGATTCTTGAAAGAACTGGCTCTGCCCTGGAAGAGAAAATGAAATCATTAGTTTGGAAAGATGCTAGGCAATTACATTCCAAGAAGCACACCATTGATTAGATAGGTTTTCATCATTTGATACTTTGTGGTATGTGCAATATATTTTTATCAGGAATCAAAATTCTAGTCCACCTATCTACCTAATACCGTAGATTCTATACTATTATGGTTGGTCACACAGTTCGCCAGATGTTGAGACTGAATTTGGCATTTTTAATCCACCTATCAAGTTCCCAAGAATTTGAGATAGGTAGCTGATGTTATTAATGGTACATCACAAATGTAAGCTGTTCAAAGTAAAGCTGCCTTCTGCAATTGACTGATTATGTTTTTGTCAATGCCAATAGTGTTCATGTGGTGCTCCAGTTGTTTTGGAATTGCACTCAAGGAGCCTATTACTATTGCTATTATTTTTTGCTTTCTTTTCTATCATCATCAAAATAATCAACAACAACAACAATTTATACCCTAACTTTTCGTTGAAGTACTAATGCAACTTTCAAATATCTGCATACATTGTATGCTCATAGCAACAACACAGAGCATTGGATTGAGGGAGACAGACTCACCCAGAGATACCCGTGTTGAGGGTAGACTTGAACCTGGGTCTTCTCTATCTTATTCCAGCACCTTAATCATTAGAACCAAGGGTGAAATCCAGCAGGTTCTGACAGGTTCTGGAGAACCGGCAGCAGAAATTTTGAGCAGTTCGGAGAACTGGCAAATACCACCTCTGGCTGGCCCCAGAGTGGAGTGGGAATGGAGATTTTGCAATATCCTTCCCCCAGGAGTGGGGAGGGAATGGGGATTTAGCAGTATCTTCCCCTGCCACGCCCACCAAGCCACACCATGCTCACCAAGCCACACCCACAGAACCGATAGTAAAAAAAATTTGGATTTCACCACTGATTAGAGCGCATTGACTCTCTATTCTATTCCATTCCTGAGTAGAAGAAACTAGGGATTGAAATCAGGATCCAGCTTCTACTGTAACATTTAACTATTGGTTACTTCAATATATTTCCCAAAGATAGAAAGCAAGACTCTTTAATGGGGATGCTGAGAGCTTTGTGCATGGAAAATCACAGGCCTTTATGAAAGCAAAGTGGAGTTAAAGCCCAATAAAATAAACCACTCAAGAAAACAGTATATGGATATTTATTCAGTCTTGGCTTATGCTAAGTCAATAAATCCTTTAACAATTGCACCGGCTTAGACAGCATCAAGGAACTTCGCCTTAAACATCTTGTGAAAAGAGAAGGCGAATGGTGAGGCAGCTATCTCAAGGTTATTCGAGTACATCTTTCCCTTATCCCCATTCAAAACGCAGGAAAGATTTCACACAGGCTGACAACAAAGATTGTGGAAGGGAGGGAGATCAACTGAATCCATCAATGGGGATTTTAGGCTGCAATCCGAGGTAGATGCCTGAAGGTAAGGTTCCATTTAAACTCTGTAGGGCTTGCCTTTCAGTACACCTGGAAAGAAATTAACTGTACATTTGCCAATCTGTATTCCCACTTCTGATGCAGGTTGACTAAAACATCGCCTGAATGAGAAATTAGCCCTGCAAATGACACAGTTCCAATGCCACGCAAGCTTTTCAAAATTTGGATGCTTCTCCTGAGATTTAAATGCAAACACTAATCACGGTCCCTTTATATTCCCATCAGAATCGAATATAATATGAGATTAGGACTTTCTCTTTGAATCTCTAACATGCCAGCTTCCAAATGTGACAATATAATCCTTCATTTGCTTGTCTTGGAAGGGGGAACAAACATTTCCCTCAAAAAAATAAATAAAAAAATCACAGTATTGTTAGACCAATAGCATAGCAATTTAGGGTTATATACTGCCCCATAGAGCTTTACGTCACTCTCTGAGTGGTTTAAAATGTAGAAGCATTATTTGCATAGTGCATATTGCAATTTATTGCATATTGCATTTTACTGACCTCAGAAGGATGGAAGGCAGAGTCAACCTTGAGCTGGTCAGGATCGAACTCCAGGCTGTGGGCAGAGTTTGCCCACAATACCATTGCACCACCAAGATTATGTGAGTAACACAGTCTTATCTCTATCCATTATGCTTAATCTCTATCTATTGAGCCACGGTGGCGCAGTGGTTAGAGTGCAGTACTGCAGGCTACTTCTGCTGCCTGCCGGCTGCCTGCAATTTGGCAGTTTGAATCTCACCTGGCTCAAGGTTGACTCCGCCTTCTATCCTTCCGAGGTGGGTAAAATGAGGACCCAATTGTTGGGGGCAATATCCTGACTCTGTAAACCGCTTAGAGAAGGCTATAAAGCACTGTAAAGCGGTATAGAAGTCTAAGTGCCATTGCTATTGTGCTTCTCTATCACCTCCCACAATTTTTTTTTTTTTTTGTTCAAAAAGTTTTTATTAGTCAAAAAAGGTTTATACAAATACATATCAGGTATGGTAAATTTTCATTTTTCTTATCTAAAATAAGAATTTTACTCAAATTTTTTAACACATACAACAGCCATAAGGCAAGCAGGTGACACGAAGTAGCAAAGTTTGCAAATTTTAAATACGTAATAAAGAAGAGTCAAGAATAAACAGAATATCGTACAAAAGAGAATAAGGAAAACCAACACAATCCCAAATATCTTTATCACTTCCTAGTTTTGGATCTCAGAACTCTGGGTTCAGCCTGACCCAACTCCAGGGCCGCAACAGCGGCAGCCGCTCAGCCCCATGATCTATAACCTCCCTTCTTCAATTCCTGGGTCATCTGATTCCAGGAAGGCTTTGTGTTCCTCCACATAGGCCGTAGCCTCCGCAATTGTACTGATTTTTTCGTAATGCCCTCCCGGAAAATCATCAATCCCTCTGGCATCAGCCATCTGAAGCCCACTCCTTCTGGTACAATTTGCTTGACAAAAAATAATATTTCTTTCTTTTTTCACGTACCTGTCTGGGAATCTGCCTCAGAATGGCTATCTCCCTGCCCCTGTAAATCAGTGCCCCACTCCTATGTTTTCTAAGAATTTCATCTCTCGTCTCTCTTCTCACAAATTTGACATGAACCTCTCTGGGAACTGCATGCGTGCGTGCATATTGCAGATTAACTCTATAAACTCGATCCACATCCCAATTCATGAAATCAACACTTCTCCCAAGAAATTCTCCCAACAATTTAGTCACAACATCTCTCAAGTCTTCTTGGTCCACTTCTTCCAAATTTTGAAACCTAAGGAAATAAGACATTTTATCCATCTGTAGTCCAAGCACAGCATTGCCTGTCGTCTCCTCTCTTTTCTGCACTGCCCGCATTTCACCCTCAGACCTTCCACTTTCTGCTTGTTTTCTGCTGAGACTTGTTGAGTATCCTTTAAATCCTTTTGGATAGTCACAATTTCTTCTCTTATTTCCGTTTGGCCTCTTTGCAAATCATCCAGTTTCTTGTCCATATTGGATAACTTTTCCAGAATTCTCTCCATCTCTCCAGCAGTTGGTCTCTGACCTTTTGCCATTTGAAAAAAAAAAGAATCAAAATCCTCAGGCAAGCACAGTATCCTTGTAATTTCCTCCGGATCCACCAGGGGGCACTCACAGGAGCAACGAGTCCAGAGTACAGTTAGTCAACCAGGAAGCCGAAGGGAAGTGATGTCATCAAAATTCTCATAGTGAAGGCGGAAGCTGGACGCCACCACTGTTCCCCAGAAGGAGGGGGGGCCTCAAACCTTCCCTCCTAAATTTCTCCATCACCTCTTCTCTCCAGAGCTCCACAAAACCGGTAATCTTCTTATTTTAAGTTCTCCTCTCTCCAAAATAACTCGTGCTCCTTCCAACCGCAGGGGAGAAAAAACCCCCCCGCACTCCGGAGCACTCCACTCACGTTTACCGATATTCCTTCCTTCTCCTCCTCAATTCTTCTCCGTGCCCTGTTCACCACCAGGCTGCTGCAGTTATAAATCCAATGCCCGGTGTCACGGGCACAGCGGCAAGCGGCGACCAAAATAATGGCCGCGGCCTGTGGCCTCCGAACCCCGCCAAGCCTAGGACGCGCCAGCATCGGTCCCCACAGTCCTGTATGTCGGCTGGGAGACCCCTGGCGAGCCGTCCGTACGGCAGGTGTCCTTTTCGGAACACCTGGCCCCTGAGGGCCTCGGCGGCGGCCGGATTCGGGCGCTGGAGGCAGGAGAAACCTTCCAGACGTCCGTTGCCACTGGATACCGGAAGTCGTCTCTCCCACAATTTTAAATGTCATCTCCTTTGGTCAGAAGCCTGCCTGTGCCTAAATTCAATGTGTCTCCATCTTATTATTATTATTACTATTGTTATTGTTGTTATTATTATTTATTTATTTATTTATTTATTTACCAAATTTTTATACCATCTATCACACTTGCACGCCCCTGGGCAATTTGCAGATAAAACAGTAAAATGATATACATGCTATTGTTTAAAAAAACAAGTTAAAAGCTCGATTAAAACAAAGTTAAAAGGGACAATTGTAAAGTTAAAAGCCAGAAGAAAGCCTGTTTGGCTCTCCAACCAACCCCAGGGCTGCAAAGCATTCTGGGATTCTGTGGCCAGTCAGCAGAGCCAGGACTTAATGCTCTTCCAGAAGCCCAGGATGGTAAAGACCTTTTGCCTCTGGGGACAAGCAGAAAGCAAGTCACTGTGCAGCAATAAGCAGAGAAGTCTTTCTTCCTAGACCCCACCAATCAAAGTTCTTTAATCAATGGACTCTGTAATGTGCCCTCCCTCCCTGTTGAGGTGCGATGGGTAGATGAAATTGCCTTAGCCATAAAAGCTGGATGGTGACTTTGGGCCAATCACCAGGAGACTATGAATTCTAGTCCCACCTTCAGCATGAAAGCTAGCTGATGACTTTGGGCCAATCACCAGGAGACTGTGAGTTCTAATCCCGCCTTCGGCATGAAAGCTAACCGGTGACTTTAGGCCTATCACCAGGAGACTGTGAGTTCTAGTCTCGCCTTCGGCATGAAAGCTAGCCGGTGACTTTAGGCCAATCACCAGGAGACTATGAGTTCTAATCCCGCCTTCGGCATGAAAGCTAACCGGTGACTTTAGGCCTATCACCAGGAGACTGTGAGTTCTAGTCTCGCCTTCGGCATGAAAGCTAGCCGGTGACTTTAGGCCAATCACCAGGAGACTATGAGTTCTAGTCCTGCCTTCGGCATGAAAGCTAGCCGGTGACTTTAGGCTAATCACCAGGAGACTGTGAATTCTAGTCCTGCCTTCGGCATGAAAGCTAGCCGGTGACTTTAGGCCAATCACCAGGAGACTGTGAATTCTAGTCCCGCCTTCGGCATGAAAGCTAGCTGATGACTTTGGGCCAATCACCAGGAGACTGTGAGTTCTAATCCCGCCTTCGGCATGAAAGCTAACCGGTGACTTTAGGCCAATCACCAGGAAACTATGAGTTCTAGTCCTGCCTTCGGCATGAAAGCTAGCCGGTGACTTTAGGCTAATCACCAGGAGACTGTGAATTCTAGTCCTGCCTTCGGCATGAAAGCTAGCCGGTGACTTTAGGCCAATCACCAGGAGACTGTGAATTCTAGTCCCGCCTTCGGCATGAAAGCTAGCTGATGACTTTGGGCCAATCACCAGGAGACTGTGAGTTCTAGTCTCGCCTTCGGCATGAAAGCTAGCCGGTGACTTTAGGCCAATCACCAGGAGACTATGAGTTCTAGTCCTGCCTTCGGCATGAAAGCTAACCGGTGACTTTAGGCCAATCACCAGGAGACTATGAGTTCTAGTCCTGCCTTCGGCATGAAAGCTAGCCGGTGACTTTAGGCCAATCACCAGGAGACTGTGAGTTCTAGTCCCGCCTTCGGCATGAAAGCTAGCCGGTGACTTTAGGCCAATCACCAGGAGACTGTGAATTCTAGTCCTGCCTTCAGCATGAAAGCTAGCTGGTGACTTTGGGCCAATCATCAGAAGACTGTGACTTCTAGTCCCTCCTTAGGCATGAAAGCTGGCTGGGTGACTCTGGGCCAGTCGCTCTCTCTCAGCCCAACTCACCTCAAATGGCTGTGGTTGTGTAGAATATAGAAGGAGGAGGAAGGTGTTGGCTATGTTCCCGGCCCTGAGTTATTTGTAAAAATAACAAAGATGAGATTCATATAAAATAAAATAATATTTTTTGAAAAATTGGGTTGAGAGGGTTCCTTAGATAACCTGGTCCTATGCCATTAAGGACTTTAAAAGCGTGACCAACACCTTAAATTGCACCCATAAGCAAATTGACACTCAATGTTCCAAAGGTGTTACATGTGCAATCTTAGGGGCACTCAAAACTGCTTATGCCACCTCATTCTGTACCAGCTGCCGCGTCTGAATATTCTTTCAAGGCTACCCCTAAGCAGAGTGCATTTCAGTACAGGTGGTTCTCGACATACGACCACAACTGAGCCCAAAATTTCTTTTGTTAAACAAGACAGCTGTTAGATGAGTTTTGCCCCCGTTTTACAGTTTTTCTTGCTGCAGTTTTTAAGTGAACCACTACGGCTTCCTGATTGATTTTGATGATCAGAAGGTTGCAAAAGATGATCACATGACCCCAGGACACTGCAACCGTCATAAATATAAGTCAGTCATCAAGGATTTGAATTTTGATCACTTAACTATGGGGATACTGAGTGGTGCGGTGGCCTAGAGGTGGAGCTCTCACCTCACAATCTGGAGGCTGTGAGTTCAATCCTAGGTAGAGGCAGATATTTCTCTCTGGGCATGATGAGAATATATCTGCTGAATATACCGTATTTTTCGGAGTATAAGATGTACCTTTTTTCTCCCAGAAAAGAGGATGAAAATCTGGGTGTGTCTTATACTCCGAATGTAGCCCCGCCCAGCTTCTCAAACGGAGGTTTCAGAGGCTGAAAAAAGCATCAGAAATGGAGCTTCAGCAAAGAAGCCTCAAACGGAGCTTCACAGAACTTAGAAAAAAATTTCACAGAGCTTAGAAAAAAAGCCCCAAACGGAGCTTCAGAAAAGAAGCTCCCAAACAGAGCCTCAGAGGCTTTTTTTCCTGAAGCTCTGTTTCAGAGCTTGAGGCTTTCATAAGCAGAAAAAGGTTTTTTTCTGAAACAGAGTTTCAGAGGCAGGAAAAAAAAGCAAAAAAAAAGCAAGTCACAGAGCTCACAACCAAGGAACCTGTTGCTAAAATTCACCTCTGGGAACAGCTGATTGGGGGTATTATGGGAGGGTGATTCACCTGCCAATCAGTTTTTTTTTATTTTCCTCCCCAAAAACTAAGATGCGTCTTATAGTCTGGTGCATCTTATACTCTGAAAAATACGGTAACTCTGCATTGGTGACAGGAAGGGCATCTGGCCAGTAAACACTCAGCCCCATTCAGTTGCCTAGGCTCCACCCCAATGTAAGGGATTATGGGGTCATTAAAGGATGATGAACTATGGGGATGCTACAATGGTTGTAAGTGTGAAAAATGGTCATAAGTTATATTTTTCAATGATGTAACTTTGAATAGTCACTAAATGAAGGATTGTAAATTGAGAATATGAGAGATGCCCAGAATGTCAAGCCTGAATTTGATTGGGGTGTGGGATTGTTTATATAATAATAATAATAATAATAATAATAATAATAATAATAACAACAACAACAACAACAACAACAACAACAACAACAACAACAACAACAACAGAGTTGGAAGGGACCTTGGAGGTCTTCTAGTCCAACCCCCTGCCCAGGCAGGAAACCTTACACCATTTCAGACAAATGTTATCTAACATTTTCTTAAAAATTTCCAGTGTTGGAGCATTTACAATTTCTGCAGGCAAGTCTTTCCACTGATTAATTGTTCTCACTCTCAGGAAATTTCTCCTTAGTTCTAAGTTGCTTCTCTTCTTGATTAGTTTCCATCCATTGCTTCTTGTTCTACCCTCAGGTGCTTTGGAGAATAGCTTGACTTCCTCTTCTTTGTGGCAACCCCTGAGATATTGGAACACTGCTATCATGTCTCCCCTAGTCCTTCTTTTCATTAAACTAGACATATTGAGTTCCTGCAACCGTTCTTCATATGTTTTAGCCTCCAGTCCCCTAATCCTCTTTGTTGCTCTTCCCTGCACTCTTTCTAGAGTCTCCACATCTTTTTTACATCGTGGTGACCAAAACTGGATGCTGTATTCCAAGTGTGGCCTTACCAAGACATTATAAAGTGGTATTAACACTTCACATGATCTTGATATCCTTGGTTACCCTGACATGAATTCAGTTTGACACAGTTTGGAGCTGAAGGGGGAAGAGCTGAGGAGGATGGAGTCTTCAACCAAAACAACATAGCTAGTCAATGAGTCAACTACATTCCAATGGCTGGCTGGCCAGTGAAGGAGGAGAGAAGTCTCCAAGCAACCAGCTCTCATCTTGGTTGGGCAAGGTGACAGATTGTTTTGGAAAATTGAGAAACTCTTACTTATACTGGGGTGGAAAGCGCGGGAACTTTCAGTACTGTCTTTCCACCAGCTCATGCCAAGAAGATGTATCTAAATAAATTTGTTCTTTAAGGAAACGAAATGCCTCAGAGTTCGATTTGTGATGGGTGCATTGCTTGGAACCTGGCATGAGTTCGACTGAAAGAAGAGTTAATGCTATGAAATCATCCACATAATGTGATCCTGGTACCAACCTGCTTTCTTAAACAACAGGCTCTCAGCCTAGTCAAAAGCAGAGATAACTGCTTAATACCTCCTCTGGTGAAGGTCTTTTCAGATGACCTTTTAGTAAACAGCAGCCTTTTCTGCTGCATATTTAACACCCAGCTCTGAAGAATGAACAACCCGAGAGGGATAAAAGCATTTAAGCTCGACCTATAGGTGCCAGGGTTGAAAAGATGCCTTTAAAACGTATATTTTGGGGTTCATTGTTCAAAAGGAAACACCCATAAACCCATTTGAAATCCATTTCCCCCTCCTCCCATCTGTTTTGCAGATATTCTACAATTTTCCTCCTGGGAGCAACAGCCTCTTCTTCTTGTGGCACAGGATGAATTGTGCATGAGGCTCTCCTGTCACATCTATATCAAGCAGAAAGCGGAAGAGAAACGATCTTTATTTCTAAAAAAATAAAATCGAGTTTACCACGCGAGGAGGAAGAAACGGAAAAACCCATTAATTCTTGGTCCTTTCACAGAATAGAATTTAACTCTACCAATACCCTTCAATAGATATCTCTGGCATAAAAGTAGCTTTTAAGAAGACGGAGTTTAAAATGGTTTTGTTAAAAGTAATCATGGTTAATTGTTTCCTCCTGGATTTAGGGTTGGCAGAAATAAAATTCAAGGCCCTATTCAGCCATAGAACTTTTGGGGTGACCTAGACCCAGTCCCTCTATTCCAGGCCATGCTGCTTCACAAGGTAAAGTAAGGAGGAGAAATGTTGAATTCCTGGAAGAGTGGAAGGATGGAAGCGTAACCGATAAATAGCAAAATGAAGTCTAATTGTACTTTAAAGCATCAAGAGTGCTCTTTAAGATCCACATCAGTCTTGCTACCTCTCCACAAAACGTCCTTCAAATGACGTTAATAAAAATGAAAAGCATTTATCACCGTCTCGGGAGAAAGGAAGAGATGCCTGCATGACTGCCTGTAAGCCAATGCAAATTATTTTGTAGGGGAAGGAGTAGCAGACCCTAGGGTAGGAGTTAAAAGAGTGATCAGCCAAGAATCCTTATATAGCCACAATCAAATTAAGTCCACCACTCAGAGGTGGGTTTTAGCAGGTTCTGACCAGTTCCAGAGAACCGGTAGTGGAAATTTTGAGTAGTTCAGAGAACTGGTAGTAAAAATTCTGACAGGCCACACCCCCATCTAACCTCTGCCTCCCAAGTCCCAGCTGATCAGGAAGAAATGGGGATTTTGCAGTAATCTTCCCCTGGATTGGGGAGGGAATGGAGACTTTACAGTATCCCCTTCATCAAGCCACGCTCACCAAGCCATGCCACGCCACACCCACCAAGCCACGCCCACAGAACCGGTAGTAAACATTTTTGAAACCCACCACTACCACCACTCCATACTTTTGACCCCATACTTTTGACCAAGCAGGTATTAATTGTGACTAATAAATTAGTTTAATGATTAATGACAGGCATGAAAGATCAGGTCTATTCCTGAAGGTCCAATTACCGGTAAACTGATTTATTACTAATCATGCCTATGCATAGGAATCTTCTCAACTAATAGTTAGCATCTGCTGGAGTTAAACAAGGGTCAATGGAATTCAAAGGGAATTGGACTTAGTTCACCTGTGGCTATGTAGGGATCCTAGGTTGACTCCTCTTTTGACTCTGCCCCCAGGTTTTTGCCTCTCTTTTTTCATTTTCAACTGTTGGTATTTAGTACCTTTATGGGAGGTTGGTAAACCACCTAGTTAGAATATTGACAAGATAGTTTTCAGTTTTGGAAGACAATTTTCTTTTTTGCTTCTTAACTGCTACATATTTTAGCTGAGGGAGTTGGGAGGGGGTTGTTGTTGGAGTGGTAGAAAGTTAGTCAAAACAACATTCCGTATTCAAGGACTTTTGCCTGCATCTGATGGAGACCGCCTGAAGATTGTATCCAGTTGAGTGTGAAGTGTTGATTGGACAATGTGATGAACTTGTGGCTGTGGGGCAGGGCTGTGAACTGTGGAAAACCTGGAAGCTTTCAGATTCGGGTTTTCCCAGCTGTGCCAACATGACATCTCTAATAAATTGGAACTTTGAGGAACCTCAAGCCTCAGAGTTTTATTTCATTGAGGGTGTTCCTTGGAACCCTGACATTAGTCTTTAGGTGATGTTAGAAGAAAAACCTCCATGCGACCTTGTCATCCATGCCACTCACCATAAACCTGGCCATCTCTGACCCATCAGTGAACTCCAGACAATAAAACAAAAGATTGCTTAAGACTTTTCACTGTTTCTGACACCTAGGCTGAAACCAAGCATGCCTTTAGCTAGAAAAATTGGAAAACGCCAGCAACTTAATTAAAATCCCCTCAAGGTATGAAAATCTTTTACACACACAATAGGCTTTCCCCAACTTCACCTAAGGTCAACATCTGGGCTCACAGAAAGAAAAAGATTGCAAAACCCTGCAAGGTGAGAGTTTCCTCTCTACTGGACGGAGCATATTTCGGGATGGGTGGGAACGGACTACATTCACACATTTCTACAACAAAAGATGAAACTTTCCACAAATACAATACAATTTACAATACATAAATACAATCCAATACAATCGAAAAGAGTGCAGAGATATTTTACGAGAAGAGTCCTCAATTCCTCTACCCGCAATAAAATACCTTATGCCACCAGACTCCAAATTTTGGGCTTAGACAACTTAGAACTACGCCGACTTCAGTCTGACCTAAGCATAGTACATAAAATTATCTACCACAATGTCCTACCTGTCAATGTCTACTTCAGCTTCAACCACAACAATACATGAGCAAATAATAGATACAAACTCAAGGTAAACCACTCCAAACTCGATTGCAGAAAATATGACTTCAGCAACAGAGTGGTCAATGCCTGGAATGCACTACCTGACTCTGTAGTTTCTTCCCCAAACCCCCAAAACTTTAAGCTTAAACTATCTACTGTTGACCTCACCCCATTCCTAAGAGGTCTGTAAGGGACGTGCATAAGTGCACCAGCATGCCTATCGTCCCTGTCCTAATATTCCTTTTTACTTAATCTTTTCATGTATGCAAATTATGTTTATACTTTTACCTGTTCTCTTATATATGATTGACAAATAAATAAATATGGACCAAACTTTTCTTTCTATTTGTGGCCACCTTCAATGGCTGAGCTGTCTGTTTTGCTGTCGAATAAACGTCACCTCTGCTTCAAGCAATTGTCCTGTTTTGTTTGAAAACCTGGCTCAGAATGAGTCACAATTTCTTCTAATAGTTACTTACTTATTTAGTTCTGCCTTTAAGTCAGTCTTCCTTATTGGTGAGTGTCTGGACAATCCCAAGCAATTTTCATGGCAACTGTTTTGGAAGTGATTGCCAAGTGGTTGTCTTCTTCTCAGGATTGAGAGAGTGGGGTTGGCTCAAGTCACTAAGCTGCCTTTGTGTCGAAGGTAGGAATATAGCTCGCAGCCTCCTGCATGCTAAAGACTAGTGCCTTTAACCACTACACCAAAACAGGCCCTCTACTATTAATTACTAGGAAAGTGCTGGCTAACCTTTTCCGGACCGAGTGCCTAAAGTGAGCGTGCACCAGTGGTGAGTTTCAATTTTTTTTACTACCAGTTCTGTGGGCGTGGTTTGGTGGGCATGGCAGGGGAAGGATACTGTAAAATCTCCATTCCCACCCCACTCCAGGGGAAGGTTACTGCAAAATCCCCATTTCCTCCCAATCAGTTGGGACTTGGGAGACAGAGAATAGATGGGAGTGGGACCAGTCAAAATTTTTACTACCAGTTCTCCGAACTCCTCAAAATCTCCGCTACCGGTTCTCCAGAACTGGTCAGAACCTGCTGAAACCCAACTCTGGGGTGCACTTGCATGTGAATGCGTCCATGCATGCCTGAACCCCCAAAATGTAATGTATGCACTCCCCCTGCATGCTCCCCACCCCTGCACATGTGTCCACCCCTGCATGCGCCCTGTGCCCCTGCCTGCAAGCACGGTCCCCACACATGCCCCACCCCCCTGTGCATGTGTGGCAGAGACCCGAAGACTAGCTGGCAGGTGGGAGGCACACGCGCATTCACAGTGGAGCTGAACTGGGGCAACAGCTCGTGTGCCCACAGAGAGGGCACTGCGTACCACCTCTGGTGCATGTGCCATAGGTTCACCATCACGGTACTAGGAGTTACAGGTTGTTTCATTTGAACTAGAACTAGAAATCTAAGCAGTTTAAATACTTCAATACTATGCATTGTAAAACAAAAAGTATAAACACCAAATCAATATGTCAATCAATAGCCAATAGCAGCAGCAGCTTCCTCCCATCGACTAGGAAGGATATTCTCACAGTAGTAAAGTCCACCCTTGTTACCCAAAGAAAGAAAGGAGAAGAAAGCATTTGTAAAGCGTCTGTAAATTGTAAAGCTCCAAGCTGATCTTGGAGACAGGGAGAAATGAGCAAACCATTAAAGGGAGGACTTGCAAGACACATCCTCCTGGATCTGCTCATTGCTTGAACGTTGCCAATTGTTGAAGGTCCTTGTTCTTACTCAGAATACTAGCTGTGTTTAGGATACTGAGAGAGATTGAGAGAAATTGGATGATCATCATGGAACCCTTTATTTGTTTAAAAGTAAAGGTTCCCCTCGCACATATGTTCTAGTCATTCCCGACTCTAGGGGGTGGTGCTCATCTCCGTTTCAAAGCCGAAGAGCCAGCGCTGTCCGAAGACGTCTCCGTGGTCATGTGGCCGGCATGACTAAACACCAAAGGCGCACGGAATGCTGTTATCTTCCCACCAAAGGTGGTCCCTATTTTTCTACTTGCATTTTTTTATGTGCTTTCAAACTGCTAGGTTGGCAGAAGCTGGGACAAGTAACAGGAGCTCACCCTGTTACAGGGCACTAGGGGTTCGAACCGCTGAACTGCCAACCTTTTGATCGACAAGCTCTGTGTCTTAGCCACTGAGCCATGGCGTCCCTTTATATGCTGCCCATATCCCTGTCCAAGGTATCGAGTATGATCCTGAAACTGAATCTTATCCAAAATGTGAACAAGGACAATAGGATTTTAAGGAATCAACTATTCGAAACACATAACGTTGATCCTAGTAGGCTGTTAGTCTTAGGAACTCATGAATCAAAGCAGTGTAATGCTGATGTTAGCTTGCCCACCGTGAACTGAAATAGACACAAGAGTCACTCAGGGGCCAAGCCAGGATGTTTCTTAAAGCATCTCCATCTCTCAGCAAATTATTGAGATGTAATTTCCTCCTAGAATTTCTCTAAAAAATATTCTCTACACCTGTGATGGCAAACCTATGGCATGCATGCCCAAAGTGGCATGTGAAACCATGTTGCCCGGCATACACAGCCTTGCCTGTTTGCATTCTGGGTTTCTGGTGCGCATGTGTGCGCGATGATCTGTTGTCTTTCTCACATGTGGTAGTGCCAAAAATCAGCCTGCGCATGTGAATGAGCCAGCTGATCATCGGGTGCGCATGTGCGCTAGAACCTGAAAGTTCGGCATTTCTGGAGTGTGAACCCTCGTGTGCGCAGCACTGCCGAAAACCAGCCTACGTACATGCGCCAGCCAGCTGATTGTCAAGCATGCATGTACGCTAGAACCTGGAAGTTCGGCTTTTCTGGCGAGCGCGCTTCTGTGCGTGTGATGTTTCCGTGCAACCTTTTCGGCACTCAGTGCCAAAATGGTTCGCCATCACTGCTCTACACCATATCTAATAACACACATTTCCTGACAATTAATTAGAACAATTAATCAGTGGGATGACTTGCCTCCAAAAGTTGTGGATGCTGCAACACTGGAGGCTTTTTAAAAAGAGATTGCACAACCACTCGTCTGAAATGTTACAGAGTTTCCTGCTTGAGCAAGGGGTTGGGCTAGAAGACCTCCGAGGTCCCTTCCAACTCTGTTATTCTGGTATTCTGGCATCTTCCTCTTATATGCTTCTCTCTTATCTATTTTCTTTCCAAAACAGTGAAATATAAATGTTGGGGGGGTCATAGGCACCTTTGGAATTTTGAGTCAAGTGTGGGTGTTCTTGCAAAGTGGTTGCCATGGTGATTGTGCCCAGGAATAGAATGATATACAAGAGGTAACCTGATGTATAACTATTTGATGCTCTGTAAAAGCATAAAGTATCCAATTTCTCCTTGATCCCGTACTAAGCAGGATGGCACTCTGCTGGGTGCAGATGGTTGGACCCAACCCTTCGACTTACAAACCTTGCTTGAGGAACAAGTAAGGAGTTTTGAATCACTCCTTCTCGTGTGCCAGCTGCAACTTTTCCTAGAACATGAACACAGACTAGGATACAGAATTACAGAGTAGGAAGGGACTTTGGAGGTCTTCTAGTCCAACCCCTGTTTAAACAGGAGACGCTGTACCATTCAGAACAAATAACTGCTCAATCTCTTCTTAATAACCTCCAGTGATGGATCACCCACATCTTCTGGAGGTAAGTTGTTCCACTGATTAATTGTTCTTATTGTCAGGAGATGTCTCCTTAATTTTAGGTTGGATCTCTATTTGATATGCTTCCACCCATTACTTTTAGTTTTGCCCTCAGATGCTTTGGAGAATTAGCTGAATCCCTCTTCTCTGGGACAGTCCCTCAAATATTGAAAGACTGCTAGCATGTCACACCTAGTTGTTCTCTTCATTAGTCTAGACGCACTCAATTCCTGTAGCCATTCATTGTAGGCCTCAGCCTCTAGCCTCCTAATCATCTTTGTTGCTCTTCTCTGCACTCTTTCTAGACCAGGAGTCTCCAATCTTGGCAACTTTAAGCTTCGCGGACTTGAACTCCCAGAATTCCTCAGTCAGGTAGGTAGGTAGGTAGGTAGGTAGGTAGGTAGGTAGGTAGGTAGGTAGGTAGATAGATAGATAGATAGATAGATAGATAGATAGATAGACAGACAGACAGACAGACAGACAGACAGACAGACAGACAGACAGACAGACAGACAGACAGACAGACAGACAGACAGACAGACAGACAGATAGATAGATCTCACTGTCAGGAAATTTCTCCTTAGTTCCCGGTTGGCTCTTTCCTTGATAAGTTTCCATCCATTGCTTCTTATTCTACCCTCAGGTGCTTTGGAGAATAGCTTGACTCCCTCTTCTTTGTGGCAGCCCCTGAGATAGCGGAACCCTGCTATCATGTTACCCCTAATCCTTCTTTTCATTAAACTAGACATACCCAATTCTTGCAACCATTCTTCATATGTTTTAGCCTCCAGTCCGGTGAAGAGAAATGACATGACATTTCTAAAATAAATGGGGTTTAACATTGTCAGTCTATCTATTCTTGGAAACTGCATTTCTTTCCCCGTCCCATATGCTTCATTATAAAATTGCTATTTAAAAAAAAGGGGGGGGGAGTCTAACTTTGTCCTGATCAATATGCAACATTTTTTTAGGTCAGGTACAGTGACTTGCTTTCATTTCAATTGCCGCTTCCTTCCTGTCTCCTATTCCAGTCAGCTGCACACTCTTCCTCTAACAGATTCTCTATCTGAAAACACTGGGATTCTCCGCTCTTGCATTAAATCCGATTTTACACATTTTATGACTTGTCATACTGAAATAATCTAAAATAGCCAGGAAAACTAGGATGGGCTTTAGATGAAAGCTTAGGTGGCGGCGGGGGGGGAGGAGAGACGAAGGCTTTCTATTCAGAATCCTTGAACTGCTTTGTCAATGTCATTTTTGTGCCATTCTTAAGCCCTCTTGTTTGATTCATCGTTAGGCCAACTTTTTAAAGAAGGGGCATTTGCGATTCTCAAAATATAGAAAAAGCTACGTCTAGCTTCAAAAGTGTAATATTTTTTTTTTTAAGAGTCAACTTATTGACTCTGTCAATATTATTATTGGGTAAGTCTAGTTTAATGAATGGAAGGACCAGGGGTGACATGATAGCAGTCTTCCAATATCCCACAAAGAAGAATGGATCAAGCTGTTTTCCAAAGCATCTGAGGACAGGACAAGAAGTGATGGGTGGAAACTAATCAAGGAGAGAAGCAACCTGGAACTAAGGAGAAATTCCCTGACTGTTAAAACAATTAATCAGTGGAACAACTTGCCTCTAGAAGTTGTGGGTACTCAAATGCTTGCAGGAATTGGGTATGTCTGGTTTAATGAAAGGAAAGATAGCAATGTTCCAATATCTCAGGGGCTGCCAAAAGAAAAGAGAGTGAAGCTATTCCCCAAAGCACCTGAAGGCAGGACAAGAATCAATGGACGGAAGCTAATCAAGGAGAGAAGCAACCTAGAACTAAGGAGAAATTTCCTGTCAGAGAACAATTAATCAGTGGAACGGCTTGCCTCCAGAAGTTTTGGGTGCTCCAACACTGGAGGTTTTTAAGAAGAGATTGGACAACCATTTGTCTGAAGTGGTGTAGGGTTTCCTGCCTAAGCAGGGAGTTAGACTAGAAGACCTCTGAGGTCCCTTCCAACTATTCTATTCTATTCTATTCTGTTCTATTCTATTCTATTCTATTCCATTCTATTTTCTATTGTCGTGCAATTGCTCTGTATACCAAATGCTTGATTGATTTTATTGTCAGATCCTTTTTTTTTCAGATCCTTTGAAATGCACAAATGGCGATTTGCTCTTAGACCCATCAGTCAGTGGGGGGAATTATGCAGGTATACTTTGCCTAAAACCTCTTCAAGGCCTAATGAATTACAGAATACAGATAGTCCTTCGATTTACAACCATTCGTTTGGTGACTGTTCAAAATTACAAGAGCACTAAAAAAAAAAGTGAAGAGCACTTAAAAAAACTGCAATGATCACACTTGTGTGACCATTGCAGCATCCCCATGGTCACATGGCCCAATTTTGGACGCTTGGCAACTGGCATGTGATTATGACGATTCCGGTGTCCCAGGGTCATGTGATCCTCTTGTGCGATCTTCTGACAAGCAAAATCAATGGGGAAGCCAGATTCACTTAACGATCATGTCAAGAAAGGTCACAAAGTGGGGCAAAACTCTCTTACTAACTGTCTCACTTAGCAAGAGAAATGTTGGGCTCAGTTGCGGTCATAAGTCAAGGACTACTTGAAATTCAGATTTGTAGACCTTAAGCCAAGGACGACACAGAGAGAAGGGGATAGGCTCTTCATGGAGGTTTTCCATGTTTATTCCTACAGGGACATGGAGGTGGAACTTTCGACGGGACATTTTTATGAACTGACTGGGTGCAGCTTTGAATTTGCAGGATGCAAAGTTACTGAGGAAGATGGGCAGTCTAGAAACATGAAAAAGACATAAAATCTTGCTCCCACAAAACTTCCTTTCAGGTGTGCCGCTGTAGTTAATATCTCCTGCTGAAAATGACAGAATAATAAAATAGCAGAGTTTGAAGGGACCTTGGAGGTCTTCTAATCCAACCCCCAGCTCAGACAGGGAACCAGTTTCCTTGGCAAGATTTCAGAAGCGATTTGTCATTGCTTGCTTCCTAAGGCTGAGAGACAGTATCCGCCCAGTACTCTTCAGGTCAAAGGATGACAGCACCTGAGGGCAGGACAAGAAGCAATGGGTGGAAACTAATCAAGGAGAGAAGCCACTTAGAACTAAGGAGAAATTTCCTGACAGTGAGAACAATCAATCAGTGGAACGACTTGCCTGCAGAAGTTGTGAATGCTCCAACAATGGAAGTTTTTAAGAAGATGTTGGATAACCATTTGTCTGAAGTGGTGTAGGGCTTCCTGCCTAAACATGGGTTGGACTAGAAGACCTCCAAGTTCCCTTCCAACTCTGTTATTCTGTTCTGTTCTGTTTTGTTCTATTCTGTTCTGTTCTGTCTATTCTATTCTATTCTATTCTATTCTATTCTATTCTATTCTATTCTATTCTATTCTATTCTATTCAACACACTCTACAGCAGCAACCTTTTGTCAAGATATTGTCCGATCACATTTGAAAGGTGTCCTACAATATTGTTTCCTTTTTGTCCCCTTTGATTTAATAAAAAAGAATTATGAAGCAGATAAGGCAATTTCTTTTGTACCAAAAGCAGCGAAGCTGAAGGCCAGACAAGCAGAAATGAGCTAAGGGTGAAGAATTAAAACAGCACATCTTACATGGTCACCTACCAGCCTGCAGTGAATTCCACATGCGCATCAAAGAAGCCCGTGATATGCCCTGAGGCCACTTTCCAGCCTTCAATGCGAGCTCGGATCAAACCTTCTCTTTTCTGGTTACGGACTACCTTCACCAGGCCTGGATATCTCTTGTTGACATATTCTTCCAGTGGTGCCTTCAATTCTTCTAGAAGGAGAAGTGAAAACAATGACCAAATACAAGAAACCTGGGTGCCGAGTTCACAGAATATAGCCAAAGAATGTCTGCACTACCTGACTCTGTGGTTTCTTCCCCAAACCCCCATAACTTTAACCTTAGACTGTCTACTGTTGACCTCATCCCATTCCTAAGACATCTGTAAGGGGTGTGCATAAGAGCACCAGCATGCCTACCATCCCTTTCCTACTGTCCCCATTTATTTGTATCCTTATCCTGTATTCATAATCATGTTTATACATATATATGCTATCTTACACGTGTTTGACAAATAAAATAAATAAATAATCATCTTTTTTTGAGGTTCTCCAAATCCACTTCGACAGCAATAGCACTTAAACTTATATACCACCCCAGAGTGCTTTACAGCACTCACAAAGTGGTTTATAAATGTCAGCATATTGCCCGCAACAATCTGGATTCTCCTTTTACTGAGCTGGGAATGATGGAAGTCTGAATCAACTTTGAGCAAGTCAGGATCAAACTCCTGGCAGTGGGCAGAATTAACCTGCAATACTGCATTCTAACTACTGCACCACCTCGGCTCTCGACTAATAGAAATCTGTAGGATGGCTTCCCATCATTTTGAGAAAGGAAACAAAGGAATATGTTGGCATATAGCACTTAGATCCGGAGCTCGGACTGTTGAGAGCATGCCAATGTTTGTAAAGGTGCATTTATGAAAATGGTGCACATGCATGTACGCCCTTGCACTTATTCCCTCTCCCCATTCCCTATCCTGCTGCTGTTACCTCCCCCAGTCCACTGAGTTGGAAAGATTGGAGACCTCTTTATAGAAGACTCTTCGAAGTGAGGTATAGATCTTAGGAAAGATAAAGTTTGGTTGACTGCACATTTCCCATGATATGTTAGATGAGAGAGAATTAGCTTAACTTTGTGTTCCATTACCAAACTAGGTAACATTATCAGTACATTGATGATGTTACCTAGTTCAGTAATGAAATATCTGCAAGAAAACCACCAAGCTCAGAGAGCACTAAGGATACCACAACAAATGTAGGTGTTTCCATACATATTTTTGCAAGCCAGATGTTCACCCATTTGTAAAACTATTTTTATTTTATTCAAAAAAAGTTCAAATATAAAACACCAAAATATATTTAAAAATACAAAAAAGCAAGACATTAAAAAGAAAAAGGTGCACTAAAAAAAAGACTAACGCATATACACATATCGTCTTCCCTAGTTGAATGCTTACAATGGGGGTGCCAAACTTGTGGCCTGTGGGCTGGATGTGTCATGCGCTGGCCATGCCTGCCCCCAGTTTAGCGAAGAGGGGAAAAGTTGCTATATGTCATGTGACAACATGATATCACAAGTTTGACACCCATGTATTACAACAATATTAGCTTCCCACCCCTTGTGAAACAGGCCCAAAGAATTTTAAATTACTGAACTGCTAATTCTATTTACAAATTGTTAACCCTGACATCTATATGCTATATTAATAGCAAAATAGTTAACAGGAAGAACAGCAGTAATTAAAAAAAGACAAGATTAAAATTCCAAACCCCTCTGTTAAGAAATGGCTATTGTAATCAACTCACTGAAAGTTTTTCCACGGCTTCTTAACTATCCCAAAACATCCCCCAAATTAATCCTATTAATTTGTCCTGGATCAAATAGCCATATTTGATTCTTAATATCATCTCTTATCAGTCGTTGTTTAATTAAATGCAATAGGTCCAATCTCCAAAGTCAGCCTACCTTTCCCAATTTTTTTTAATTGAATATCGAATGAAATTCTTCTCTTTTCTATCTACTCAGCTCCCCCTCACCATTTTTATAAACAATCTCAGGATACTGCAAGTAGTGGCCAGCAGCTACTGTCTAATGATTTAGTAAGGTAAAGGTAAAGGTTCCCCTCGCACATATGTGCTAGTTGTTCCCGACTCTAGGGAGCGGTGCTCATCTCCATTTCAAAGCCTAAGAGCCAGCGCTGTCCAAAGACATCTCCGTGGTCATGTGGTTTAGACATGATTTAGACATCACATCAAATCCAATTTAATGGCACCAAGTTCTATTTATGATTTCTAGTTCTGGTTAGTTGCCCAGTGACATGCTTTGCTGATCTTGGACATACCATAGTTTGGAGCACTAATTCGATGAGATCACAATAGCTGAACTAAAATTTCTGAAATAAATTGAAATGTCATCTTCTTACAGGATTTGGACATCAATTTAGAAGCATGTGAAGGCAACGAGGTAGAATACAGATAGCAATTTACAACACTTGGCTGGAAAAATAACACAGCGGTTGGCCAAAAAGCTAAATTAACAGAAGACCTCATTTGACACTAAGTCAAAAGGACTTAACCTACACGTATGTTGGATAAGTTAAAATTAATATATGGACAGATTGTAATTGAAGATGGTGTTATGCTTTTATGCATGTTTGTTTAAAAAATAAAAAATCCTTTTTTAAAAAAAATATTTATGAAATATATGGAGATTTCACCACACTGCACACTAATGTGGAATGTACAAATATGACGTTTATTGAATCTAGTAAAAGTGTCGTTGTGTTCCAAGATCAAGGATTTGATGAGCTGATCAAAACCAATAAAAAATAGTGATTTCCGGTTGACGTCGCGGCAAGAATGGCTGGAAAATAGCGGAGCTGTTGGGAGACCCTAAGACCGTGATGGCGAATCTATGGCATTGTTGTGGTCTGCAGCAGCCTGCAGAGCTGACAGTGGAGTCAGATGGCAATGAGGCTGAGGAAAAACATGGGCCAGTCCTGGAGGCTGGGGAAGGCCCAGATGAGGACTCTGCATCGGAGGCAGAAATGGGGCCAGGGCCATCGGGAAGTGATGTGTGGACTCCGGAGCCTCCAGAGGCTCACAGTAGTGAGGCAGAGGAACAGGAGGAGCCTGTTCCTAATGCACGCATGAGAAGAGCTGCCAGAAGGCAAGAGCAGCTAAAGCAAAGAGGACGACTCAGGAGTAGGGCCAAGAGATGATTGGCCCCTCCCATAAGGCTTAAAAGACCAGCAATGGCATTTGGGCTCTTTGTCGAAAAACAACGTCGCTACACTGGCTCCTTGTCTTGCTGCATTTATTTCTTGTCGGCATCTTATGCTTTCGAACTTTTGCAAAGAAAAGCCTTTGGCAGTTTGCCTACTTAGACCAAGGTTGGTGATAAGACTGAAGAATTGTGTTATGAAGAATTTGCTTTGATTTAGTTTGGACTACACTGAGAATGAATTAATTCTCAGTTCTTCTAATAAAGTCTGTTTGTTTTTTGACCTGAGTGCATCTACTTCTACCTACTTGGGCCCGGGTCACAACAGGCATGCGTGATGGAAGTGGCATGCAGAGCCATCTCTCCCGGCACATGAGCCATCGCCCATTGCTTTTCCAGGTTCCGGCATGCCCACCAGCTGGTCTTCACATGCGCGGGAGCACTGGAAACCGGAAGAACAGTCATCCAGTGTACATGCGCACGCCAGGCAGCTGCTCCTCTGGTTTTTGGTGCGCACATGTACACTGGCCACCTAGTCTTCCAGTTTCTGGCACATGCATGCACGTGCAAAGACTAGCTGGCTGGTGCACATGCATGTGCCAGAAACCAGAAGATCATCTTCCCGACACGCATAACAACCTTTTGAGAAAGCACTGTCAGGGTTCCAAGGAACACCCCCAATGAAATAAAGCTCTGAGGCTTGAGGTTCCTCAAAGTTCCAATTTATTAGAGATGTCATGTTGGCACAGCTGGGAAAACCCGAAACTGAAAGCTTCCAGGTTTTCCACACCCAGTTGACAGTTCACAGCCCTGCCCCACACCCACAAGTTCATCACATTATCCAATCAACTCTTCACACTCAATTGGATACCATCGTCAGGCAGTCTCCATCAGACGCAGGCAAAAGTCCTTGAATACGGAATGTTGTTATGACTAACTTTCTACCACTCCAACAACAACCCCTCCCAACTTCCCCAGCTAAAATATGTGGCAGTTAAGAAGCAAAAAGAAAATTGCCTTCCAAAACTGACAGCACCTTTGGGACAATCATAACCTGAATGACTGAGAATCCACATAGACATGAAGCTGCTAGGAAAAGGAAGAGGGATGAACAAGTGGAGAAGGAGAAGGGGAAAGGGAAATGGGAAGAGAAGGGGAAGGAGGAAGGGCAGGAGGAAGGGAGAGAGCAAAGGAAATAAATCTCTTGGTTTGGCATTAAATATGTGGGCCACATGATTTCCTAGCCATTTCTGATCCTTGCCCAAAGGAGAGAAGAAGATCCTTAAATGTTCAGATGTAAATTATGGGAGAAATCACCACAGAATTAGTGACATTTAGATTCACATCATGGCAGACAGCCAGCTGCTATAAAGACTGTTCTGAAACGTGAAATAAAAAATAAAAATGAGATTTTGGAGAAAGGCCATCAGAAGGGACTTTTTTTTTTTTTTTTGATGACTCGGATTTCACTGCCACGCCTGGTCAAGTTAATTTCAGTCCAGATTTATGTTCTCCTCTTCACCTTTCTTGGAATGCTGGTCTCAAGGTCAAAGGTTCCTCCAAGTTAAAAAGATTGGATAGGATGGGATAGAAAACATCTCTGCCTGAGAAAGAGGAAAACTCTTTCAGTTTAACACCTGTGTTTCCACACTGCACTATGTATCATGGTTTGCTTAACCGCGGTTGATTAGTAGACATTAGAAAGACACCCTCAATCAATTTTATGTACACTGAGAGCATATGCACCAAGACAAATTCCTTGTGTGTCCAATCACACTTGGCCAATAAAAAAAATTCTATTCTATTCTAATCTGACATGAATTAAGCACTGTAATGGCAGAAATATTCTTTCTGAAATATCTCAAGTTTTCCCTGAAATATCTCAGGGTTTTCACTAATACTTCACTACACTATTATAGTGATAAAAAAGAAATATTAGAAACGTTAAATTTACTCAGGCACAGAATTTAAGGGAAAATTTTTTATAAAATGTTTTATAGATGGCATTTAGATCCTAAGAAACTATCGTGTATGTATCCAGATATGCAAGCAAAATGTTGGAGATGTAATTGTGATGACGCTACCTATTTTCATATTTGGTGGACTTGTAAGGATATTAAGGCTTTTTGGATAAGAATTTGGTGGATTCTACAAAATGTTCTGAAAAAGAAGATAAAGTTCCTGCCGCAATTTTTTCTGCTGGGAATTATCACGGACTGTACAGTAATTGAGACTAAACTGATTTTAAATCTAATAACAGCGGCAAGTTTACTGATAGGACAGTATTGGAAGAAAAAAGAAGTACCTACAATAGAAGAATGGATATTGAAAGTTGCTAATTTGGCTGAGATGGCAAAAATCTCAGCCTTTTTGAAAGACAATACGCAGGAAAGATACTTAAATGAATGGAAAAAATAGATTGACTATATCCAAAATAGATATCAGACTAAGAGTTATCAGATTGCCTTTGAATGATTAGGATGTATTATTTCTGATTGTTTTGGGGGAGGTTAGGAATTGATGAGAACTGTAGGAGTATAATTGAGTTAGGAGGGAAAAATTTTTAGCATATGTTTGTTTTATCTTTAACTTGTGTTTGTTTCGGGAAGTCGGGGGGTGGGTGGTTTGTGAAGGGAGGGGGAGGGGAGGGAGGGCGGAAAGAGGGAGAAAGGTTTTTTTTTGTAAAACTTTTTCAATTAAAAAAAAAGAAATATACTGGGGTTGGTGCTATTGTTATTTCCTCCTTTCCTTTCCTTTCCTTTCCTTTCCTTTCCTTTCCTTTCCTTTCTTCATCTTCCTCTCCTCCTTCCTTCCTTCCTTCCTTCCTTCCTTCCTTCCTTCCTTCCTTCCTTCCTTTCTTTCTTTCTTTCTTTCTTTCTTTCTTTCTTTCTTTCTTTTTCTGTGTTCCAATATCTCAGCGGCTGCCACAAAAAAGAGGAAGACAAACTATTTTCCAAAGCACTTGAGGGCAGAACAAGAAGCAATGGGTAGAAACTAATCAAGGAGAGAAAAAACTTAGAACTAAGGAGAAATGTCCTGACAGTTAGAACATAGAATCAGTGGAACAATTTTCCTCCAGAAGTTGTGAATGCTCCAACACTGGAAGTTTTTAAGAAGATGTTGGATAACCATTTGTCTGAAGTGATGTAGGGTATCCTGCCTAAGCAAGGGGTTGAACTAGAGGACCTCCAAGGTCCCTTCCAACTCTGTTATTCTATTCTATTCTATTATGTTCTGTTCTGTTCTGTTTCAATTCCTCCTCTTTGAAAGATGCGTGCTTCGGAGTTTTACTTGGCGAGAGGTTTTTCTGAAACGCTGACCACATGGACATGTCAATGTAGTTGTCTTGGCAATAACATGGAAGTGGTTTGACATTGCTATTTTCATATATATATGTCAGTCCT
The DNA here is from genome assembly GCF_028640845.1 of Ahaetulla prasina. Taxonomy (NCBI): domain Eukaryota; kingdom Metazoa; phylum Chordata; class Lepidosauria; order Squamata; family Colubridae; genus Ahaetulla; species Ahaetulla prasina. The sequence continues at coordinate 17,496,308 of NC_080539.1, forward strand.
GGAAGCCATCTTTTTCATTGGATCTTCAGGCCTGCCACATTTATTACTGTGGGAAACTGGGAGGGGGGATTGTATGGAGCCAGGGTGATATATAGTCATCATAACATTCCTTTCTCAGAAAGTCAAGGACATCTTGCCCTGCACTTGGAAGGCTGGAACTGGGAGGCATCTCCAGTTGGGACAGTTTTTTGATTGGACCATGTGATGGACATGTGGGTGTTGGGCAGGGACTTAAACTTTCCTTTGGGTCGGGAAAACCTGGAAGCTTTCAGATTCGGGTGTTCCCAGATGTGCCAATATGACATCTCTAATAAAATGGAACTTTGAGGAAACTCAAACCTCAGAGTTTTTTTTCATTGGAGGGTGTTACTTGGAACCCTGACAGACAGATCCTGAAGCTGAAGCTCAAATACTTTGGCCACCTAATGAGAAGAGAGGACTCATTGGAAAAGACCCTGATGTTAGGAAAGATGGAAGGCAAAAGGAGACAGGGATGGCAGAGGATGAGATGGTTAGATAGGGTCATTGATGCAATGAACATGAATTTGAGCAAACTTCAGGAAACAATGGAGGACAATGGGGCCTGGTGTATTGTAGTCCATGGGGTTGCAAAGAGTCGGACATGATTTTTAGAAAGAGGGCTGTGAAAATATTTACAGACCCCTCACATCCAGGACATAAACTGTTCCAACTCCTACCCTCAAAATGACACTATAGAGCACTGCACACCAGAACAACTAGACACAAGAACAGTTTTTTCCCGAACGCCATCACTCTGCTAAACAAATAATTCCCTCAACACTACTTTTTTTTTTGTTTACATTTATATCCCGCTCTTCTCTGAAGACTCAGGGCGGCTTACAGTGTGTAAGGCAATAGTCTCATTCTATTTGTAGATTTACAAAGTCAACTTATTGCCCCCCCAACAATCTGGGTCCTCATTTTACCTACCTTATAAAGGATGGAAGGCTGAGTCAACCTTGGACCTGGTGGGACTAGAACATGCAGTAATTGCAGGCAGCTGTGTTTTAATAACAGGCTTCTTAACAGCCTGAGCTACACCGCGGCCCTTACTTACTAAATCTGCACTGCTATCAATCTTCTCATCGTTCCCATCACCCATCTCCTTCCACTTACGACTGTAACTTTGTTGCTTGTATCCTTACGATTTATACAGATATTGTTTCCTGATTGTTTATTTGTAGCCTATGACTAACATTAAGTGTTGTATCATTAAGTGTTAAATTTGTACCCTATGACTATCATTAAGTGTTGTAAGTGTTGTACCTTGATGAAGGTCTCTTTTCTTTTATGTACACTGAGAGCATATACACCAAGACAAATTCCTTGTTTGTCCAATCACACTTGGCCAATAAAGAATTATATTCTGTTCTATTCTATTCTATTCTATTCTATTCTGTTCTGTTCTGTTCCGTTCTGTTCTGTTCTGTGACTGAACAACAACAAATACCTCTTTCCTGTTCCACTCTGTTCAAATTTGCGGGAGTGGGGACTGATCTGGAATTCAGCTTTTCAGAAAATGTATAAGCACACATCCATTGTGCCATTTCATTAAAATTCAATTAGGTTTCAGTAAAGTGGAGAAGAAGGGGAGGAAAAGAATCTTATTATAGTCATTTTATGAGAGCCGTCGCCAATAAAAGAAACCTTACATGCGTGTTGCAAATGAGTTTAATTGATTATTTTGTGAAACCTGAACACATTTAGAAAGGAATAAAATGATAAATACATAGCAGTCTCCTTCAGAGTTTAGGTGGAATTCCGGTCATTAAAAAGGGGGAACTTGCTTAAATGATTAGTTCTTTTCTCTTCCGTTCATCCGATGGAATCTACAAGCCAGAAGTGGATCAGGTTTTGAGAGAATAGAATAGAGTAACAGAGTTGGAAGGACCTTGGAGGTCTTCTAGTCCAACCCCCTGCTTAGGCAGGAAACCCTACACCATTTCAGACAAATGGTTATCCAACATCTTCTTAAAAACTTCCAGTGTTGGAACATTCACAACCTCTGGAGGCAAGTTCTTCCACTGATTAATTGTTCTAAATGTCAGGAAATTTCTCCTTAGTTCTAAGTTGCTTGTATCCTTACGATTTATACTGATATTGTTTCCTGATTGTTTATTTGTAGCCTATGACTAACATTAAGTGTTGTATCATTAAGTGTTAAATTTTTACCCTATGACTATCATTAAGTGTTGTAAGTGTTGTACCTTGATGAAGGTCTCTTTTCTTTTATGTATACTGAGAGCATATGCACCAAGACAAATTCCTTGTTTGTCCAATCACACTTGGCCAATAAAGAATTCTATTCTATTCTATTCTATTCTATTCTATTCTGTTCTGTTCTGTTCTGTTCTGTTCTGTTCTGTTCTGTTCTGTGACTGAACAACAACAAATACCTCTTTCTTGTTCCACTCTGTTCAAATTTGCGGGGGTGGGGACTGATCTGGAATTCAGCTTTTCAGAAAATGTATAAGCACACATCCATTGTGCCATTTCATTAAAATTCAATTAGGTTTCAGTAAAGTGGAGAAGAAGGGGAGGAAAAGAATCTTATTATAGTCATTTTATGAGAGCCGTCGCCAATAAAAGAAACCTTACATGCGTGTTGCAAATGAGTTTAATTGATTATTTTGTGAAACCTGAACACATTTAGAAAGGAATAAAATGATAAATACATAGCAGTCTCCTTCAGAGTTTAGGTGGAATTCCGGTCATTAAAAAGGGGGAACTTGCTTAAATGATGAGTTCTTTTCCGTTCATCCAATGGAATCTACAAGCCAGAAGTGGATCAGGTTTTGAGAGAATAGAATAGAGTAACAGAGTTGGAAGGATCTTGGAGGTCTTCTAGTCCAACCCCCTGCTTAGGCAGGAAACCCTACACCATTTCAGACAAATGGTTATCCAACATCTTCTTAAAAACTTCCAGTGTTGGAACATTCACAACCTCTGGAGGCAAGTTCTTCCACTGATTAATTGTTCTAAATGTCAGGAAATTTCTCCTTAGTTCTAAGTTGCTTCTCTCCTTCATTAGTTTTCCCCCATTGGTTCTTCTTTTTTTAATAATTTTTATTGAACAGTTTTTTAAAAACAAAAAATGAATTTTTTATAATTTTCTTCTTTCCAACATTTCCACATCAATATTCATTTCTTATATATCCATTTTTCTCTCTTTTTTCTATTTTCCACCCACTGCTTCTTGTCCTACCCTCAGGTGCATTGGAGAATAGCTTGACTCCCTCTTCTTTGTGGCAGCCCCTGAGATATTGGAAGACTGCTATCATATCTCCCCTTGTCCTTCTTTTCATATCCAGTTCCTGCAACTGTTCTTCATATGTTTTAGCCTCCAGTCCCCTAATCCTCTTTGTTGCTCTTCTCTGCACTCTTTCTAGAATCTCCACATCTTTTTTGCATTGTGGTGACCAAAATTGAATGCCGTATTCCAAGTGTGGCCTTACCAAGGCATTATAAAGTGGTATTAACACTTCATGCGATCTTGATTCTATCCTTCTGTTTAAGAACTGTATAAGAATAATTATGAGTTGTTATGGCAAAAAGTTCAGAAACACATGAATGCTTGGAAAAAACTGCAACTATCGTTATTGGGGAGGATAGCGGCTATCAAAATGAATGTGTTACCTAGATTTCTGTTTCTGTTCCAGATGATACACAGTGACTGAGATTAAATTGATTTTGAACTTAATAACAGCAGCAAGGCTGTTGATTGGACAATATTGGAAGAAAAAAGAGTTACCTACAATAGAAGAATGGATATTGAAAGTTACTAACTTGGCTAAGATGGCTAAAATCTCAGCCTTTTTGAAAGACAATACGCAGGAAAGATATTTAATTGAATGGAAAAAATGGACTGTTTATTTACAAAACAGATATCAGATTAAGAGATATCAGATTGCCTTTGAATAATTAGGATGTATTATTTTATATAATGGGGGAGTTAGGAAATGAAAAGATTTGGATGAGGTTAATTGGATTAGAAGGGAAAATTTTATTCTATGTTTGGTTTATGTATAACAATACCTTGTGATTGACCCAGGAAGCCCGGGGGGGGGGGGCGTGAAGGGAGGGGGGAAGGGTTTTTTTGCGGGAGGAGGAGGGGGAAAGGGGGAAAATGTTTTTGTTTGTTCAAACTTTTTCAATAAAAAAAAAGAGAGAGAAAGGTACCACATATACTGTATCTATGCATTTTGTTCTGTTAACAGTCCAAAACAAGGCAAATGCATTTGTACACTCACAGAATGGCGGTCATGGGAAAGTAGTCCAGTTAGAAAATGGCTACCTTATGGAGCTACATATCCCTATTGATCAGGAGACAAACATTTAACCAAAAGGATATTTTCTCACCAACCAAGTAGCAGAAACATTTTGGAAGTTTTAGTTCAGTGAAAAGTACATTTTTTTCCCCTTTCACACCATTTTCCTCTTACTTTCTACCATCCCAGCCGGGTGACTTCATGGAGACCAGATACGCTGCAGGATGCTATGAAGGCTTGACAAGATGTCAGCTTCTATTTAATTTTACATGTCTTTAAAAAAAAACATGATTCAGAAAAGACTAATTCTTTGATTAGAAGAATATTAATAAAGAAGAATAGAATAGAAGATTAGAAGAATATTAAAAAGTTAAGAGGGGAGCCTGTCAATGGGAATATAGGGCACACTGCCTATCTAAACACTTCCTGTCTTCAAACCCCGTGTTTGTGCACAATGCAGTGTGCATTGCTCGGGGTTCGCAGGGGTTTGGGAGAACCTCTAGCTAAGATTCTGTACAGTTCAGAGAACTCCCAAATCCCACTCCTGGCTGGCCCTGCCCCACCCACACTGCCCCTCCCAGGAGTCCCCGCATGGCCCATTTTAGATGTAGATAAGTGCAGGGTGCATGCGGAGGCTTGGGGAGAGCAAAAAATGGGCCTACTGAAGTTCAGGAAGGCCAGAAACGGGCCCATTTCCAGCCTCCAGAGGGCCTCCGGAGCCTGGGAAGGCCATTTTTGCCCTCCCAGAGGCTCAAGGAAAGCATCCGGAGCCTGGGGAGGGCAAAAGCACCCACCCCGCCTATGGTGCAGGAAGCCGACTAGGCCACACCCACCATGGCCACGCCCATCCCGCAACTGTGCAGAGAACCCCTTGCTAAAATTTTTGAAGCCCATGCCTGAATTAAGGCCTAGTGGTATAGTGGTTAACATGCAGTACTGCAGGCTAACTCACTAGTCACTCCAGCATTTCGATCCTCACCGGCTCAAGGTTGACTCAGTCTTCCATTCTTCCGAGGGCAAGAAAATAAGGACCCAGATTGTTCAGGGCAATATCCTGACTATCTAAGCTGCTTATTGGCCCCCATCTTCACCCATATTTTCAATAAATCACTAGAGATGTGCTATGTTCCTTCTTGCTTCAAACGCTCTACCATCATCCCAGTGCCGAAGAAGCCCACCATCAAGGAACTGAATGACTACAGACCAGTTGCTCTAACATCTGTAGTCATGAAAACCTTTGAAAGGCTAGTGCTTTCCTACCTGAAAACCATCACGAATCCGCTCTTAGACCCCTTGCAATTTGCATACCGAGCAAATAGATCAACAGATGATGCTGTTAATATGGCTCTGCACTACATCCTACAACATCTTGAGTCTCCAAAGACCTATGCAAGGGTCCTTGTTGTAGACTTTAGTTCAGCATTCAATACCATCATTCCAGACATTCTTCTAACTAAGCTAAACCAGCTACAGGTACCGGAACAGACTTGTAAGTGAATCTGGCTTCCCTATTAACTTCGCTTGTCAGATGGCAACAAAGGGTGACTACGTGACCCTGGCACAAGGCAGCCATCATAAATACATGCCAGTGGCCAAGTCCTAATTTTGATTGCGAGACCACAGGGATGCTGTAAGGGTCTTAAGTGTGAAAAATAGTGTCGTGTCCCACTCCTCCTCTGACGGCCGGGTCGGGGAAGTCCGTATCAAGCGTGCCTCTGCAGCAGCTCTGCCAAAGTCCTATCAGAGTCCTCAGGGCAGGCAGGAATCCAAGGTGTGACTTCAGCAATCCAGATTAGACTTTGCCTGACTCAGAGAATGCAAGAAAGTGGATCCTTTATATAGGCCATGGGGTGTGGCTCCATGACTCAGCACTTATCCAGGCCTGCCCCTCCCTTCCTTTTACTGACGTCGCCTCTCCATTCTCCGGAAGGGAGGATCCCTCCACCCTCCAGCTGCTGGTAATTCTAGCTCATGACTGGCTTCATATTCCTCAGGCTCACATGCTGTGGGGAAGGGGTTTAGTTGCTCCGTTTGTCCGGGCATGGTGCCAGGGCTGGGGGCTGGAGGCATGCCAGGACATTCTTCAGCACTATCAGTGTCCGTCAGGAGATAAGAGGGGCCCGGCTACGGCGGGGGGGCGGTGAGCGAGGCACAACAAATAGCCATAAGTCAGTGTTTTCAATGCTGTTGTAACTTAGAACAGTCCCTAAATGAATGGTTGTAAGTTTAGGGTTACCTGTACATTCCATCATGGAAGGAGTAAAAAATCAAAAATCTCTGAAGCCACCTAGATTTGTGTCTGACATTTCATATGAATTAGAACTTCCATCCAGTGGTGGGCTCCAATCGGTGTTACCACCAGTTTGCTTCATGCACGTGCTTTGCACACGATCGGCTTCGCTCACATGCACGCCAAACTATCACTTCACACAAGTGCATTGACTGGCTGAACAGCTGAGGCATTGCAGTCTGCTGCGCCTTTCAGCTGGGTTAAAAATGGAGGAATAAAGGTAGGTATAGCACAGGGGCAGGAGGGAGGGCCCAGATGATGGTTGGAGTGAACCAGTTCACTGGTATTTCAACATCCCCGCTGCCAGCTCTCCTGAACCGGGGAGAACCGGTAGCAACCCAAAACCGCTTTCATTCATGGAAAATGGAGGAAAACAGTTTTTAACCTGATTGTCAACCCTGAATCGAGCCTGGCTGAGGCCATCTTGGAGGCTTCATGGTTGTCACAAAATGGAGGGGGAGAAAGGGAAGGGGGGAAATTAGATAGCTCAGCTTGGCCGTCAAAATAAAAAAATATTTCTTGTGGGAACTAAGGTCATTCCAATGGGTGGCTGAGAAGAGGAGTGGAGTAACCAGGTGACCTCTTGCACACCGTTGGACAGTGTGACCGATGACTTGGGGAAAAGGGGGAACGTTCACTTTTTTATTAAGTGAAAACCACAGGAACCTTCAGAGTCGGTTTTCACCAGTTGTCCCAATATGATGTATCCAATAAATCATTCTTTGAGGAATCTACCTGCCTTGGAGTTCTGTTTTCAATGGGTGCATTACTTGGAACATTGACATCGATCTTAATAGAAACATCCTAACCATAAGCACTTGTCTGTGGAACCGTTGTGTTTCCCTGGAAATATTTTAACTGGGTCGCATCTGTTAGGGAAATAACAATCAGCACAAGACCGGATTCAATTACTTTAGAATTCCTTACTCTTTTTTCCCTGCGCATATGTTTAAAATTTAAGGAGCTTGGAAGATATTGGCGTTCAAAAATATTTCTGCTTTACCAAGAAGATCTAAATAGGGTGTTAGGGTATGATCGGCCAAAAGCCCACGTAAGAAGTTTGTGTCACATTCAAAATCTGTTTTTGTAATGATTGACGTTTCCCAAGTATGTATCATCTCCTAGAGCTTTACACAGATACCGTATATGTGGTACCTTGCTCAATAGTAGTACCTGTGAGAGGGATCTTGGAGTCCTAGTGGATAACCATTTAGATATGAGCCAGCACTGTGCAGCTGCTGCTAAAAAAGCCAACACAGTTCTGGGTTGCATAAACAGAGGGATAGACTCAAGATCACGTGAAATGTTAGTGTCACTTTATAATGCCTTGGTAAGGCCACACTGGGAATACTGCATTCAGTTTTGGTCGCCATGATGTAAAAAAGATGCTGAGACTCTGGAAAGAGTGCAGAGAAGGGCAACAAAGATGATTAGGGGACTGGAGGCTAAAACATATGAAGATCGCTTGCAGGAACTGGGTATGTCTAGTTTAATGAAAAGAAGGACTAGGGGAGACATGATAGCAGTGTTCCAATATCTCAGGAGCTGCCACAGAGAAGTGGGAGTCGGGCTGTTCTCCAAAGCACCTGACGGTAGAACAAGAAGCAATGGGTGGAAACTGATCAAGGAAAGAAGCAACTTAGAGCTAAGGAGAAATTTCCTGACAGTTAGAACAATTAATAAGTGGAACGACTTGCCTTCAGAAGTTGTGAATGCTCCAACACTGGAAATTTGTAAGAAAATGTTGGATAACCATCTGTCTGAGATGGTGTAGGGTTTCCTGCCTGGGCAGGGGGTTGGACTAGAAGGCCTCCAAGGTCCCTTCCAACTCTGTTGTTGTTATTGTTATTATTGTTATTGTACTCGGATCCTTTTTTGCTTTTTTTCCCTGGCTCAATAGTAGTAACTGTGAGAGGGATCTTGGAGTCCTAGTGGACAGTCACTTAAATATGAGCCAGCAGTCTGCTGCAACTGCCAAAAAAGCCTTTGTCTGAAGATGCCAGCCACAGATGATATCAAAATGTCTGTGAAATCTGTGGTCTAAACCAGGGGTCTCCAACTTGGCAACACAGTTGGCTGAGGAATCCTAGAAGTTGAAGCCCCCAAGTCTTGAGGTTGCCAAATTTGGAGATCCCTGGTTTAAACCAGGGCCGCTAAACCCTAAAGCCCAACACTGCCTGAAACAGAGCCTTATCTGTTTACCAGAGTCAATTCTGTTCTTCCTCCAAAATATTAAGTGCAGCATGAACTCTCACAAAGATGTCCTCCCCCGGAGTACTGGGATTGGGAACAGTGATTCTGAGATTAGCATTGACCTGGTTAAAACAATAAGTGAGGAAAACATCCGCTTGATCCAACTCATCCCTTGAGAAACATTATTGGCCTTTTCTCTTTGTATCAATACTGTAGACTCACTTAAACTCTCACTGTATCATTTCACAACATATGTCATGTCATCCTCCTTCCTCTCTCCCTTTCTTTTCCACACACACACACACAGCTGCCAACTCTGGTTAGTAAATACGCTTGCAAGAGTCACGTGCTTTTGACATAAGCGGCAAAACAGCTACAAGAAAAAATAGATGTTTTGAGGTCAGACTGAGAAAATGTCAAGTATAAAAGACTGAGCAGCTACTGCCTCTGCTTTGTAAGTCTCTTCTTCAGAGCACACATCAAGTCCTCTTTGGGACAGGTCTTATTTTCATCATATCCAGGGATAGGCACACTGCATTCTGAAACGGAAAGAAAAGCCAGACGAGCAAAGCCCAAGCCTACTAAATCAAATTGACTGAATATGATGTATTTTTTTTACATTTTAGAAGATCTAATTCTGACAGAGTAAGGCATGTACCTCTGAGATACAGAGAAGAGATGGGGGCTTAATACATGGCAGAACTTCAAAATGCTAAGCAAGATCAAACCATCGGGATGGAAGACTATCAGCAAATCTCAGAGCGGTAAGCTAGACTGGAAGGTTTAAGAAGAAAAACTCTAAGACAGGGGTCTCCAACCTTGGTCCCTTTAAAACTTGTGGACTTCAACTCCCAGAGTCCCTCAGCCAGCAAAGCTGGCTGAGGAATTCTGGGAGTTGAAGTCCACAAGTCTTAAAGGACCAAGGTTGGAAACCCTCTAAGAAAGCAATGTATTACCGAGATTCTCAGTCATCCAGGTTATGGTTGTCTCAAAGCTGCTTTTTCAAAAGGCAACTGGACTTTGTTTTTCCTTGAAGACGTTTTGCTTCTCATCCAAGAAGCTTCTTCAGTTCTGACTGAATAGTGGAGGATGGAAGGATTTATATTCCTTGCAGTCATAGAATTTTTTTTTTATTGGCCAAGTGTGATTGGACACACAAGGAATTTGTCTTGGTGCATATGCTCTCAGTGTACATAAAAGAAAAGATACGTTCGTCAAGGTACAACATTTACAACACAATTGATAGTCAATATATCAATATAAATCATAAGGATTGCCAGCAACAAGTTATAGTCATACAGTCATAAATGGAAAGAGATTGGTGATGGGAACTATGAGAAGATTAATAGTAGTGTAGATACAGTAAATAGTTTGACAGTGTTGAGGGAATTATTTGTTTAGCAGAGTGATGGCCTTCGGGAAAAAACTATTCTTGTGCCTAGTTGTTCTGGTGTCAGTGCTCTATAGCGTCGTTTTGAGGGTAGGAGTTGAAACAGTTTATGTCCTGGATTTGAGGGATCAGTCATCTGGCCGTTAGCATCCTTTCTGCCAATAAAATGAGCCAGATGTTTCCATGAAGTCATCAGATATCATCTTAACCAGACCACTGCTCAGCCTTTCAGTCTCATTAAGCTGTTGCTGGTTTCCTATTGATATAAGACAATCCCTATAATGTTTGACAGAGCAGGCATGTAGGAGAGGCTGAAGCACTGGTGTGCTGATAAATATTTAGCAGCTTTGCCCCCTCTGTGGATGCTAGCTGCCAAACAACTGATCATGTGCTATGCGCTTGCAGCTATGCGCTTGCAGCTCAACTCTGCTTTTGGCTGCTCAAACATTTCCAAAAATTTAACACTCGGCTCACACCAGCTGATTCCATCACACCATTGGGCTGCAGGCTGCAGTGGCTTCTAAAATATAATTTGCCTTCCTCAAGAAACAAGGAGAACATCTACAATTGCAGAGACCAGAGTAAATATATATATCTATTGACTGTTTTTCATTCAAGCTTTTCCAAGCATTAAAGTCAAGTGATTGGAAACTCTCCTCTAGAATAGCAAGAAGCTGCAAAGAGGGGAGAATGGGTGGCATAAAAATTTAATAAATCCTTACATAAGAATACAACCGGAATGAAAAAACTAAAACCAAGTGAAGCATAGACCCCTTATCTATTCCAAGTAAGACCACACTTGGAATACTGCATCCAGGTTTGGTCACTACATTTTAGAAGATCTAATTCTGACAGAGTAAGGCATGTACCTCTGAGATACAGAGAAGAGATGGGGCTTAATACATGGCAGAACTTCAAAATGCTAAGCAAGATCAAACCATCGGGATGGAAGACTATCAGCAAATCTCAGAGCGGTAAGCTAGACTGGAAGGTTTAAGAAGAAAAACTCTAAGACAGGGGTCTCCAACCTTGGTCCCTTTAAAACTTGTGGACTTCAACTCCCAGAGTCCCTCAGCCAGCAAAGCTGGCTGAGGAATTCTGGGAGTTGAAGTCCACAAGTCTTAAAGGGACCAAGGTTGGAAACCCCTCCTCTAAGAAAGCAATGTATTACCGAGATTCTCAGTCATCCAGGTTATGGTTGTCTCAAAGCTGCTTTTTCAAAAGGCAACTGGACTTTGTTTTTCCTTGAAGACGTTTTGCTTCTCATCCAAGAAGCTTCTTCAGTTCTGACTGAATAGTGGAGGATGGAAGGATTTATATTCCTTGCAGTCATAGAATTTTTTTTTTATTGGCCAAGTGTGATTGGACACACAAGGAATTTGTCTTGGTGCATATGCTCTCAGTGTACATAAAAGAAAAGATACGTTCGTCAAGGTACAACATTTACAACACAATTGATAGTCAATATATCAATATAAATCATAAGGATTGCCAGCAACAAGTTATAGTCATACAGTCATAAATGGAAAGAGATTGGTGATGGGAACTATGAGAAGATTAATAGTAGTGTAGATACAGTAAATAGTTTGACAGTGTTGAGGGAATTATTTGTTTAGCAGAGTGATGGCCTTCGGGAAAAAACTATTCTTGTGCCTAGTTGTTCTGGTGTCAGTGCTCTATAGCGTCGTTTTGAGGGTAGGAGTTGAAACAGTTTATGTCCTGGATTTGAAGGATCAGTCATCTGGCCGTTAGCATCCTTTCTGCCAATAAAATGAGCCAGATGTTTCCATGAAGTCATCAGATATCATCTTAACCAGACCACTGCTCAGCCTTTCAGTCTCATTAAGCTGTTGCTGGTTTCCTATTGATATAAGACAATCCCTATAATGTTTGACAGAGCAGGCATGTAGGAGAGGCTGAAGCACTGGTGTGCTGATAAATATTTAGCAGCTTTGCCCCCTCTGTGGATGCTAGCTGCCAAACAACTGATCATGTGCTATGCGCTTGCAGCTATGCGCTTGCAGCTCAACTCTGCTTTTGGCTGCTCAAACATTTCCAAAAATTTAACACTCGGCTCACACCAGCTGATTCCATCACACCATTGGGCTGCAGGCTGCAGTGGCTTCTAAAATATAATTTGCCTTCCTCAAGAAACAAGGAGAACATCTACAATTGCAGAGACCAGAGTAAATATATATATCTATTGACTGTTTTTCATTCAAGCTTTTCCAAGCATTAAAGTCAAGTGATTGGAAACTCTCCTCTAGAATAGCAAGAAGCTGCAAAGAGGGGAGAATGGGTGGCATAAAAATTTAATAAATCCTTACATAAGAATACAACCGGAATGAAAAAACTAAAACCAAGTGAAGCATAGACCCCTTATCTATTCCAAGTAAGACCACACTTGGAATACTGCATCCAGGTTTGGTCACTACAATGTAAAAAAAGATGTTGAGACACTGAAAAGAGTGTAGAGATGAGCAACGGATGATTAAGGAGCTGGAGGCTAAAACATGAAGAACGGTTACAGGAATTAGACATGTCTAGTCTAATGAAAAGACGGACTGGGGAGCCATGATAGCAGCGTTCCAATATCTGCGGGTTCTTACAAAGAACCTTCTTACGTGGTGGCTCAGGAGCTAAGACACTGAGCTTGTCAATTGAAAGGTCGGCAGTTCAGCGGTTCGAATCCCTAGTGCTGCCGTGTAACGGGGTGAGCTCCCGTGACTTGTCCCAGCTTCTGCCAACCTAGCAGTTTGAAAGCATGTAAAAAATGCAAGTAGAAAAATAGGGCCCACCTTTGGTGGGAAAGGAACAGCGTTCCGTGCGCCTTTGGCGTTGAGTCAAGCCGGCCACATGACCACAGAGATGTCTTTGGACAGCGCTGGCTCTTCGGCTTTGAAACGGAGATGAACACCACCCCCTAGAGTCGGGAACGACTAGCACATATGTGCGAGGGGAACCTTTACCTTTACCTTTTACAAAGAGGAGGTGGTCAAACTATTTTCCAAAGCACCAAAAAGCAAAATAAGAAACAATGGATAGAAATGGACCAAGGAGAGAAGCAACCTAGAACTTAGGAGAAAATTCCTAATGGTGAGAGCAGTCAACCAATGGAATAGCTTCCCTTCAGAATTTGTAGGTGCTCCATCACTGGAGGCTTGAGCAGGGGGTTGGACTAGAAAACCTCCAAGGTCCCTTCTGACTCTATTATTCTATGTTATATGTTATATCTGATTCCTTCTGCTTCCTGGCAAGAAATTAAAAAGAACAGCTTAGACTGATGTAAAGCTTTCACTCAAAGGTTTAATTTGAAGGCAATTTAATTGTCCTTTCCAATGGAATCTCGTCATCTGAAATGCCTTCATCAATTCAATGCATTGAGCAAAACTAGTTGCCAAGAAATGTTCTCAAAGGCTCAATGCTTGCACTGAATTGAGGCTTTCAATAGATACAGTTTAAAGTGTTCAAAGCAAAGACTCGGATTACTATAATTATAATTTAAGTCATGATAATTTTTCCATTCTTCTATTGAAGGTGGTGGGACCAATTTCTCCATCAAATTGAACAAGAATAGCAAAAGCAAAAAATGTTGTGTGCTCCCTCATCTAGAAAAGATCTATTGAGAAGTATTCTCTTTGAGGAGAACATGGAAAATAGACTAGAGACAGAATTGAATTCCCATGAAGTCCTAGTACCACTTTATAAAGCCATAGAATAGAATAGAATAGAATAGAATAGAATAGAATAGAATAGAATAGAATAGAATAGAATAGAATAGAATAGAATAGAATAGAATAGAATTTTTTATTGGCCAAGTGTGATTGGACACACAAGGAATTTTAAAGAATTTTAAATTTTTAAATGTTTAAATTTTAAATCTGGTTTTAAATGGGGTTTTATTATTTATATCTCTATTTTAAATATTCGGCCTATGTAATAAGTTTTTTAAATTAATGTTTTATCCTGTATATATATATGTTTTTTAAGTGGCTGTAAACCACCCTGAGTCCCTAGGAAAATAGGGCGGTATAAAAGTGTGAATAATAAATAAATAAATTAAATAAATAAATTTGTCTTGGTGCATATGCTTTCAGTGGACATAAAAGAAAAGATACATTCATCAAGGTACAACATTTACAACACAATGATGGTCAATATATCAATATAAATCATAAGGATTGCCAGCAACAAAGTTACAGTCATACAGTCATAAGTGGAAGGAGGTGGGTGATGGGAACGATGAGAAGATTAATAGTAGTGCAGATATAGTAAATAGTTTGACAGTGTTGAGGGAATTATTTGTTTAGCAGAGAGATGGCCTTCGGGAAAAAACTGTTCTTGTGTCTAGTTGTTCTGGTGTGCAGTGCTCTATAGCGTCGTTTTGAGGGTAGGAGTTGAACAGTTTATGTTCTGGATGTGAGGGGTCTGTAAATATTTTCACGGCCCTCTTCTTGATTCGTGCAGTATACAGGTCCTCAATGGAAGGCAGGTTGGTAGCAATTATTTGCTTATTTTAATTATTAATTATTATTATTATTATTATTATTATTATTATTATTATTATTATTATTATTATTATTATTATTTGTTGGTATTAAGACCACATTTGGAATACTGCATCCAGTTTTGATCACCATGTTATAAAAAAGACATTGAGATTCTAGAAAGAGTGCAGAAAGGAACAACAAAGATTATTAGGGGACTGGAGACTAAAATATATGAATATGAGGGTTACAGGAACTGGGCATGGCTAGCCTAATGAAAAAAAGGACTAGCAGTGTTCCAATATTTAAGGGGCTGCCACAAAGAAGAGGAAGTCAACCTATTTTCCAAAGCACCAAAAGGCAAGACAAGAAGCAATGGACGGAAATTAATCAAAGACAGTAGCAATCTAGAACTAAGAAGAAATTTTCTAAACATGAGAATAGTCAATCTGTAGAACAGCTTGCCTTCAGAAGTTGTGGGTGCTTCATCACTGGAGACTTTCAAGAAGAGATTGGACAGCCACTTGTCTGGAATGGTATAGGGCAGGGGTGTCAAACTCAATTTCATTGAGGACCACATCAGGGTTATGTTTGACCTTGGGGGGGGGAGGAGGGGAGGGACGGCATGGTAAGGATGGGTGTGGCCAGGGTGGGCACGGCCAGCTCAACATCACTTGTCGAGGCTCTGTTTTTGGGTGTGACAGCCTCCTGCAGCCACCCGCCAGCAAAAATGGAGCACATGGCCTCCCTGAGCTCTGTTTTTGATGGCAGAGGGCTGCAGGAGACTGTCACAGCTGAAAATGGCTAGGGAGAGCCCTGTGTGGCCCTCCCAAGCTCTGTTTTTTATTGTCAGAGGCACTGTGGGCTGGTCCTTCGTTGTTTGCAGAGCAGCCCCAAGGGCCTTGAGTGTGATACCCCTAGTATAGGGTTTCCTGCTTAAGCAGGGAGTTGGACTAGAAGACCTCCAAGGTCTTTTCCAACTCTGTTATTCTGTTATCTGTTGTTATTATTTTCTCTTTGATGGCTCACTAACATCATAAGACACATTTCCTGCAGAGAAAGGTGCTCACAATCCTCCTTACATTCCACGAGCAAGTAAAATTAGTGCAATCCCACCCTGCTTTTGGTATTAGTTGACTGTGGGTATTTAGCACGGGAAGTTTGATTGTAGTACTCCAGCAAGCTAAAGATATTGTTCAAATAAATAACTATTGAATATTTTGTAAGTCTCCTGACTGCTTGGTCTTCCCCTGCCCTAAAAATTGAGCTCCATACCTTCATCGCTGTTGTCATCTACGAGGATGATCTCTTTCAAGAGGTGAGCTGGAGTGTGATTTACAGCGCTGTGAACTGAACGCAGGATGACTGAAAGCGCCTCATTGACAAAGATAAAAATAATAGAAATCTGTGGGAGATCCTTTGCATATTTAAGCTCTTTACACCTAGAGAGACAGAGAGAGGAAGAAAGATTAGCTGAAAAGTTACAAATATTACAAAAAAAAAAGACGTATGACCAGTGGTGGGATTCAAATAATTTAACAACTGGTTCTCTGCTCTAATGATTTCTTCCAACAACCAGTTCACCAAACTGCTCAGAAAGTTAACAACTGGTTTTCCCAAAGTGGTGCAAACTGGCTGAATGACCCATGGTAACTGCGTATGACCCATGGTAACCATACCTACCTCACCTGAAAAGGAGGAGGAGGAGAAGGAGGAGAAGAAGGAGAAGACCTTCCGCCGCGGGCTTAAAACATATTTATTTAACTGTGCAGGACTGAGCTAGATTTTAAATTATCGGTTTTAAATTGGGTTTTATTCTATATTTTTAATTCTAAATTAACGGGCTTTTTAGAATAAGTTTTTTAATTGTTTTTTATATTGTATCTATGTGTTTTTAAATGCCTGTACACCGCCCTGAGTCCTTCGGGAGATAGGGCGGTATATAAATTTGATTAAATAAATAAATAAATAAATAAATAAAGAAGAAGAAGAAGAAGAGGAGGAGGAGGAGGAGGAGGAGGAGGAGGAGGAGGAGACTGAACTGAAACACAAGTAGTCCTTGAGTTACAGCAATTCATTTAGCGCTCATTTGAAGTTACAACAGGACTGAAAAAAATGACTTACTACCATTTTTCACACTTACAACTGCAGCATCCCCATGATCATGTAATCACAATTCAGATACGTCAACTGGCTCATATTTATGATGCTTGCAGTGTTCGGGGGGGTGGGGGGTCACATGATCCCATTTTGCAACCTTCTGACAAGCAAAGTCAATGAGGAAGCCTGATTCACTTAACAACCATGTTACTAACTGATCAACTGCAGTCATTTACGAAAGATCGTAAAATGAGGTAGAACTCCTTTAACAAATGTCTCGCTTATAGCAGCAGAAATTTTGAGCTAATTGTGGTCGTAAGTCGAGGACTGCCTGTAATTCGTAAGACAATAAACAGCCGTCCAGCAGTTCTGACATCCTGTCCACCATGAATTTGCCTGGTCCAGAGGTGGGTTTCAGCAGATTCTGACCAGTTTTGGAGACCCAGTAGTGGAAATTTAGAGTAGTTTGGAGAACTGGTGGTAAAAATTTTAACTGGCCCCGCCCCCATCTATTCTCTGCCTCCCGAGTCCCAGCTGATTGGGAGGAAATGGGGATTTTGCAGTAACCCTCCCCTAGATTGGGGAGAGAATGGAGATTTTACAGTACCCTTCCCATGCCACTCCCACCAAGCCATGCCACGCCCATCAAGCCACACCCACAGAACCGGTAGTAAAAAAATTTGAAACCCACCACTGGTCTGGTCCCCTTTCAAAACCAGTTCAATCGGGGCCATCGTCTTCGGTTTAAAACACTGATAACAAAAATCCTATTGTTTACCCCTGGACTGAATTCTCTGTATTCTATTCTATTTGCATATTAATCTCCATCGGGGTGGGAACGGACTCACTTTGATGGAATTCTAGAAAGCATTTTAAAAGCATTTTCCTTTTAAGGCATGCACTTTTAAAATGCATTTCGCCGCTCTGTTTCAACCAAGAGTGGCATCAAAATATCCAAGTGTGAAAAGCCCAATGGAGAACTAAGTTTCTTTCCGCACATTAATCCATGAAGAACAGATCAGGACAATTCACACTGGAATTCGCATTTTATGTTATTCTTCAAGCAGCCTTCTTTTACACTTTAATGGCAGGAAACAAAGAAAGCTACCCAGCCAACTTATATTTTATTTATTTTTCTGAACTGTGAGCCAAGGTGAGCTTGTTAGATTGCAATCACAAAAGAAGTTCTTAGATCCAAATGCAGATACAGTTATGTCCATTCCATCATTCCTGCTCCTTTGGAATAAACAGGAATAGCCATAAACAGCAACAAGGAATTTATCTATACAGCATTCTAAAGCAGGGATGGGTAATCCACAGAAGACCATTTATGGCATCCAACTGACTTCACACTGGGAATAAACCAAATTTAGAACGGCATGGCCTAGGTCTAGGGAACTGGAAAGATGACCTTGGAGAATTTATTCAGAAACCAGGTCAAAAATGAAGACAAAATGTGCAGAACTATGTTCTGAGCGGAGAGAGAAAGGAAAATAACAGTACTTGCTCTTCCCTGATTCCCTGGGAAATGAGACGGAGGGATGGAAAAACACAACCAGGTTGCAAGCTTCTGTTATTATAGACAATATCAATGAAATCTAGTTTCCATTTTCTTGAGAACTCTGTTTTCTGATCTGGGCAAACTTGAGAGGCTAACATGAGTAGTGAAAATTTGCTTTAAATATACACAAATCAAAACACCAAATAGCAATAGCAGATTTATATACTGCTTCATAGTGCTTACAACCCTCTCTGAGCAGTTTACAGAGTCAGCATATTGCCCCCAACCATCTGGATTCTCATTTTACCAACCTCGGAAGGATGGAAGGCTGAGTCTACCTTGAGCCGGTCAGGATCAAACTCCTGGCAGTGGGCAGCATTAGCCTGCAATAGTAATAGCAATAGCACTTAGACTTCTATGCCGCTTCACAGTGCTTTACAGCCCTCTCTAAGCGGTTTACAGAGTCAGCATATGGCCCCCAACAGAATAAGAATAAGAATAATTTAATTTCTAAACCGCCCTTCTCCCGAAGGACTCAGGGCGGTTTACAGCCAAGTAAAAACACAATGAAAACGTACAATATACAGCTAAAAACCAATTTTAAAAAACCTATTCAATTTGGCCCATTAATTAAAATACACATTAAAACCATAAAAAACCCATTAAAATTACTAGTAGTTTTCAATTTTATGCCAATCCTGCATGGAAGAATAAGTATGTCTTCAGCTTGCGGCTGAATCTGGGTCTTTACTTTACTGACCTCGGAAGGATGGAAGGCTGAACCACTTTTGAGCCTGGTAAGATTTGAACTGCCAAATTGCAGTCAGCCGGCAGTCAACAGAAGTAGCCCACAGTTCTGCACTCTAACTACTGCGACACCGAGGCTCATATGCAATACTGCATTCTAATTGGTGTGCCAGCACAGCTCATTTTTCCACAAATAATGTCTATTTTGCTTAAAGGAGGGGGTAAGGGGAAAACAACTATAAGCTTGGGGCACCTATCGCACCACTTTCAAAAGCTGCAAGACTATATATAAGACGGAGATACAATGAAATTAGTATCACAGAGGCCTTGGTCAAATGTAATGGTATGTGGGAATGCTCTTGGGAGATGAGACAAAAAAAAATCCTACTAAGGAATGAATGCCCAGGAGATTAATTGGGTGGTATATGTGACTGCAGGAGGAAACATGTCCATATCAAGAGCCGTGATGGCGCAGTGGTTAGAATGCAGTATTGCAGGCTACTTCTGCTGACTGCCAACTGCCAGCAGTTTGGCAGTTCGATTCTCAATGGCTCAAGGTTGACTCAGCCTTCCATCCTTCCGAGGTCTGTAAAAGGAGGACCCAGATTATTGAGGGCAATATGCTGATTCTGTAAACCACTTAGTAAAGGTAAAGGTCCCTCTTGCACGTATATGCTAGTTGTTCCCGACTCTAGGGGGCAGTGCTCATCTCCATTTCAAAGCTGAAGAGCCAGCACTGTCCAAAGACGTCTCCATAGTCATGTGGCCAGCATAACTAAATGCCAAAGGCGCACAGAACTCTGTTACCTTCCCACCAAAGGTAGTCCCTATTTTTCTACTTGCATTTTTACGTGCTTTCAAACTGCTAGGTTGGCAGAAGCTGGGACAAGTCACGGGAGATCACCCCATTACACTACACTAGGATTCGAACTGCTGAACTGCTGACTGTGTCCCTCCAAACCACTTAGAGGGTGCTGTAAAGCACTGTAAAATGCTTTGCAAGCTAATTCTGCTCACTGCCAGGAGTTTGATCCTGACCGGCTCAAGGTTGACTCAGCCTTCCACCATTCCAAGGTTGTAAAATGAGAACCCAGATTGTTGGGGGCAATATGCTGACTCTGTAAAACCGCTTAGAGAAGGCTGTAAAGCATTGTGAAGCAGTACATAAGTCTAAGTGCTATTGCTACTGCTATTGCTATATATTAGCTGATTCCATATTCATGTAAAGCTACACGTAAAAGAACTTTGCAAGTCTGAAAGCACAATTCTTTTGTCATCTCCTTTACAGAGTGATAACTTAGGGAGGGAGCCTTCTGCGTCTCTCCCTCTGCCCGTTATGCAGCTGTGGGCTATGCTCCCTCTTATCTGACCATTGCCTAGGCAGCTCTCTTTACCTTGTCTCCCAAAGTTATTTCCACCACACCATTAGATCAGGCCACTGGACTGTCTGAAAGAAAATACGGGACATTTGAGAATTGATTGACTCCAAATTTATTAGGGGCACTGTCTGAAAAATGAAAGCACATTAAACTCATTAGGCTGACTGTTGAACTCAATGTTCATGGTGCCCTGTCTTGGTGCCTTGTGACAAGGAAAATTGGCCTTGCTTTTAACATCTGGATCACTTGAGCCTTGCCTACAAGATAGTCACTCCATGCACATGATTTCTTTTCATACGGTTCTATTCAACTGAACTCGACTTTAGATCCTGCAGCTGGGTTATTTAACTGTCTTTTTGGAAGCTCATTGCCTTGAATACCCTTTCTTCTCTCGCAGGCTTGTAAAACGGAACATTACCACTTTAAAATTCAGTGACACATACAAACTCCGAAGACTTCGCAATGTCACTTGGCTGAATTTCATGCAGAAACTGGCAAGGCATAACAGCAAAGTATGTTGTCAGACCTGGAAGCTATCTGGGTCTTCAGGCCTGCCACATTTTCCTCTGTGGAAAAATGGGAGGAGGATTGCATAGAGCCATGATGGCGAATCTATGGCACGTGTGCCACAGGTGGCACGTGTAACCATATCAGTGGGCATGCGAGCTCAGCTCTGGCGCGCATGCACGCACCACCCAGCTGATTTTCAGACCTTCTGGGCCCACCAGAAGTAGGGAAACAGGATGTTTCCTGCCTCCAGAAGGCCTGGGGGTTGGTGGGGAAGGGCCATCGTTCTCTCTCACCTGGCTCCAGGGCCTCTCTATGAGTCTCTGGAGGCTGGGGACAGCAAAAAAAATCACTTCCTATCCAACTGAAAGTTGGCAAATGGGCTGTTTCTGGCCTCCGGAGGACCTGGAGGGGGAAGGCCATTTTCACCCTCCCAGACTCAAAGAGAGGCTCTGGAGCCAGGTGTGAGAGAGAAAAATGGGCCTACCGGGCCATCACATGCAAGGAGCGGGGGGAAGGGGGGGTCACGTGTGCATGCATGGTGGCAGGGCACATAGAATTATGGGTGTGGGCATGTTTGCTTGTGACACTCACCCACCTACCTCCTGGCACATGATGGCAAAAAGCTTAGCCATCACTGGCATAGAGTATGAATGATACGTAGTCAAAATAACATTCCTTTCTCAGAGAGTCAAGGACACATTGCCCTGGCACCTGGAGTTGGGTGACTGAGAAGTGTCTCCAGTTTGGACGGTGGATGATTGGACCATGTGGTGGATATGAGGGTTCTGGGTAGGGAATTGAACTATTACTTGGGTGGGGAAAACCTGGAAACTTTCAGATTTGGGTTTTCCCGGATGTGCCAATATGACATTTTCAATAAAAAGGAATTTTGAGGAATCTCAAGCCTCAGAGTGTGTTTTAGTTGGGGGTATTACTTGGAACCCTGACATATACTTTTGCCCTGACTTGGCAAAAAAAAGAGGAGGAGGAGGGGGAGGCAGCGAAAAGAAGACCACCTACCCCTGTCAGTCTATTTGACATCTGCATAAAGCTGAAAGTGTTTGTTTAAGAAACTATGATACTTTTAGCAAGATTTAATGAAATGAACAGGATGGGGTTATAAGAATTCCAAGAAACGGTACTGTTTCCCATCTACTAAATAATAATACTAAATAATAATAATAGCTATTGTTATTTCAATGTACATTAGGATGGGGGAACCAGTTTGATGTAGTGGCTATGGTGCTAGACTAAGAGCAGGAAAGGCTGAGTTTTAGTCCTGCCTTGAGGCTTAGAAGCCAACTGCATGACATCTGTGACCAAACATTCTCTCTAAGAAAGCAGTGGCAAGCTATTTTCAAGAATATTGCATAAGGAACTTTGTAAACTCCAGAAGTCAAGACTTCTGTAGAGAAATGGTACAAATGGATTGAGAGAAATGGTACAAATGGATTGAAAACAGAAAAATAAAACAGACTCAGACATAGTAAAATTTGATGAAGTAAAATGTATAGTGTATAAAAACTTTGTAGTGTAAATAGTCACAATTCTGCACTAAAATTTTCTTTTTTGTATTTTTGTATTGCTGTATTTACGTTTTTGTTTTTTTGTTTGTTTAAAAATTAATAAAATATGGTATATTAAAAAAAAAAGAACTTTGTGGACTCCAGAAGTCAAAATTGACTTGAAGGCAAAGGAAAAAGAAAAGAAAAGAAAACATCTTTAATTTTTTTTATTACCTTTCTATGAATCGGAAAGCTGGTGGGTCTTTTCACCGATAACACAGAAGCTCATAGTTGACTGTTTAGATCGGGGGTCTCCAACCATGGCAACTTTAAGCCTGGCGGACTTCAACTCCCAGAATTCCGCAGCCAGCAAACTGCAGAATTCTGGGAGTTGAAGTCCGCCAGGCTTAAAGTTGCCAAGATTGAAGAACCCTGGTTTAGATAGTGTTTTCTTCACCAGTCTGGGAACCATTTATTACCAGGAGTGGAATTATATCTATTAAGTTAGCCCTTAGGGATGAAATGTAAAATTTGTTACTACTGGTTCTGTGGGTGTGGTTTGGTGGGGGGATTATGTAACTGGGTGGGCGTGGCCAACTTTTTTTTTAACTTTTAAAAGCATTTTTTCTACAACCTCTTTGGCTGAAGAGGTTGTAAAAATGCTTCTAAAAGCTTCTGATAATCAGGCAACTCAGCTGGGATCACCAGAGGAGCTTTTTAAAAGCATTTTTAAAATGCTTTTAAAAGGTTCTGACGATCCCAGCTGAGCCGCGCGATCATCAGAGGCTTTTTTTTTACTTTTAAAAACATTTTTTTGGCTGAAGAAAAAATGCTTTTAAAAGTAAAAAAAAAAACTCTGATGATCGCGCGGCTCAGCTGGACATGGAGGGTGGCAGGGATTTTTGCTACCAGTTCTCCGAACCACCTGCCGCCATCGCTACCGGATCAGATGATCCTGTCCGAACCGGGAGAATTTCACCCCTGCCTTGCATCAACATTCATCCCAAATATTCCCCATGTTATGAAATAAAATTAGTACCAAACTCAGTGAGCTCTCACTCAAACTGAGCTATTTGAATTGGTCAACAGGAAGGGCATCAATAACCCAACAAAAACATATACTGTATTATGTGCATGGATATTTTATTTATTTATTCATTAAATTTGTTTGCCGCCCATCTCATTGCAAGGTGATGCATCCACTGCTGCAAAATTTACTCTATTATTTAGATATATGGGCTGCCCTTCAGATATTCCATAAGAGCAGATTGTCACAAACCATTAGAAGAGCTATCAATCAAATAATAAAAGTAGCCCAAGACAGAAAGGACTTCTGAGGAAGAATGGTGAAGACAGTTTTGTGAAAAACAGGGTGGATGTTTGTGGCTAAGGACAGGGGACTGATGAGTAGATCAGATCTTTTGACCCTCTCTGGACAAAGAGAAGATGCAAGATTACCCAAGCTGTGTTCTGTATAGCAATAGCACTTAGATGTACATAGTGCCCCATAATGCTTTACATCAGTGGTCACCAACTGGTGGTCCGTAGACTGCTGGTGGTCCGCGAGAAAATTTTGCTGGTCCATAGAAAAATTATTTGCATTTGTTATGTTGCACTAAATCAGGGGTCCTCAAACTACGACCCCTGGGCCGGGTACGTGCAATGAACGTTTGTGTTGCTGCAGAGAGTCTCCCCCTTTGGTGTCTTTTTGTGTGGGTTGGAGGGAGGCAGAAATTCTGACTTGGGGTCTGCTTCAGCCTCCTGGTGCACGGCTTTGGGTGAAGGCTGGAGGGAAGCGCCGCTAGTGGCAAAAAGCCGGAAGGCCTTGTTCCAGTGGGACTGCATCATGGCCTGGAACTGGCTGACCATCTCAGCCTGCTGAGCCGCCAGGCTCTGGTACCTAGCCTTGCACTCTCACAAGTCTTCCCTCTGCTTGAAAATCTTATGCTCATAGCCCTCAGTGAGGTGCTTCTGCTGAGCCTTCTTCTTGGTCAGATCCAATTTGAACTGAGCTAGCTGTTTTGCCAACTCTTTCTCGTGATGGCTGCTTTAAAATTTTAAAATTGCTTTAAAGAAGTTAGACAATTGCAAAATGACAAAGGAGAGTGGGTACCTTCGGTCCTGGACAGTGGTGGGATTCAAATAATTTAACAACCGGTTCTGTGCCCTAATGACCAGCTGGGTAGGCATGGCTTGGTGATCATGTGACTGTGTGGGCATGGCCAACTCATCATCATTCACATCGATGGGTGCTTTGCCTTAGCTGTTACAATATAATAAGGTCATGATGGTGAACCTATGGCATGCGTGCCACAGGTGGCATGCGGAGCCATATCTGTGGGCACATGAGCATTGTCCTAGCTCAGCTCCAGCGCACATTCACATGCCAGCAAGTTGATTTTTGGGCCTTCCGGGCTCACCGGGAGTTGGGAAACGGGCTGTTTCCGGCCTTCGGAGGGCCTCGAGGGAGGCTGTTTTTCTCCCCAGGTTCCTAGAAAGCCTCTGGAGCTTCTGGAGGGTGAAAAACGGGCCTACTGGTCCACCGGAAGTCAGCAAATGGGCCATTTCCAGCCTCTGGAGGGCCCCCAGGGGGATGGGGAAGACCGTTTTCGCCATCCCCAGGTTCCAAGAAAGCCTCTGCAGCTTGGGGAGGCGAAAAATGGGCTTTCTGGTCCCACCGTGCCATTGCGTGCCAAAAGTGGGGGAGCACAAGGGAGGTCATGTATGCATGCATGGAGCGCATTGAATTATGGGTGTGGCCATGTGCGCGTGTGACCCCCAGAGCTCTTGGCATGACAACAAATAGGTTAGCCATCACTGTAATAAGGGTTAACCAGAGGCAGTTTCTGTAAGCAGGGCAATAAAGATTAAGCTAGAAACAACACCGGAATGTTTCCTTCCTGCCTTCCTTACAGGATTATTCCAGTAAAGTGGGGAAAAAACAAAATAAGATTTCTCCCAACAACCAGTTCTCTGAACTGCTTAGAAAGTTAACAACCGGTTCTCCCAAATAGGTGCGAACAAACAGATGAATGTCTCACGAGAATAGTAAAATATTGGGTGAGATATTGAATATCTCTGAGAATAAGATGGATGGTATCTAAAGTTGATAAATAATTTTGAATATGAAGTCTTTGAAATTAATCTTAAAGAACAAAAACAGTTTTTTTATACTGGAGACATAAGAGGAATAAGCAATTTATAAATGCATCAGAAGACATTTTTGAGGAAATGCAGTGGGATTTTGAATCAATAATGTCAGCGGTGCTCCCAGAAGAGATTGTTACAGGAAAAAGTGTATCGGAGAACAACATAAAAAAGAATTAGACATTAGACATAAAAAAAAAAGGATGAGGTTCTAAAGATTAAGAAGGAAATAAAAAATGACAATTGCAGACAGCGATTGGAATAATTTCTTCTCACTGGACTTACAAAAGAGACTGTTTAAGTATTTTGGGGGGAAAATGAAGCAAGGATCAACAATCGTCTGAATAGATTAAAAGCAAGATTGTTTTACATCAAAAGAAGAAGCACAAAGCCGATTTATGCTATTAAGGTAAAAATGGGACGTTATTTGGGGTGATTTCTTTCTGGCTTAGCTGACATCTGGCCTGGAAAAGAAATGTATACTGGATTTGCTTACAGTTAACATAGTGTTTACTTTAGATATCCTAATCTGATAGCATTGAAGTTGGCTTTGTATCTAATTAAGTCTTTCCACTTAAAGTAAGGGATATTGGTCAGCTTGTTCTCTTGAAAGGAGAAAATGTCCTTCTGTCATATTACATTTAATCTTTTATTCATGCTAGGATGTTGGAACCACTTCCTGCCTTCTAATTGTGGATTTGCTTATACTGTAGTTAACAGTCGAGATGTGGAATGCTGAGCTTTATATCTGTTAATTGGTGTTATTATTTTAGGGCTCTGTTTGGACTTTTTGCTGACACCTGGACTAGAGGAAGATGCTGTTGATTGGATTTGCCTACAGTTAAGAGATGAGTTAAGGGATCAAGAGCTTAATATCTGTTAATTAAGAGGCAATAAAGAGATAGTGAAATTGTTTATGTTTGTTGTAATCACTGGGTAGTTGCTTTCTTGGGGTTTTTTTTCCTTTGATTTTGTTTCCTAGTAGCTTTTTACTTCTTTTGTTACTTAGTTTGCATTGTCTTTTTTATTTAATGAAAAATTCAAATAGAATTATTTTTTTAAAAGGTCATAAATTACAAGGTGACTCTAGGGTTCTGTCTGTCTGTCTATCTTATCTATCTATATTAATCTATATTACATCTATATGTGTAATATATGTATATCTATATTACAATTAACCCAAATTAGTTTAGTTTAGTCTTATTTTTTACAGGAATTAATGAATTGAATAAGCGAATCTGCACAACTCCCTAGCCAGCCAGATGCTGTTAACTGGGGTTAGAGAGTAGAATTTAGGTATTGCTTCAACTTGCTTCACTTTCACTTCAAGAGAATTCCAGAAGAACTGCAAATACCAGGCCACAGGCAGTCCATGTCCTAAAGGTCAGAAGAATACCCTAAGTGACAATAACAACCATAGAATCTTCTTAAAATGAAAAAAGGGAACTGTTTAGATATCAGGAAGCTCTCTTTGATGTCTTTATATCTTTGATAGCTCTTTACCTGGGAAGAATGAATGTTTGGATTAGTGGTGGGATTCAAATTTTTTTTACTACCAGTTCTGTGGGTGTGGCTTGGTGGGTGTGACAGGGGAAGGATACTGTCGTGTCCCACTCCTCCGCTGACGGCTGGGTCCGGGAAATCCGAATCAGGCGTGCCTCTGCAGCTCTGTCCAAAGTCCTAGCAAAGTCCTCAGAGCAGGCAGGAGACCAGTAAGTGACTTCAGCAAGATAAGTTTGACTTTTTGCCTGACTCAGAGACTGCCAGAAAGTAGCTCCTTTATATAGGCCATGGGGTGTGGCACCATGACTCAGCACTCATTAAGGCCTGCCCTCCTTCCTCTGTAGCCTCCGCCTCTCCAATCTTCTGATGCGAGGTCACACCAATCAGCTGTTCTTGGGAGTAAACCTCCTCAGGCTCACCTGCTGTGGAGGAGGGGAGGTCTAGCTGCTCCGTTTGCCTGGGCATGGAGTCAGGGCTGGGGCAGGGAGATTCTCCTTCTGCAGTTTGTGTGGGCATGGAGCCAGGACTGGGACCGGGAGGCATACATTCCTCAGTGTGCGGGAGCAGGTAAGAAGGCCCCGGCTGCTCTGAGGGCGGGCAAGACACAACAGATACTGTAAAATTTTCATTCCCACCCCACTCCAGGGGAAGGTTACTGCAAAATCCCCATTTCCTCCCGATCAGCTGGGACTCGGGCGGCAGAGAACTGGGGGGCGGGGCAAGTGGTGGGATTCAGCCAGTTCACACCACTTCGGGAGAACCGGTTGTTAACTTTCTGAGCAGTTTGGTAAACTGGTTCTTGGAAAAAATCATTAGGGCAGAGAACCAGTTATTAAATTACTTGAATCCCACCACTGGGCGGGGCCAGTCAGAGGTGGTATTTACCGGTTCTCCGAACTACTCAAAATTTCCACTACCAGTTCTCCAGAACTGGTCAGAACCTGGTGAAACCTACCTCTGGTTTGGATATTCAAATATATGGCAGAGAGGGAGAGAGGGTTGATAAGAAAATATTGTATTTTTCACTAGCCAAGAATACCCTAGTTCCATTAAAGAACCCTAGAGGGGACTAAGCCTGGAAAATGGGTCAGGTACTAGAAACCTTTCGTCGCGAGCTTTCGTCGTAGAACCTTTCGTCGCGAGCTCAAAACTCATTTATTCATCTGCGCTGGACTGGGTTAGTTTTAAATTTATGGGTTTTTAATGGGTTTTATCCTAAATTTTTAATCTTGGCCAATCTAATAAGTTTTTTAATTGTATTTTAATCGTATTTATATTGTATTATTGTGTATTTTTTACCTGGCTGTGAACCGCCCTGAGTCCTTCGGGAGAAGGGCGGTATAAAAATTTAAATAATAAATAAATAAAATAATAAATAAAATAAGAGACAGTCCATACAAATAAATCATCAGACTATAGGGGGTAGTGTTTTTTCCTAGGTGAACCGAAACGTTATAATAATTATGAAGGGTTGGATTCTTCAGGATTCTGCATCTGGCTAGATATTATAAAAAGCAAGAAAAGAAGGACATTTTAAAACGTTGAAGATAAGCATGCCCCAAGTTTGAAACCTCAAAGGAATGTGAGAGTATTTCAAGAAACGCAGACAGATAAATGGGTCCAAAGTGGATATAGACAGGTTTGACAATCTGAAGCTATGAACAACCCAGAATTGCAAACTGTAATTCATTCTTCACCAGAATATAACACACAAACCTGGCAAATGTAGATAAAAGGCCATTTTATTTAAAAGCAAGAAGAAAAAATAAGCCCAAAACAACAACAACCAGGAACGCCCCTAATAAATAGGGAAATATGATGTAGATAACACAATACATCATTTTTTCCCCGCACATTTTTTCAGCAGTTTTGCTTTGTTAACCTGCCAGCTTCAATATTTGGCTAATGAATGATGATAAGTGTGCTGAAATCTCAGCGACAATAATGTTCCATCAGTGCTTTCTCCTTGACACTCGGCACATTTCAAGAACTTGTGGGCTTAAATTTCAAAGCAACTTGTCTTCCTCTGAAGAGCAACAAAGATGGTTAGGAGACTGGAGGCTAAAACATATAAAAAATGGTTGCTTGAATTGGGTATGTCTAATTCGATGAAAAGGAGGACTAGGGGTGACATGATAGCAGTGTTCCAATATCTAAGGAGCTGCCACAAAGAAGAGTGGAGCTGTCGTGTCCCACTCCTCCGCTGACGGCTGGGTCCGGGAAATCCGAATCAGGCGTGCCTCTGCAGCTCTGCCCAAAGTCCTAGCAAAGTCCTCAGAGCAGGCAGGAGACCAGTAAGTGACTTCAGCAAGATAAGTTTGACTTTTGCCTGACTCAGAGACTGCCAGAAAGTAGATCCTTTATATAGGCCATGGGGTGTGGCTCCATGACTCAGCACTCATTAAGGCCTGCCCCTCCCTTCCCTCTGTAGCCTCCGCCTCTCCAATCTTCTGATGCGAGGGTCACACCAATCAGCTGTTGGTAATAAACCCTCCTCAGGCTCACCTGCTGTGGAGGAGGGGGAGGGGTCTAGCTGCTCCGTTTGCCTGGGCATGGAGTCAGGGCTGGGGCAGGGAGATTCTCCTTCTGCAGTTTGTGTGGGCATGGAGCCAGGACTGGGACCGGGAGGCATACATTCCTCAGTGTGCGGGAGCAGGTAAGAAGGCCCCGGCTGCTCTGAGGGCGGGCAAGACACAACAGGAGCAACCTATTCTTCAAAGTATCTGAAGGCAGGACAAAAAGCAATGGATGGAAACTAATCAAGGAGAGAAGCAACCTAGAACTAAGGAGAAATTTCCTGACAGTGAGAACAATGAATCAGTGGAATGACTTGCCTCTAGAAGTCATGGGTGCTCCAACATTGGAGGTTTTTAAGAAGAGATTGGACAACTGGTTGTCTGAAATGGCATTGGGCTCCCTTCCTGAGCAGGGGGTTGGACTAGAAGATCTCCAAGGCCCCTTCCAACTCTGTTATTCTGCTAAAGAATAATAGACATTGATATTTGTATATGAAGGAAACTCTCCTTTGTGCCCACTTGGAATCTTGAAATCGTAGATATAATCTATGACAACAATGCTGTTTGTCTTTTCCTTCTTCCATTTGTGTGTGTGTGGTTTTGTGTGTGCATATATTTGTATCTACATCTATTCTTAGTTTTCAATCCAGATTTCAGCTGGACTCCCATCCGATTTCTAGGATCTCCCAGTAAGTCTCCAATCCAAAAATAAATCACTCACAATCAGCTTCCTGCTTGAGTAGAGGGTTGGACTAGAATACCTTCAAGGTCCCTTCCAACTCTATTATTTTGGCCCCAGAGATAGATGCAGGGCGGCCTGAACTGGGTCTCTTTTCAAAATGGTTTTGTCAGAGTTCCAAATAACACCCCCAACCAAGTAAGACTCCGAGACAGGCAATTCCTCAAAGATCTACTTTATTAGAGATGTCATACTGGCACATCTGGGAAAACCCGAATCTCAAAGTTCCCAGATTTTCCCCATCCAAAAGAAAGTCCAAGTCCCTTCCCCTTGCACCCACATGTCCATCACATGATCCAATCAAAGCACTGTCCCAATTGGAGATGCCTCCCAGTCATGCCTCTCCAGGTGGAGGCTGAACGTCCTTGATTCTCAGAGAAAAGAATGCTGTTATGACTAAATAACTCTACCAACTCCATGCAACCCTCCCTCCCACTTCCCCACAACACTGATGACCCAAAGAAAAAGATGGCCTTCAGGGCTGACAGGTTTAAGCCGGTGGAAAGACACTAGAACAGTTATGTGCTGAGGCTTCCCTCCTCTCCACTTCCACTAAAACGAGCCAGGCTATTTCACCCCCAATGGCAGCAGCAGAGACAGCTCTGTTTTAGTAAGTTAATAAATTTCTTTAATGCCTCCCACTTGCAGTTCTCTCTGGTAGTAACACTGAGGGGGATGAAGGGCACAAATGCCTGAGCTGAGAATTCTTAAGTACTTGCCATTTGAAGAGAGCGGTGTTTTACTGTCTTAACTTCCTACTTCCTTCCCGCAAGTGGCTTAGAAAAGAGAGGAAGCACTGAGGGATGTTCCCTTTTTATTAATACAGGTAGTCCTCAACTTACAACCACAATTGAAGTTGAGACCGTCAATGCCAAAAGCGTGATTTTGCTGCTGCCGCTTTTCATCTTGCAAACAACAATAGGCGGGGGAAGGAGAGCCACCCCTGGAATGCCAGTTCCAGACTGCGGCAAGAAACCATCTCATGGGAACCAAGGTCACCTAACATCTAAAGACTTAGACAGTTTCCATAACGATATCTGGCCATCTAATTGGACAATGTGACCTGCACTAATAGGAGGAGGGAAAGTCTATTCTTCAATTATATGAAAACCGCGGGAATTAGTTCGAGTTGGTTTTGCTTTCAATCTGTGCCAATATGGTGTACTCAATAAAGTTTTGCATTCAAAGGTGATAAGCCGCCAGGGAAAGCCAAGGGAAATCATCAAAACCATAAAAAAGCAAAAGTTAGAATATTTTGGACATGTGATACGACACTCGGAAAAATACGGCATACTTCACTTAATCCTCCAAGGAAAGATTCAAGGCAAACGTGGTCCAGACAGAAGAACATCATGGCTTCAAAACCTAAGGGATTGGTTTGGACAAAACTCAACAGCACTTTTTCGTGT
Organism: Ahaetulla prasina; assembly: GCF_028640845.1. NCBI lineage: Eukaryota > Metazoa > Chordata > Lepidosauria > Squamata > Colubridae > Ahaetulla > Ahaetulla prasina. Next base: position 17,528,013 of record NC_080539.1, read on the forward strand.
GGCTGTTGCTAAAAATAGGATCAACATAATCACCAACGTCTGGTGATGGATATGGCACAAGAAGAAGAAGAATTCAGAGAGCAAAACGTCTCAACAGTGCTTGCTTGGTTGGGTTCGTCAGGCGGAACCTTGACACCAACATTTCTGTTGCTAAATGCAACATTTAGTTTTGCCTCATTTCACGACTTCTCTCACCACAATTGTTAAGTGAATCACTGCAGTTGTTAAGTTGATAACATGGTTGTTAAGTGAATCTGGCTTCCCCATGGATTTTGCTTGTCAGAAGGTCGCATATGGTGATCACATGATTCCCGGAACACAGCAATTGTCATAAATATGAGACAGTTCCCAAGTATCTGAATTTTGATCATGTGACCGTGGGGATACTGCAATGGTCGTAAGTATGAAAAACAGTCATAAGTCCCTTTTTTCATACTTACGGTGTACGGTGCTGGTGTAGCTTTGTAAGGTAAAGGTAAAGGTTCCTCTTGCACATATGTGCTAGTCATTCCCAACTCTAAGGGGTGATGCCCATCTCCATTTCAAAGCTAAAGAGCCAGCGCTGTCCGAAGACATCTCCATGTTCATGTGGATGCCACGACTAAACACCAAAGGCCCACAGAATGCTGTTACCTTCCCACCAAAGATAGTTCCTATTTTTCTACTTGCATTTTTTACGTGCTTTCAAACTGCTAGGTTGGCAGAAGCTGGGACAAGTAACGGGAACTCACCCCTTTACACGGCACTAGGGATTCAAACAGCTGAACTGCCAAATTTTCAGTCGACAAGCTCAGCATCTTAGCTTGAGTAACTTTGATCACTAAATGAATGGTTGTAAGTCAAAGTCTATCTGTAGTGTAACAAAATCAGACAGCCAGTTTGGTGTAGCAGGTAAGGCATCAGGCTAGAAAGTGGGATAATGTGAGTTCAAGTCTTTCTGTAGGCATGAAGCCATCTTGGTGACCTTGGCCCATTCATCTCACTCAGCCCTAGGAAGAAGCAGGCAAAGCCAAACTACTTCTGAAACTTTGTCTGGAAAACTTCAGGGATCTGTGCAGTTTGTCAAGTTAACACTGATTTGAAGATACCAAAAAACAAAAAGAGGGTGTTTGGGAGAAGCTCAGAGAGTGCCCTATAATCAGAGGTGGTATTCAGCTGGTTTGCACCAGTTCATGCAAACTGTTGGTAGAAATTTGGCTAAGGTTGCCGAATCGGTAGCAATGGTTGGCTGGCCACGCCCTGGAGCTGGTCCCCCATTTGTCTCTCGCTCACTTCGCCCACCATGTACATCGCCGCCATGTTCTTCATGCATGTGCATCCCACTGCCTTGCAAGGCCAATGGAATGTGCATGCATGAAGAAAATGATGGCAATGGCAGCAGCTTTTTCCATGGCATCCGGTACTTTTTGGTGCCCTGTGGTCAGCTGCCGCCACAGCAGCCACAAAGCAGTTCTGAAAGGGAGGGGGGGTAAATTAAAATTTCCTACCTTTTCCTGTGGGTGTGGTTACGTGGGGGGGTCATGTGACTGAGGGGATGTGGGTGTGAGTGATGTCAAATTGGCCACGCCCATTCAGTCACATGCCCCTACCTAGCCATGCCCACCAAACCAGTAGCAAAAATTTTTGAAACCCACCATTGCCTATAATGTTGATTATTCATTCGTCCACAGAGATATCTGCCTTACAATCATTGCAAGGATATCCCCCTTCTTATAATGCCAACCTCGTCATAATAAAATTTTCAGCGTCATGCTTAATAATAATAATAATAATAATAATAATAATAATAATAATAATAATAATAATAATAATAATAATAATAATAATAATAATATTTTAATTTGTATACCGCCCTTCTCCTGAAGGACTCAGGGCGGTTTACGGCCAAAACAAAATACAACAACAACACATACAAAATTAAAAACAAACATTAAAAAACTTATTCAATTTGGCCGAATATTAAAATACGATCAACCCTATAAAATTAATAAAAATTACAAACCCATAAAATCATCTGAAAATTTAAAAAATCAAGCCAGTCCAGCAAGATGGAATAAATAAGTCTTAAGTTTGCAGCGAAAGGTCCGAAGGTCAGGTAGTTGTCGAAGTCCAGGGGGAAGTTCGTTCCACAGGATAGGAGCCCGCACATAGAAGGACCTTCCCCTGGGAGCCGCCAGCCGACATTGCATGGCTGACGGCACCCTAAGGAGTCCCTCTCTGTGAGAACGCACAGGTCGCTGGGAAATAAAAGATGGCAGCAGACGGTCCCGTAAGTAACCCGGTCCTAAGCCATGGAGCGCTTTAAAGGTGGTCACCAATACCTTGAAGCGCACCCGGAAGAAAACAGGCAGCCAGTGCAGTCTGCGCAGGATGGGTGTTACATGGGAGCTCCGAACCGCTCCCTCTATCACCCGCGCAGCTGCATTCTGGACCAACTGGAGTCTCCGGGAGCTCTTCAAGGGGAGCCCCATGTAGAGAGCATTGCAGTAGTTCAAGCGAGAGGTAACAAGAGCATGAGTGACCGTGCATAAGGCATCCCGGTCCAGAAAGGGGCGCCACTGGCGAATCAGGCGAACCTGATAAAAAGCTCTCCTGGAGACGGTCATCAAATGATCTTCAAAAGACAACTGCCCATCCAGGAGAACGCCCAAGTTGCGCACCCTTTCCATCGGGGCCAATGACTCGCCCCCAACAGTCAGCCACGGCTGCATCTGACTGTACCGGGGTGCCAGCATCCACAGCCACTCCGTCTTGGAAGGATTAAGCTTGAGCCTGTTCCTCCCCATCCAGACCCGTACGGCTTCCAGACACCAGGACAGTACTTCGATAGCTTCGTTGGGGTGACCTGGGGTGGAAAAGTACATCTGCGTATTGTCAGCGTACAGTTGGTACCTCACCCCAAAGCCACTGATGATCTCACCCAGCGGCTTCATATAGATGTTGAACAGGAGAGGCGAGAGAATCGACCCCTGCAGCACCCCACACATGAGGCACCTCGGGGTCGATCTCTGCCCCCCTGCCAACACCGTCTGTGTCCGGTCAGAGAGATGATGAGCTTGCTTTGCATTTGGACTGCTAATTCTGCCCATGTGGAGCTTTCTCTGCAATCTTTTTCTTCAGAAGATGAATATATTGGGACATCGAGAAAGGCTTGAAGCGCCACCTAGAGGTGGGGGTCATTGTACAACCGTAACATTTTCTTTTTTAATGCAGAGTGTCTGGTCCACAATTGGATGCCGTTCTATATTCTAGCTTACTGGTAGAACATATGCCTTCACAGCTAAAGTTAACAGAATTGGAAAGGATTCTACTAATCCAATTCCCTTGTCAGCATTCCAGAACAACCCAATTCCAATCAAAAACTCTAAGACAGGCATCATCTCAAATCTTCCATTTATGAGAGTAGGTATACTGGCACATCTGGGAAAACCCGAATCTGAGAGTTCTCAATAAATCAAAAATCCAAATCCATCCCCTGAACCCATCAGTCCATCACATAGCCCAATCACCCTCTTTCCCAACTTGATCCACTACTGCCACTATTACACCTCCAGATGCAGGAATACCATGACCTTGACTGCAAAAAAGAATGCTATTATGTCTAACTACAATCTTTCTACTAAATCCCCCCTCCTACTTTCCCAAGCGCAAGAAGATGGCAGCGTGGAAGCTTCCAGGTTTAATATGCAGTGGTGAAATCCAAATTTTTTTACTACTGGTTCTGTGGGTATGGCTTGGTGGATGTGGTGTGGCTTGATGGGTGTGGCAGGGGAAAGATACTGCAAAATCTCCATTCCCACCCCACTCTGGAGCCAGCCAGAGGTGGTATTTGCCAGTTCTCCGAACTATTCATAATTTCCGCTACCGGTTCTCCAGACTACTCATAATTTCCGCTACCGGTTCTCCAAACTGCTCCAAATTTCTGCTACCGGTTCTCCATAACCTGTCAGAACCTGCTGGATTTCACCCCTGTTAATATGGCTTCCAAAGCTGACACCCATGCTCAAGCAGGAGACCCTATACCATTTCAGACAAACAGCTGTCCAATTTCTTCTTAAAAATCTCCAGTGATGGATGTCTATGGAGATTCTCAATCATCCAGGTCACGGTTGTCCCAAAGGTGTTTTTTCAAGAGGCAACTGGACTTTCTGGTTTTTCTTTAAAGATGTTTTGCTTTTTATTCAAGAAGCTTCTTAAATGAGACGTGAAACATCTTCAAAGACAAAAACAGAAAGTCCAGTTGCCTCTTGAAAAAGCACCATTGGGGCTCCAATGAGGGAACTTTCAGAACTTCTGAAAACAAGCCATTCCACTGGTTAATTGTTCTAACTCTCAGGAAATTTCTGCTTAGTTCTAGATTGCTTCTCTCCTTGATTAATTTCCATCCGTTGTTTCTTGTCCTGCTTTCAATTGCTTTGGAATTGAAATAAGTTGACCCTCCCCCCCTTCTTTGTGGCAGCCTCTCAAATATTTAATAGTTCAATTCCCACATCTCATGTAACATTGAGAAAGGCCCAATTTAAACCCTTGAGTCAGAATGACAACATCAAGATTCCTATCAAGGTCAGTAGTTTAGAGCTAGGTGACCCATTTAATTCTGCTATTTCTCTTTAACTAACGTCTTCTTTGGAACTAGAATCTTGTTTTGTCCTCTGGGTAGAAAAGCAAAAGATTATAAGCGGGGGGGGAAAAAATCTACCAGGAACTGCCCATCAGAGACCTGATCTAGAACTGTCATACAAATATAGGTTAGCAGCATAAACTAGGAGTGAGCAATCAATTGTTTAGTTATACAGTTTTTCTGTAGTTTTCACTTTAAAATAGTGGAATTGGAAGTGATTGATGACAGTTGTGTTTATATGGGGGCCCAAAAGCCTCAGAAACAGAACGTGCAGTTTGTGTGGAGCCCTGAGAATATAGGTTGCCTTTCCTTAGACTGAGCAATTCTGCAGTACCTTAATGTATGTGCTGTGTTCACACAACATATAATACCATGTAATACAACCAAAAAAACTAAACTAACCAAATAGTTTGGATTCCCACAACATGCTAAGTTATCAAAAAAAAACATTTTTATAAGCAACTGACTAAGTAGAAGCCACCTTCCTAGGTTCAAATGTTGCATGTTAGATTAAGAGCAGTGGTGGGATTCAGTCAGTTCGCACCACTTCGGGAGAACCGGTTGTTAACTTTCTGAGCAGTTTGGTGAACTGGTTGTGGGAAGAAATATTATGGCAGAGAACCGGTTGTTAAATTATTTGAATCCCACCACTGATTAAGAGCTATAGTGGAATCAACAGTCTCTATCACCCTAAAGTAGGCAACCATTTCCAACTCATTATCTATTCATCCCTCATTTTACCCAGCATAAAATGCTGACGTTAAAACACACTAGAAGCAAAAAATCTCCCTTATTCGAAACCAAATGCAGGAGACAAATGTACCTAAAAAGTCCAGCCTACTAGTCCCCGAGGTGCTTTTTCAGGAGGCAACTGGACTTTCTTGTTGCTTCTTGGAAGACGTTTCACTTCTCATCCAAGAAGCTTCTTCAGCTCCGACAGGATAGTGGGGAATGGAAGGATTTATATTCCTTGCAGACAACTGGTCAATTCCTTGTGTGTCGAATCACAATTGGCCAATAAAAATTCTATTCTATTCTATTCTATTCTATTCTATTCTATTCTATTCTATTCTATTCTATTCTATTTGCATCCTTTTACGTCTTCCAAGAAAAAACAAGGAAGTTCAGTTGCCTCCTGAAAAAGCACCTTTGGGACAACCGTGACCTGGATGACTGAGAATCTCTACAGACTTTTAGCTATACAATTTGGGATGGACATCCTTTGAATGGTGTGGAAGTAGGAATGGATTTCCAGAGAAAAACACTGCAGACTACAGGACCAGGAGCACTACTCAGGTGATCTTGAGGCAGTGGGGAAATACATTTCTTTTACTACTGGTTCTGTGGGTGTGGCTTGGTGGGCATGGTGTGGCTTAGTGGGCGTAGCTTGGTGGGCATAGCAGGAGGATACTGCAAAAAGGGGGCGGGATAGCTCAGGCTGTTAAGAAGCCTGTTATTAGAACACAGTAGCCTGCAATTACTGCAGGTTCAAGCCCGGCCCAAGGTTGACTCAGCCTTCCATCCTTTATAAGGTAGGTAAAATGAGGACCCAGATTGTTGGGGGGGCAATAAGTTGACTTTGTAAAAAATATACAAACAGAATGAAACTATTGACTTATACACTGTAAGCCGCCCTGAGTCTTCGAAGAAGGGCGGGATATAAATGTAAACAAAAAAAAAATCCCCATTCCCACCTCACTCCAGGCGAAGGATACTGCAAAATCTCCACTCCCACTCTACTCCAGGGAAGGATATTGCAAAATCTCCATTCCCACCCCACTCTGGGGCCAGCCAGAGGTGGCATTTGCCAGTTCTCCAAACTACTCAAAATTTCTGCTACTGGTTCTCCAGGACCTGTCAGAACCTGTTGGATTTCACCCCTGCCTTGAGGACAGAGATAAACTTCCAAATGCTTCAATGACCCTCAAAAGGATACAAATGACCAGCTTTTCTGCAAGTAATATAAATCCTTCTATTCCCCACTATCCTATCAGAGCTGAAGAAGCTTCTTGGACGAGAAGCAAAATGTCTTCAAAGGCAAAATAAGTCCAGTTGCGTTCTGAAAAAGCACCTTTGGGACAACCATGACTTGGATGACTGAGAATCTCTAGAGACTTCTAGCCTAATAGACAATAATAAATAAAACACATCTTTACTTCTGGGATTTGACTAAGGGTTAACATCATCAAGTGTTGAATGTATTACTGATCACAGTGGCTGAGTTGGATCCACCAAACAAGCTAACAGTAAACAACAGTCCAATCAAGGAACTACCAACACCACTCCTACCAATACTGACAGGGCAAGTCACTAATATATAAAGTGAAAGCAAACACTACTCCCTATTAGGACTGATCAAGAAAACCACCAGTTCAGAGGACACCAACGACCCCACAGTTGGCATACTTAACTTTGTGAATGAAAATGAGTTGCCTTCATTCTTCCAAAGGCTGATTAGAGATGGGGGAGGGGCAGGCATCTTAATGTATTGTGCAAGCCTTGTTGTTTGGTTAGGTTATGATACAATGTACTGTAAAGGTAAAGGTTCCCCTCGCTCATATGTGCTAGTCGTTCCCAACTCTAGGAGGTGGTGCTCATCTCTGTTTCAAAGCCGAAGAGCCAGCGCTGTCTGAAGACGTCTCCATGGTTATCTGGCCGGCATGACTAAACGCCAAAGGTGCACGGAACACTGTTACCTTCCCACCAAAGGTGGTCCCTATTTTTCTACTTGCATTTTTTATATGCTTTCAAACTGCTAGGTTGGCAGAAGCTGGGACAAGTAACGGGAGCTCACCCCGTTACACGGCAGCACTAGGGATTTGAATCGCTGAACTGCGGACCTTTCGATTGACAAGCTCAGTGTCTTAGCCAATGTACTGTATCCTTCCTTAAAAACCCCTCAGTTCACTGGCCAAATAAGCCACAGTGCCTGAACCCAGCCATTCATGTTGATGAAAGCAAATGTGCTTTTCAATTTTCTTTCAAAGAAGAAGAGGAAGTATTCAGGAGCAGCATGAGAAGGTGTGCAGATATATCCAATCATACAGTATCCTCTTTCCTGCAATTTACAGCCTTCTTATAATTCAGGAAAATCTAACAAGGCAGAAAAACAAGGTTCTTCTTGGATTTCCAAATGAGGCTGGACTCATTTATCCCGGTTTTGAAAACCAAGGTCAAGCATTAGCACTCCAACATTGCAGACAGGATTCTTTTCTAGGAAGTCCTGGAAATGCCAAAAATTTAAGACCTTAGACCTGCTGCACACGAAATATGTTCTACACTTCCAAAGACTTGAAGGAAGTCTGCTATAGATACCTCTGATGCAAACACATAAAAGAGGGAAATTATGTTAGAAAAACCCAGTGTAAAATATTGAGATATTGTATAGCAAGGGTTATCAGAGAGATATGTTTCAGGACCCTGGACAGGTCCCATAAAAAAACCAATTGGCCCCAATTGGAAACTGTTAATAGACTCCAGATGGCTCCTAATAGATACCGCATTTTTTGGATTATAAGACACACCAAGATTTCGAAGGAAAAAAAGTTTTTGCCCTTCCTGGTCCTCAGGAGAACTCTGCAGGCCTCCCAAACCCTCTGCGTGCCCCTTTTTTCGCAAAATGGGCCCGTTTTTCACCCGTTTTTTGCAAAAATGGGGAAAATTTTGCCCTCCCCCAGCCCCCAGGAGCACTCTGCACACCTCCCAAACCATCTGCATGCCCCATTTTTTGCAAAAACAGATGTAAAATGGGCCGTTTTTGTGAAAAACAGGGTGGACAAAGGGTTTTGGCAGTTGAAGTCCACAAGTCTTAAAGTTGTCAAGGTTGGAGACCCCTGCTTTAGCATGAGAAAATGCCCAAACTCGGCAACACACAAAACACACAGAACAAGAAATAGTGGTGAATATCTGTAGCTGGAGTGTAGTATGAGGGTGAAGGTTTGTTCTCCAAACTTGTGGGTTGGTTTCTGAATGTTTCTGCATGTTAACAGGATACGTAATGCCACAATCCCAAATCCTTAATCTCTACCCACACTGACACCAAACAGCAGTTTGATTGGAGCAACACAAAAATCATTGGCTACGCTACCACCCTTCATGCTTGTGAATTCATTGAAGCCTGGCATTCCACTAGCAATTCCATCAAAAACACATTGACCTACATTGAGTCTATGAAACCCTCAGAATCCAAATCAACCACACAGCCAACCAGAGATAGCACTGACCCTTAACCAACCCACATAAACACCCCCTCCCCAACCACTACTTCACCTCCCAATGACCATCACCTGATGTAACCTCCCTATCACAAGACTCATCACAAGACTCTCATGGAAGACTCACACCTGAACCCATCACAAGACCCAATACAAGACCCCCACTTGACACACCCACACCTGACCCATCGTAAGACCTACTGACCACACAAAGCCCTTATAAATGAAAGAACACCAACACTGACATCCCCTAAAGGTAAAGGTTCCCCTTGCACTTATGTGCTAGTCGTTCCTGACTCTAGGGGGCAGTGCTCATCTCTGTTTCAAAGCCAAAGAGCCAGTGCTGTCCGAAGACGTCTCCATGGTCATGTGGCCGGCATGACTAAACCCCAAAGGCACATGGAACACTGTTACCTTCCCACCAAAGGTGGTCCCTATTTTTCTACTTGCATTTTTAACATGCTTTCAAACTGCTAGGTTGGCAGAAGCTGAGACAAGTAACGGGAGCTCACCCATTACATGGCACTAGGGGTTCGAACCGCTGAACTGCCAACCTTTTGATCAACAAGCTCAGTGTCTTAGCCACTGAGCCACCGCATCCCCTAAAACTGACATCCCCCAAACTCCACTAAAGATGTCATCCAACCTGGTAACAAAACGTTCGGAACCCAACCCACAAACTCAAAGAACGAAACTTCACCCTCGCACAGAGCAAGCTTTTGGTTTTTATCACTCAGTCGAAAACGACCTCTTTCAATCCTTCCAATTCATCCCGAGAGTATAAGTTATTGCCCTGATTAGAGCGGATTAGTTGAAGAATGCTTGATTAGATCCCTTTGAAACAAACCCTACGATCAAGCAGAAAATTAATTGAGCTGCATGTGATTACGTGGTGCTTCAGAGAAGGTATTACCCGTAGCAGAGAGACAAAGACAGAGGAGATCTTGCAAGCTGCATGAATCCTGCTCCTCCCTTCTGCTCCCCCAAACTTTCGAAAGAACAACAAGCTTTGATTTAAATGCGTATTTTTTTCCCCTTTGTGCTTTTCTTCCTTTTTTTTTACATCTGCAGTCCTTCAAAGGGATTTATCAATAGGAAGTCAGTTTATGCCTAATTTATGAAGCACTAGGCAAGCAACCTTCTGACTGAGCAAATACGTTCATCTCTGAAAATACCTGTTCATAGAAATCTTTGATCAAGCACACATAAAGCGGAGGGGATTTCAGTGTTTATGCTGGGCATTATTAATTTATTTCCCTACGAGTAGTAAAGCAGCGGGACCAGAAGAACACAACTTTTTTAGGCCAAGGCTTGTACTTGGCCTCTGTCTGTTCCACACAATTTACATCCCCCAAAGTGGATGTGGGCATGATCAGCCAAGAAAACGGCTGGGCCAAGAACTCAGTTTGACCAATCTTTGATTCTCTTTACAGGAACAAAATCTGGATGACATTTCTTGACTTTATATATAGATACCTTTCAGAAAATAACTGCTACGTAGTAGTAGTAGAGTAGAGATAATCCTTGACTTATGACCATAATGAAGCCTGTCCAATATAGTCATACATCATTATGGTCATAAAACAGGTCATCACAGGACTGATGTCAGGGCTCCAACAAACGCCCTAATTAACTCATGAGCCTCAAGCCAAGTTTCAAAAGAAACCCAGTTATTTATTAGGAGCAACATGTCGACAGCTTCCCAAATGTAGTCAACTCTGCTGCATGTAATTTAGGGCTCACCTATGACCCTGGTACCCCCCTCCACTCAGGCGGTGTCAAAAATCACATTCTCCAATGAGGCACTTTCGCAGGCTGTAGAAACCACGCCTCCCAAACTGGCTCTGGTAACCTGAGATCCACCCTTCAAGGAAGGTATGCATGGAATGTGCTTGTTAACATGGCTGCTGAACTGCTCTGACAGATCTCCCCTCCTTTCTGCCCATGACAACTAAAGAGCAGATTAGAAATGCTTTGCAAGTTGACAACTGACATGATAATATGATTTCTTCTGGTGGCAGTTGTTAAAATGAATTACCATGTTTTTTTTAGGTCTGCTATCTGCCATCATTAACTGAACACCATGGTCATTAATGAATCTATTGTTCGCCATGGGGCGTTTTTGCCAACAATTGGAAATAAATGTGAGGTTTTAGGAAAAAGGTTGTAAATGTTGGTCATGTGACTTCAGGATGCTGCAAACAGTCATATAAGCAGGTAGATTGTCAAGTGTCCAAAATGCAATCACATGACCATAGGAAGGGAAGCCTTTGGAACTTTAGAACCAGGCTGTAAGTATCTTTGGGAGTAAGGGTTCCACTGTAACTTCAAACAGTCATTAAGTGACCAGTCTTAAGTCAAGGACTACTATTTACTATCCAACTCCAGTGGATGCTGGATGGCATAGAAAACATAAAAACAGCTAAAAACATCAAATCAAATAGATAAAAGTAAAGGTTCCCCTTGCACATATGTGCTAGTCGTTCCTGACTCTAAGGGGCAGTACTCATCTCTGTTTCAAAGCCGAAGAGGTTTCACCATCCGAAGACATCTCCATGGTCATGTGGCCGGGATAACTAAATGCCACAGGCACACGGAATGCTGTTACCTTCCCACCAAAGCTGGCCCCTATTTTTCTACTTGCATTTTTTATCTGCTTTCGAACTGCTAGTTTGGCAGAAGCTGGGACAAGTAACGGGAGCTCACCCCGTTATGTGGCACTAGGGATTCGAATTGCTGAACTGCAGACCTTACGCTCGACACGCTCAGCATCTTAGCCACTGAGCCATTGCGTCTCTCATATCAAATAGATAGCCCAGAGTAAAGATAGCCCTGAGCTATTAAAAAAATAGCAGCACAATAACCAAAAATATCCACCAGGGGCCATTGAAAAATTATTAATAAATATTAACCTCAGACCTGGGACCAAAGCCATTTTTCAAAGCTTTCCAGAACCCTAGGAGAAGGGCACCATCCTTATCTCTGGGGTGGTGGGGGCCACAATACAGACGGTGGGGGCCACAATACAGAAGATTAGATTCCTAGGTCCCACAGGATGGCAATGTTTAATGGAGGGGACTTGCTGGACAGGAACAGTTGGAGACAAGCTATTTCACAGGTATCATGTTTTCCTTCAGTCTTTTGTTCTCTAGATTAGGAGTGTCTAACCTTGGCAACTTTAAGCCTTCTGGACTTCGACTCCTAGAGTTCCCCAGCCGTGTTGGCTAGCTGAAGAATTCTGGGAGTTGATGTTCACAGGTCTTAAAGTTTATTTTATTTTATTTTATTTATTTTGTCAAGCATGTATAAGATAACAGATATAAGTATAAACATGATTATGAATACAGGAAATGGATACGAAGAAATGGGGACAGTAGGACAGGGACGGTAGGCACGTTGATGCGCTTATGCACACCCCTTACAGACCGCTTAGGAAAGGGGTGAGGTCAACAGTAGAGGGTCTAAGATTAAAGTTTTTGGAGTTTAGGGGAGAAACGAGAGTCAGATAGGACATTCCAGGCTTTGACCACTCTGTTGCTGAAGTTGTATTTTCTGCAATCGAGTTTGGAGCAGTTTACCTTAAGTTTGTATCTATTGTGTGCTTGTGCATTATTGCAGCTGAAGCTGAAGTAGTCATGGACAGGTAGGACGTTGTAGCAGATAATTTTGTGTATTACGCTTAGGTCAGACCGAAGTTGGCGTAGTTCTAAGTTGTCTAAGCCCAAAATTTCAAGCCTGGTGGCATAAGGTATTCTGTTGTAAGCAGAGGAGTGGGGGACTCTTCTTGTGAAATATCTCTGGATTCCATTTGCCAAGATTGGATACCCCTGCTCTAGACTAAGCATTACTCAATAGCTCTAACCATTTCTCACATCCTTATTCTTACAGACTCTAGCATGGCTGCTTTGTTTTTATTATCAATATTTTCCCTAAATATGGGTAATCAGAATTGGATGCAGCCTTCTCGGTAGATCGGGTAGATGGTGAGTTCAAGTCCTGCCTTACTTATGGAAGCCATCTGGGTAACTTTGGGCCAGTCACTCTCTCTCTCAACCCAACAAAATATATTGTTGTGGGAAAAATAGGAGGAGGGAGGTGGGTTGGGTATGCTCACATCCTTGAGTTATTTGTAAAAATAATAAAGGCAGGATACAAATAAAGAAATACATGTTTAAAAGCCTTGAATCTGTCTGTTTGTGAATTGGCTAGTGAGCCCATTAGTCTGTTCTTTGGAGTTTTACTGAAAATAATACATACTTTAGAATTCTGGATCCCCTGCTAATTCAGTGATCCAAAACCCCATTAGACTAAATTCCTTTGACTTGTCTCCATTTTAATCAGAAGCTAAAGCACTTGAGTTAATTGTTGCCATTGCTGTTGTCTTCCGCTTCCATAAAACCCAAATCAAAATCATAGTTGCTGGTTGCCAAATAGCAAAAGATGGCATTCTGAAAGGTGGACAGCAAAAGAGAGCCAAATAAATAGATTGAAAAGAAAATAAAGCATTAAGCGTGCTAGAGATTTTTACTCCCTCCAGAGCAGTGGTGAAATCCAATTTTTTTTACTACCGGTTCTCTGGGTGTGGCTTGGTGGGTGTGGTGTGGCTTGGTGGGCGTGGCTTGGTGGGCGTGGCAGGGGAAGGATACTGCAAAATCTCCATTCCCACCCCACTCCAGGGGGGAAGGATATTGCAAAATCTCCATTCCCATCCCACTGGGGCCAGCCAGAGGTGGCATTTGCTGGTTCTCCGAACTGCTCAAAATTTCCCCTATCGATTCTCCGGGACCTATCAGAACCTGCTGGATTTCAGCCCTGCTCCAGAGGCTCCAGTAGGAGAAGGGGGTCAAAGACTGTCAAAATGATGACTGCCACTGCACAAAAATCCTGTCTTTTCTTTAATGAATTTTGTATGTGCAAAACATTAATAAATATTGTATGTGCGAAATGGAAGGTGTTAAAAAAAAGAAAAAAAGGAAAGGGAGGTTTAATCATGGAATTGCAACCACCAGGTTGACTTTTTAAATCCCCCACTCCTCCCTCCCCTCCCCCCCATGGAATGTCTTGAACAGTGCTGTCAGATGAAGCTTAACTGGAAAGGCAGATTTTGATAAAAGAGTGTTATTCAAGTTGAGGCTACAGAAAAAATGTTGAGGATAGGCAGAGCTGGGAAAGACGCAAATCGCAGCAGGGAAAAGATCCTTAAGTGTGTTCCCATATCATGCTAGAATAGGTTAAACTGGATTCAGCATGGTGTGAGAACCAGTGGTATTTTCAAAGAGGACCCTGTTGTGCCTCGTCCTCCCTCCTCTCCTCAGCTGGGCCCCTCCCGTCTACACTCTGAGTCTGATAATGAAGATGAATGGCCTGTCATGCCTCCAGCCCCTGGCCCTGGCCCCATGCCCGGAGAGGATTACAGGAATGAACAAACAAACCTTATAAACCTCACTCCTACAGCGTGTGAGCAGGAAGCCAGCCAGGTGCTGGAATTACTGACAGCAGATCCATCTAAAGAGAATTCAAAGTGGGAGATCTGAGAGGCGACACCAGCAAAAGGAAGGGAGGGGTAGGCCTGGATAAATGCTGAGTCATGGAGCCACACCCCACAGCCTATATAAAGGACCTGCTTTTGGCAGTCCAACCTTGAGTCAAGCAAAGTCTCATCTAGTTTGCTGCTATCGCTGAAGTCACAACTTGGACTCCTGCCTGCCTGAGAAACCTTGAAGGAATTTGACAAGCTGCAGAAGCTTCGTTGCCACGCTTGATACGGACTTCCTAGACCCGGTTGTCGGAGGGGGAGTGGGACACGACAGACCCAAAAGAAAGGCGAGATGACTGCACAACATTCCTATCCAAACGGCAACCTTTTGATTTGCTTATGCATCATAAAAAATTATGATAGCAATAGCACTTAGACTTATATACCGCTTTACAGTGCCTTTACAGCCCTCTCTAAGCGGTTTACAGAGTCAGCCAATTGCCCTCAACAATCTGGGTCCTCATTTTACCCACCTTGGAAGGATGGAAGGTTGAGTCAACCTTGAGCCTGGTGAGATTCGATCTGCCAAATTGCAGGCAGCCGGCAGTCAGCAGAAGTAGCCTGCAGTACTGCACTCTAACCACTGCGCCACTGTGGCTCAGTGATGTTGCAGCCACTATCCTGCCTGGTTTTATGTTCCCTCTGTGTGTCGTCAGGTACAAAGAATCAGAGTCATCTGTTAGATTGCAGCACAGATGGTCCAACTGCAGCCCCTCCTGAATTCTGTTGACTGAATCTTGGGTGCTTGGCAACCAGGCCACATTCACAGTTTTTTGTAGCATCCCACAATCATGTGATTGTGTTTTACAACTGTTTTGCCAGAAAAACAACAGCTTCTTCCAGTTTTCAGCAAAACAACACCCATAGTGAGGTATTGGTTCACTTAAAAATCATGACATTTCTTTAACAGTCACCACAAAAAAAGATAGTAAAATTGGATTGGTCGTTGATATTACAACCATCACAACATATGGCCATAGGGGAGCGGTGCGGTAGCCTAGAGGTGGAGCTCTCACCTCACAATCAAGAGGCTGTGAGTTTGATCCTAGGTAGAGGCAGATATTTCTCTCTCTTGGGCACATTGAGATTCTATCTGCGGAACAAATATATGCATTGCCGTCAGGAAGGGCATCCGGCCAATAAACACTCTGCTAGCTCTATTCAGTTGCCCAGACTCCACCCCACAAGGGGTTATGGGGTCGTTAAACGAAGATGATGATGACAACATATGACCATAATGGGCAAGTTCCACTATGGTCATAAATCAAGAATAATCTATATTTATTTAGCCTATATGTTGAATATTCACTGAGGGATCCTGGATTAGAAGAAATTGAACATGTGTTTTTTTTAATGATGGAGAAAAAAAATTATCAATATTCCATGTTATGCTGATGACACTACTTTGGTAGCTGAAAATACAAATGATCTGCAAACACTAATGATGAAAGTCAAGGAGTACAGCAAAAAGTGTGACTGTGATTAAATATAAGGAACACCAAATTTATAACATCAGGGACAGCAACTAGAATTCATAATGAAGATCTTGAAATGATGGATAGGTTTTGCTTTGGGAGGAATCCACTATCATCACTAAACCTGCAGTGAAGAAAGAGGCTGTAGACTAGTACTAGAGTTGTGAAAGCCTTGAAAGATATTCAGATGCCATGACAGATAAATACTGTATTTTTCAGAGTATAAGATGCACTGAGTATATGACACAGCTTAGATTTTGGGGAGGAAAATAGGAAAAAAAATCTGTCTACTAGGTATTCATCTAGTTAGCGTTCTTAGTCTGGTCAGCTTCAGCACATTCGTTTGCTGGTTTTGAGTGCGCACACATGCTTTTTATCCCCTGCCAGGGAATAAAAAACAGCTTCTAAAGCACAACTGATCTTTGGAGAGAGAAGCAATGAGAAAAGCAGGCAAAGCACGGAGATCGCTTCACTCACTAGCACCTCGTTAGGCTGAAAAAAAGCTGAGAGTCAGAGGGAGCAGGCAAAACACAGAAGAGCACTTCGCTTGCTACCGCTTTGTTAGGGCTGAATAAAAGCGTCGAAAAAGCTACATTCTGAGTATAAGATGCATCCAAATTTTCAGCCTCTTCTAGGGGTGGGGAAGTCTGTCTTATACTCCGAAAAATACGGTATATATTTCTTGAGATTACAATAGATAGATAAGACAATAAATTAATGGGTCATAAAGCAATCAATCCAGTGTTCTTATTCAAGGCCCAAATGGCCAGGTTCAAATTATCATATTTTGGAATCATGTTGTAAAACCCCAGATTTCTTGAGAGGTAAGCAATGCTAGGAAAGTTAGAACATAGAATAATAAAATTGGAAGGGACCTTGGAGGTCTTCTAGTCCAACACCCTGTTTGAGCATGACCCTATACCAGTGATGGCAAACCTATGGCACGCGTGCCTACAGTACCACACGAAGCCATGTCGCCTGGCAGGTGTGGCCTTGCCGTTTTGTTTTCCTGGTTTCTGGTGCGCATGCGCATGCAACTATCAGCTGTTCTTCGCGGGCACAGCAGTGCTGAAAACCAGTGTGCACATGCGCATCGGCCAGCTGATTATTGGGTGCGCATGCACTTCAGAACCCAGAGGTTCGGCTTTTCCAGAGTGCAATCCCTTTGCACATGCAGCAACACCAAAAACCAGCCTGTTCTGTCCCCCCTTGCCTCCGTCCGAGCGATGCTTAATTAGCCGGCACTATCTGGCAGCAAAGTAGCGAGCGTCTGCCAAGTGTCTCTATTATCTCCCTCGGCGCCGATGAGTCACCCAGGAACAAACAGTACTTCAGCTCTTAGTTAAGCAGTTAATTTGCCTGCTACGAAGTGGCACAGCAGCTCTTGTTGCCTTTATATCCTGTGGGGTGTGGCTCCATGACTCAGCACTTCCTAGGCTTGTACCACCCCTGCTTCTGTTGTTCCCGCCTCTCCTGCCTATGAAACCTAGGGTCCAGCCAGGCCTGATTGCCATCAGCTGGATGTGGAGGGGGGGAAGAGTCAGGGGAACGGAGGCCTCATTATCTCTTCCACCTGGCCTGCTTCTGGCTCCTGGAGCTGAGCCAGGGAAGCCGGTGCTCCCGAGGTAAGTCCTGACAGCCCTTCCCCCCTCACTTTCCAAGTCACTTTCTGGCATGAGGCCCAGCTCAGG
The DNA here is from genome assembly GCF_028640845.1 of Ahaetulla prasina. NCBI lineage: Eukaryota > Metazoa > Chordata > Lepidosauria > Squamata > Colubridae > Ahaetulla > Ahaetulla prasina. Next base: position 17,545,550 of record NC_080539.1, read on the forward strand.
GGGCGCAGACACAACACAGCCTGCACATACATGACAGCCAGCTGATTGTCATGCACACATACATACTAGAACCTGGAAGTTTGGTTTTTCTGGAGTGGGACCCTGACAAGCACACGTGCGCAACATTTCCACGCAACCTTTTCAGCACTCAGTGCCTAAAAGATTCACCACCACTGCCCAATGCCATTTCAAATGGCCATCAAGTCTCTTTTTAAAACCCTCCAATGATGAAGGATCCAGAACTTCTGATGACAAGCCATCCTAGTGGTTTATTGTTCTCACTGTCAGGAAATTTCTCCGTAGTTCTAGGTTGCTTCTCTCCTTGGTTAGTTTCCATCCATTGTTTCCCATCTTGCCTTTTGGTGCTTTGGAAAATAGTTTGACATCTGCCCCTCTCATTTTTGTAGGAGCCCCTCAAATATTAGAATATTGCTATCATGTCTCCCCCAGTCCTTCTTTTCATTAGACTAGACACACTCAATTCCTGGAACCGTTCTTCATATGTTTTAGCCTCCAGCCCCCTAATCATTCTTTTAGCTCTTCTCTGCATTCTTTCCAGGATTTTCACATCTTTTTTATATTGTGGTAACCAGAACTGGATGTAGTATTCGAAGTGCGGTCTTACTAAGGCTTTATGAAGCAGCACTAGAATTTCATGTGATCTTGATTCTATCCAGGAGTGGGCTTCAAAAATTTTAGCAAGGGGTTCTCTGCTTGGTTGCTGGGTGGGCGTGGCTTAGTTGGCCTCCTGCACCACAGCGGGGGACGGAAGTTTGCCCTTCCCAGGCTCCAGAGGCTTTCCTCGAGCCTCCAGAAGGGTGAAAACGGCATCCTCTGGAGGCCAGAAATGGGGCCCGTTTCTGGCCTTCACAAACTTCCAGTAGGCCCGTTTTTTGCCTTCCCCAAGCCTCCATGCACACCCTGCACTTACCTGCATCCAAAACGGGCAGCATGGGGATTTCTGGGAGGGGCAGGGTGGGGTGGGCGGGGCCAGCCAGGCGTGGGATTTGGGGGGTCTCCGAACTGCACAGTATCTTAGCTGGAGGTTCTCCCGAACCCCTGTGAACCCCCAGCAGCCCACCCCTGATTCTATCATTCTATTAATGCAATCTAGGATTGCATTGACTTTTTTTTGGCTGCTGCCACACACTGTTGGCTCATATTTATGTTAGAATGAAAGAGAAGAACCAAGAGCAAGATAGATGGACCCAAAGGCAGCTAAAATGGCTGCACTGTTGGGGAACCTTAAGGAATAGAATAGAATAGAATAGAATAGAATAGAATAGAATAGAATAGAATAGAATAGAATAGAATAGAATAGAATAGAATTTTTTATTGGCCAAGTGTGATTGGACACACAAGGAATTTGTCTTGGTGCACTTTGGAGACATCATTCTAAGGGCCACTTTGGAGACATCATTCTAGAGAAAGTCTATCTAGTCACCAAGGATGTACACTGACCTGTTGGTGCAAAATCAGTACATCAGTCAATCAGTCCAGCTTTAATCCTTTGGTTCACATTTTGGACACATCAGACTGTGAACATCAGAGACTGAGCAGCATGTGTGAACAAGGCCAGAGGGTTTGATTGAGATAAATATTGTTTCACATAGGGAAAATATGGAAGGTGTGTTGGATATGTTCTCTTCTGTTGTATTTATTTGTAAAAAATAATAAAAGCAGAATACTAATACAGGAGTCACCAACCTTTCGGACCTCAGGGACCACTAAATTCATAATTTTAAATCCCGAGGACCACTAATATGAATTTTTAAAAAAGATAAATAGTATTTAGTGCAATATAAAAAATGCAAATAATTTTTCTGCGGACCACCAAAATATTCTCATGAACCACCAGTGGTCCATGGACCACTGGTTGGTGACCACTGTACTAATAAATAAAAATGTGTTTAGAAGAAAAGCCAGATCTAATTCATTTACTACTTTGTAGTATTTATTTATTAAATTTATATACCATCCGTCTTGCTATCAAGCAACTATTTTATAATATTCTTCATATTCATTTTCTTTATAAAGTTACCTTCCCCATGCAATTCAGTTTCCCTGCTATAAATTGCATTGCTGCACAACTGCTTGCTTTCCTATTTGAAAACCTATTTTAACCAATTTCTTTCTCAATGAAAGAAAAGCAATGCATGCCTTCTCACTATATTGAAATTGCCAATTTGATATCTACCAGCCGCATAACAGCAAACTGTGAATTCCACATGATTGGAATCAACACACAGGCCTTCACACAGTGTGGAGGGGAGATGCATATCCGAAAGGGATAAAATAAAGTGGAGAGGGAGATTTTGAGACAGATAAATATATCCCTGCAACTCAACAACAGGCCAATTACACCGATGCAGTTGTGTGCCACACTACCCACCCAGAGAACAATCACGATTCAAAGACCCATTTGCTTTGAACATCTGCCTCCAAAGCGGAACTGCACCTGCTACAGTATAAGCAGGACCTGTGATGAAATGGATTATTTTTCAAGTTAGGCAATTATGCCCTTTCTTAGGAAATTTCACTGTATTCCTTCTCTCCTACAGTTCATGACTCACTTTCCCCATGTTGTTGTTATTAGTTACGAAGTCATGTCCAACCCATAGTGACCCCATGGACAATGTTCCTCCAGGCCTTCCTGTCCTCTACCATCCTCTGGAGTCCATTTAATCTCATGCCTACTGCTTCAGTGACTCCATCCCGCCACCTCATTCTCTGTCGTCCCCTTCTTCTTTTGCCCTTAATCTTTCCCAGCATTAGGTTCTTCTCCAGTGAGTCCTTCCTTGTCATTAGGTGACCAAAGGATTTGAGTTTCATCTTCAGCGTCTGGCCTTCTAAAGAGCAGTCAGGGTTGATCTCCTCTAGGACTGACCGATTGGATCACCTTGCAGTTGAAGGGACTTGCAGGAGTCTTCTCCAGCACCATAGTTCAAAGGCCTCAATTCTTTGGCACTTAGCCTTCCTTATGGTCCAACTTTCACAGCACATACATTGCAACTGGGAAAACCATAGCCTTGACTATGCACACTTTTGTTGGTAGGGTAATGTCTCTGCTTTTTAGTATCCTGTTTAGATTTGCCATAGCTTTCCTCCCCAGGAGCAAGCATCTTTTAATTTCTTTCCCCATATTCTGTTCATGTAATAATATAATATAATATAACAACAGAGTTGGAAGGGACCTTGGAGGCCTTCTAGTCCAACCCCCTGCCCAGGCAGGAAACCCTACACAATCTTAGTCAGATGGTTATCCAACATTTTCTTAAAAATTTCCAGTGTTGGAGCATTCACAACTTCTGCAGGCAAGTCGTTCCACTGATTAATTGTTCTAACTGTCAGGAAATTTCTCCTTAGTTCTAAGTTGCTTCTTTCTTTGATCAGTTTCCAACCATTGCTTCTTGTTCTACCCTCAGGTGCTTTGTACCGTGATTCCTAATCACACACAATTCTCTGAGGATTGCTTTGGAGTCTCCAATGGGCATTGCTTTTCATATCTATTTTATAAATTACATTATTTATTTATTTTTTACAAACCTTCAAATTCCCCCCAATCCTTATACACAATTGATGCCATCTTGGATGCATACCGATGGTACTCATGTTATGAACGCTTAAAATAGAAAAAATGAGATGTGTTAACAACAGCACTGATCCAAACAATGAGGTGTGTTTGTGCATTAATCTCACCTTTGGGGAGATGATCTACACGTTGAAAAAAAAAATTCCAGACTGACAGCCACTCAAGACTCAGTTTGAATGAGAAGAGAGGCTGCTGGTGTCATTTTAAAACATTTATGAGGTTAGACAAAAGTTCTTCTTTTTCCCACTTTTGAAGAAAAGAAATTGTGATTCAAAGCCTACGTTGTTATGCTAAGATGAAATATATACAGTAGATGCCTGGAGCAAAGTACCTCTCTTGATCAATCAGCAATGCTAAGATCCGCTGGTAAAGCTGTTTGACATCCTTGGATAAGTTGTTGAACAGGGGGCTCTCTGAGGACCTCTCAACTTGCTTTTCTGTGACCCAGTAGACTCTTCCTTAAGGAGCCTTTGCCCCATTTCACTTGGAGAAAAGCTTCTGCATTACCATAAGCCACTCCAAGAAGCTGCTGATGCTCCTTCTGCAACTAATGACCTCTGGGACTGTCATGCCTTTGAGCCCATTGCTATAGATACTAGCATGGATTTTCCAAAAGAAATGCACTAGATTGGGAAGCCACAAAGCAGATGTGACTCTCTTCACTTACTTTACTGATTTGCAATACTTATATCCAGCTCCTATGCCAGCTGTCAGTTGCCCCTGATGAGGGCAGGAGAAGGGCCCCTCTTTGAGTAGCAATAGGAATATATACCGCTTCACAGTGCTTTTTATAGCCTTCTCTAAGTCGTCTAGAGTCAGCATATTGCCCCCAACAATCTGGGTCTTCATTTTACCCACCTCGGAAGGATGGAAGGCTGAGTCAAACTTGAGCCTGGTGAGATTCGATCTGCCAAATTGCAGGCAGCTGGCAGTCAGCAGAAGTAGCCTGCAGTACTGCATTCTAACCACTGCATCACCGTGGAGTAGTGTTTTCAGTAACTATGAGTTTCTTTGATTAATGTTACTAGTTCTTTGACATAACAAGCAAGTTCTCCATGAAGAATGGGGAGTCTGGTAAGAACTGGCTGAAACCTGCTAAAGACAAGGACTGTACATAGATTTGAACTCTAGTAACTTGCAAATTTATTATGCCTCATTATAATGTAAAAGCCACACCTACTGAATATGAGGATAGCAATAGCAATAGCATTTAGACTTATATACCACTTCACAGTGCTTTACAGCCCTCTCTAAGTGGTTTAACAGAGTCAGCATATTTCCCCCAACAATTCGGGTCCTCATTTTACCCATCTTGGAAGGATGGAAGGCTGAGTCGACCTTGAGCCTGGTGAGATTCAAACTGCCAAATTGCAGGTAGTCAGCAGGCAGCAGAAGTAGCCTGCAGTACTGCAGTCTAACCACTACGCCATCGTGGCTGCATACCGTATTTCTGGGAGGATAGTCTTCCAAGTGGGGAGTAGTGGCTGAAGCTCAGAAGATCTATTGCATAGTGCATACATACAAGATCTGTTGCATAGTGCATACCCCACAAGGAGGGAAGTCTCCCATCAGAACTTTTCTGGATGCCTAGACCCAGAGAGACAGATTTTCCACTGAAGTAGCCTCACTACTGCACTCTAACCACTGCCCCACCATGCTCAGGATGAGCATTAATAAGATCACACTAAGAGTATTAGGGGTTACACTAAGAGTATTTCGGAGGCTGCCACAAAGAAGAGGGAGTCAAGCTATTCTCCAAGGCACCTGAGGGCAGGACAAGAAGCAATGGATGGAAACTAATCATGGACAGAATCAGGTTAGAACTAAGGAGAAATTTGCTGACAGTTAGAACAATTCATCAGTGGAACAACTTGCCTCCAGAAGTTGTGAATGCTCCAACACTGGAAGTTTTTAAGAAGATATTGGATAAAGATTTGTCTGAAGTGGTGTAGGGTTTCCTGCCTAGGCAGGGGGTTGTACTAGAAGACAGTGATGAAATGTAAAATTTGTTACTACCAATTCTGTGGGCGTGGCTTGGGGGGTAATTTGACTAGGTGGGCATGGCCAACTTTTTTTTTTACTTTTAAAAGCATTTTTCAACAACCTCTTTGTCTGAAGAGGTTGTAAAAAATGCTTTTAAAAGCCTCTGATGATTGTGTGGCTCAGCTGGGAATGATGGGGGGCAGGGATTTTTGCTACTGGTTCTTCGAATTACCTGCCGCCGTTGCTACTGGATCGGGCGATCTGGTCCGAATCGGGAGCATTTCATCCCTGCTAGAAGACCTCCAAGGTCCCTTCCAACTCTGTTATTCTATATTATGGGATGTTATGAAATGTTACATGATACATATAATGTTACTGATGCATTATATGATGCATGCTTTATCACAGATGAGTCAGATGATACTAAACAATAAAAGAGCTCATTCTAAACCCAGTATGTCTGAACTGTTTATAAAGCGATTCTCTATCTTTCTAAGTTGGTTCCAACATCTTCCAACCTCCAATTCAAATCTTATTTGGGCAAGGCATACTGAGCTAAAGGATCTTTCTGACATTTATGGCTAACAACCATCCACCCAAGAACCAGGAAAGACATTGAGTTACTTCTGATCAGTTTCCTTTATTGTTCCACACCTTTAGACAGAATCTTGCCAAATCAAAGCAACTATTAGCATAACTATAGATGTACTCTGATAATTGCTGGGAAGGAGCCCAGCAATTAGGTTAAAACACCCTCTTTCTCCAGACCAAACTCTCCATGATTTGCTGCCTCTTTGTTCTCTGGAATTCAGCCCCTCCTGCCTGGGAATACAGACTTCATTCACCAGACCAGGAAACTCTCGGCAAGTAACAAGAAGATCAATATACCATATCAAAACCATAGAAAAATAGTGAAACACAAACTGCAAGAAGACACCAAGAATAGCTAAGGACCACCAGTGCGCTCAATCCAGCAGCTTTTAATTTCTTTTTGAATTCTACAGTAAGTCAGGATGTACATAACAATAGCACTTAAATTTATACACCGCTTCACAGTATTTTACAGCCCACTCTAAGCAGTTTATAGAGTCAGCATATTGCCCCTAATAATTTTGGACCCTCATTATACCCACCTTGGAAAGATGGAAGGCTGAGTCAACCTTTAGCCTGGTGAGATTCGAACTGCCAAATTGCAGGCAGCCAGCAGGCAGCCTGCAATAATGCAGTCTAACCACTGCGCCAACGTGACTACATACCGTATTTCTGGGAGGATAGTCTTCCAAGTGGGGAGTATTGGCTGAAGCTCAGAAGATCTGCTGCATAGTGCATACATTATGACCCCACAAGGAGGGAAGACTCCCATCAGATCTTCTCTGGATGCCTTGACCCAGACAGACAGATTGTCTGCTGGTGGTTCCTGGGCCTAACATTTTAGAATTTTAAACTAAGAGTGAACTGATATTAATGTGTCCCCAAACTTGAGGAGGAAGAGGAGGAGGAGGAGGAGGAGGAGGAGGAGGAGGAGGAAGGAGAAGAAGAAGAAAAGAGGAGGAGGAGGAGGAGGAGAAGAAGAAGAAGAGGAGGAGAAAAGAGGAGGAGGAAGGAGGAGGAGGAGAAGAACTTTACCTCATATTATTTTACCTGTTCATAATCAATATTACAGTTAGCATCACCATCACTACATTAGCATGACCAACGGTGGGTTTCCAATATTCTTACCACCAGTTTGCGCGTGCCTTCCGCGCATGCACACAGCCTTGAAAATGTGCCTAAATTGGCCGTCATAGAGCTGGGGCAGCCTGAACTGGTACGAATGGGCTGAATACCACCTCTGAGCATGATCACGCTTGGTACACTGATCTTTGTACACTAACTAAAAGATTTGGCATGGGTCCAGGTCTATTATTTGGAAAACACTCAGTATATAAGCAGAAACCAGAGACCAAATCAAAATGGCATTTCAAACCAATGATTTTGCATGCAGACTTTGTTGCAGGGGAAAAAAAATTAGATAAAAAGAAGATGGCACCTTTTCACATTCCACATATCAAACCAAAGAGGAGGCAATCAGCTCTTCTCTTGTAAAGTAAAGGTAAAGGTTCCCCTCGCACATATGTGCTAGTCGTTGCCGACTCTAGGGGGCACTTCTCATCTCCATTTCAAAGCCAAAGAGCCAGCGCTGTCCGAAGATGTCTCCATGGTCATGTGGCCGGCATGACTAAATGCCAAAGGCTCAAGGAATGCTGTTACCTTCTCACCAAAGGTGGTCCCTATTTTTCTACTTGTATTTTTTATGTGCTTTCGAACTGCTAGGTTGGCAGAAGCTGGGACAAGTAACGAGAGCTCACCCCATTACATGGCAGCACTAGGGATTCGAACCGCTGAGCTGCCGACCTTTCGATCGACAAGCTCAACGTCCTAGCCCCTGAGCCACCGCGTCTCTTGTATCTCTCTTCAGGTTTCTGCCGGTCATCAAGACTTTGCAGTTCACATAAAGTAACTCTATCACTGAAACCAATTTGCTTTTAAGGGACCTGGATCAGGAAGCAGACAACTCCGTCCTTCAACGTGGTCCGCCTTATCCCAATATCTGTAACTAGAAACAACTGCCCCACTATACCAAATAATAGAACTGCTTCTCCTCTCTGGCGCAAAATCTCTCACTTACTTAGTTGGACGATAATCTGGTATGGTGCGGTCCAATGATATTTTCTCACTGAGATAGGAATTGTAGCCATATTTTTCATGGGGTCCCTTGGCTTTTTCTTCCTCCTCTGGAGAAAGAGTGGCAGGCAGGCCACCTTTGCCACGACCACCATAGCCTTCGATAAGCCCCAAGGATTTTGACAGACCTAGTAGAAAAAAAAATAAAACAAAGAAGAGACACACAAGAGTCAGTCTTGAAAGCAGGCATTAGAAGCCATGATACCCATCTTCCCTTGAATCACATCAACAGGTGTAGAAAATTGCCATCAATGTATCCTGGCTGTTCTGCTCGTGTATCCAAAAAGGAAGGAAAAGGATAACTAGTCTATCCACCTTTTAAATGAATAAACAGAATATTAAAGGATACTATAGAATTATAGAGTACTATTGGAAGGGACCTTGAAGGTCTTCTAATCCACCCCCTGCTCAAAAATGAGACCCTATACCTTTCCAGATAAATGGCTGTGAAAACCTCCAGTGATGGAGCACCCACAACTTCTGGAGAAAAGCCATTCCACTGATTAATTGTTCTCAGTGTTGGGAAATTTCTCCTTAGTTCTAGGTTGGCTCTCTTTTTAATGATCTTTTCACCTGTTACTTCGTGTCCTGTCTTCAGATCCTGGCCAGTTATTTATGGTCTTTATTTCTGAGCTTTGTATCATTTTTACATTGTGTTTATTTTCTATTGCCACTGAAAAAAATTCTCTTCAAACAAATAAACACAGGAAGAGGAAAGTCTCCCTTAGCTTTCCTTCTAAAATATGAATAAAATAGAATAGAGTAGAGTAGAGTAGAGTAGAGTAGAGTAGAGTAGAGTAGAGTAGAGTAGAGTAGGGTAGGGTAGGGTAGGGTAGGGTAGGGTAGGGTAGGGTAGGGTAGGGTACAGTAGGGTAGGGTAGGATACGGTAGGGTAGGGTAGGGTAGGGTAGGGTAGGAGAAGAGAAGAGAAGAGAAGAGAAGAGAAGAGAAGAGAAGAGTTGGGACCTTGGAGGTCTTCTAGTTCAACCCCCTGCTCAGACAGGAAACCCTACACCACTTCAGACAAATGGTTATCCAACATCTTTTTAAAAACTTCCAGTGTTGGAGCATTCACAACTTCTGGAGGCAAGTTGTTCCACTGATTAATTGTTCTAACTGTCAGCAAATTTCCCCTTAGTTCTAAGTTGCAGCTCTCCTTGATTAGTTTCCACCCATTGCTTCTTGTTCTACCCTCAGGTGCTTTGGAGAATAGTTTGACTCCCTCTTCTTTGTGGCAGCCCCTGAGATATTGGAACACTGCTATCAAGTCTCCCCAAGTAATATTTACTTAGAAATTGTAAGAACTGAACAAGGGATGTTTATCTATGCATTATTAAACTATATTCCTGCACAGCGATATTCAGGGGACATTGATAGTCTAAGGCTAACATAACATCTCAAGATGGCCCAGAGAAAAGAATTTATTACATGAATCATTAATAAGCCTAATTCCTCCATTCGATCTTGTGTCTGAGTCATAGGTAAGCTGAATTTTATTTCGCCTCTGAATGATAGCCAGTTAAATTTCCCACTTCACCCTACCATTTGAATCACAGTAAGATAAATTCCATCTAGGCCGACTCACAAATAAGTCAAATTCCCACCTAAACTCTCCATCATTAGCCGGCCAAATTGCCCATTCCCATCTAGCTACTCGATCATGGACCTGCCAGATCCTGCTCCCTTACCAACAGCAGGCCAATTGACTTTTTTTTTATTCTGAAAAAAATAAAAGTAGGTTGCTGCCAAGTAAATATCCATTTTCTCAATCCGAACGGTGAATAAGCTAAATTGAATGCCGATTTAAAGGCCAATTCCGGCCTCCATTAAAAGCACACAAGCACATTCAGGCACAGCGCTAGTCTCAGGCCTTCTGGAAATAAAACGCATTTTCCTTTCACCTCTTAAAAGCCAAGCCGTGAATACCCCCATCCAGAAGAGGGAGGGGGGAAAAAATTCTTAACCCAAGCATGTCAGGAAAAGAGAGACAAAGTAATATTTTATGGCATGCTTCACTGTGCATTATAGAAAGCGGTAGCACCTGACATTTTTACATTTATTTTTAGGAGAGATTCACACCTCTCTCATTGTCAGGCGCTACTGAGCTCCTTGATGGATGATTTTTATTCCTAGCCGTGATATTTATTTTCCCACCTTTATGGTTCAAGAGATTCAGCCCACCCACCCCAGGCAGGTCTTTTGGGGGATGCTTTATTTGAGTAGACGGGGACTAAGAAACAAAAGAGCTTGACAAACAAAACAGCTTCATTTGATGAGCCCTCGGTTCCATGTTCCCAAACCCAGCTCCCAAAGCTTCTCTTCTCCATCTAGATATGGACTGGAAACCACTCTACCATCATCCAGGGAGAGAGGTGAGACTTCCTAATGAGACTCACACAGAAAGACAAGGGAGCTTCTAAATAAAAGACAAGTTGGAGAGAGAGAGTTTTAACAGATGGAGAGAAATATTCTTTAATAATTTAGTTTGTGCCTATCACAGGCTCCACTAAAAGAAGTCAAGAATACAGTGTCCTGGAGGAACCAAATGGAGAAATGGAGTCCAATAAAGGAGAATATTTATACAGTAGTGACCAAAATTGTGGAAACCTTTTGGGAAAAGTGTATTTTTGAGGTTTGATGGCTACTAACACCACTTTTTTTTTCTTTTTTTTCTTTTTTTTTTTGAGTTTCAAGATAATCATATTCCATTGCTGGAATGGCCTGGGAATAGCCCAGACCTTAATTGAAAGTCTATGGAGCCAACTAAAGAAACTTGTTAGTCAGAAGCGACCCAGCAATAAAACCCAGTTAATAGAAGCAATCATTCAATCTTGGTTTCAGATTTTAACAGCTGCAGAACTAAAAGACTTGGTTCGCTCCATGGGAAAACGTTGTAAGGCCGTAATTCATGCTAAAGGTTACCCAACTAAGTATTAACTGACATGGTGATAATTTTTGTATAACTCGTTTTTTCTATGGTGATAATTTTTATATATCTCCCTTTTTCTACGTGTTTCACTTTTCTTCTTTCTACTGTAACTGCTATTCTAATAGCAAATCCTTTATAAAAGTTATTGCATTACGTTCTTGATTAAATTATCTTTTCACTGATATATAATTTTATGGTATTACTCCAAAGGGGGGGGGAAATGGTGTTACTAGCTAGTTTTGGAAAATACACTTTTCCCAAAAGGTTTCCACAATTTTGGCCACTGCTGTAGCTCAGGGTTGAAACGAGGGGTCCTTGGTGCTCTCTGAGTTTTGCTTGTTTTCTTGCAGATATTTCATCACCCTACTAGGTAACATCATCAGTGCTAGTAAGGAGTGAGGTTTGCTCTCAGTTTATATTCTGGTGTCTTGCCTGTCTGCGTAGGTGGGGTTTAGGGGCAGGGGTAAAATCCACTTACCTTAGCTACCGGTTTGGGTGCGCATGCACAGATGGTTAAAAAACGGGATATAATGACATCCCAGCAGGTGGGCGGAGCCTCCCGCTGCCAGTGCTACTGGTTCAGCGAGCCAGATAGAACCGGGGGGGATTTCACTGCTGGGTAGGGGGTCTTAGAGATTCTTTGGCTGGGCTGTTGACCGATGGCTCTTTGGCAGTTTCTTGACTGGGGTATTGCTTAACTGTTCACTTTGGAGTTAATCTATGCTGATCCGAGTGCTGATTACTAGTGGAGAGGAACTTGAGTCTTTTTCTCATTTGGGCTGGTTGATTGTCTCTTTTGCACTGTCTATAGATATCGCTCATGTCTATGTGTCTGTGGATGGCTGATTTGTCAGGGTGCCAGGCTTCTAGAAATTCCCTGCCATTTTTGGACTTCTCCTAGCCTAGGATTGTCACATTTTCCCAGTTGAAACTATGGTTAAATTTGTCTATGTGTTGAGAAATTAAAGAATTTTCTTCATGTCTTCGGACTGCCGCTTGGTGTTCATGAATGCATTCTGCCAGTCTTCTTGCCTGTTTGTCCTACACAGAAAAGATTTATCCAAGAAATGAGCTGAGCATGGCCTATTGTTGAAAATAAAGTCGAGCTAATTATGCATCCACAATTCCTTAGGACAGCGGTCTCCGCCCCACACGGGGGAGGGGCATGTGAGTGGCAGACACGTGTACAAAAACACACAGCTCCATTTGCACATGGATCTCACACTGAAGCTCTAATCACACAAGTGGAGGGCTTTTTGAGCAGTGGGCACTGGTGCTCGCATGCAAAGCTCCATTCCTGCAAATGGAGCTTTGTGTGCGAGCGCAAATGCCCTCCGCTTACACAAGTGGAGCTTCATGCATGTGCCCACACTTGTCTGACACTCATGCGAATGGAACTTCATGTGCGCAGGCTTGCCCATTTCTCCTCTGGACAAGCTGGAACAGGTCGCACGCTGGTAGTGGGCCATAGTCTAGAGGTTGGGGACCCCTGCCTTAAGAGAAATTATCTCTTTTTCTTCTTATAGCAGGAACACTTAGACCCCCTAGTGCTTTACAGCCCTCTCTAAGTGATTTAGAGAGTCAGCATATTGGCCCCAATAATCTGGGACCTCGTTTTATCAACCTCAAAAGGATGGAAGGCTGAGTCAACCTTGAGCCGGTCAAGAATGAACTCCTGGCAGTGGGCAGAGTTAGCCTGCAATACTGCATTCTAACCCCTGCGCCACCACAGCTCTCTGATTCTAACCAAAAGGGTACTTACATTTGAGAAGATCATAACTGGGAAGGGAAAAGATAAAGCCCAATTTTGTGTCTATTGAGAGTTTGAAAATAATCCTTTCAATCAGCTGAATTCAGGAAAGTAAATGGAATTTTGCTGAAGGCACAATAGTTAAGACCAGTGGTAGGCTACTGGAGGGTTTGCAGGGGTTCGGGAGAACCTCTAGCTAAGATTCTGTGCAGTTTGGAGAACCCCCCAAATCCAACTCCTGGATGGCCCTGCCCCACCCACCCTGCCCCGCTCCTCCCAGGAGTCCCCACGCGGCCCGTTTTGGATGCAGGTAAGGGCAGGGCACACACAGAGGCTCATGGAGGACAAAAAATGGGCCTACTGGAAATCCAGAGGGTCCCCGGAGCCTGGGGAGGCCGTTTTCACCCTCCCAGAGACTCAAGGAAAGCCTCGGGAGCCCGGGGAGGGCAAAAATGGCCCCTCCCATCGTGGTGCAGGAGGCCGACTAGGCCATGCCCACCATGGCCACGCCCACCCAGCAACAAGGCAGAGAACCCCGTGGTAAAAATTTTGAAGCCCACTGCAGGGTAAGTCAACATGTAGTTTAGATTTGAACCCAGGAGATTTGATTTGAACTCCAGCCTAAAGATCCAGTATCTTTTTAGTCCTCTAGCCCTTTTATGTTTTTAGCAACTGATTATAGGAGGCCTTTTCCCACTAAAATTATTATTATTTATTATTTATTATTTAAATTTGTATACCGCCCTTCTCCCGAAGGACTCAGGGCGGTTCACAGCCAAGTAAAAAATGCACAATACATTATAAATACAATTAAAATACTAGTAAAAAACTTATTTAAATTGGCCACAATTAAAATTTGGAGATAAAACCCATTAAAAACCCATAACTTAAAAAAACTAACCCAGTCCAGCGCAGATAAATAAGTAAGTTTTGAGCTCGCGGCGAAAGGTTCGGAGGTCCGGAAGTTGACGAAGTCAACTGTATATAAAAGATAGGTCAAAGATAGAATTTTATTGGCCAAGTGTGATTGGACACACAAGGAATTTGTCTTGGTGCATATGCTCTCAGTGTACATAAAAGAAAAGATACGTTCATCAAGGTACAACATTTACAACACAATTGATGATCAATATATCAATATAAATCATAAGGATTGCCAGCAACAAGTTATAGTCATACAGTCATAAGTGGAAAGAGATTGGTGATGGGAACTATGAAACGATTAATAGTAGTGCAGATTCAGTAAATAGTCTGACAGTGTTGAGGGAATTATTTGTTTAGCAGAGTGATGGCCTTCGGGGAAAAACTGTTCTTGTGTCTAGTTGTTCTGGTTCTGTATACTAATATACATCTGTATATTTCAAATGAAACAAAAAAAAGGATGTTAAAAAGTTATGATATTTATATAGTTCCTTACCAAGCACATCTAAATTATATTAAAGTACTCGAAATATCTTTACAATCCCCAAGGCATGTCACAACTTTTGAGCACCCCTAATGTTTGGAAACTGAAAGATGAAAAATTTGAGCCCACCCTAAAATAAAATTGATAGGCAATTATCTGTGATTGTTAATATTGTTGGCTATCACTGTATCTCAGGCATTAAATTCCATAGTTCAAAATCATTAAGTCATCTTCCACCTCTTCATATCTTCTATTTCTCATCTAACATCTTCTTTGGATGACTCCAGTTCTTCTATTATGAAAAGCAGTGTTACTAAAATGGACATTAGCACAAGTAGCATCTTGCTGTTTGAGTTCCCTAGCAACTAATATTCAAAAGTATATTACTTGGAATATTAAAGGAAATATTACTGCCATCCTAGCTAATGATCATTTATACTCCACCTACTCCTTCTTCAATGTAATATTCTGCATAACATTTGTACAGACACGGGCACATAAAGTGGGAAAGTGCACAAACTATTGTTGTTGTTAGTTGCGAAGTCGTGTCCAACCCATCGCGACCCCATGGACAAGCTTCCTCCAGGCCTTCCTGTCCTCTACCATCCTCTGGAGTCCATTTAAGCTCACACCTACTGCTTCAGTGACTCCATCCAGCCACCTCGTTCTCTGTCGTCCCATTCTTCTTTTGCCCTCAATCTTTCCCAGCATTAGGCTCTTCTCCAGTGAGTCCTTCCTTCTCATTAGGTGGCCAAAGTATTTCAGTTTCGCCTTCAGGATATGGCCTTCTATAGAGCAGTCAGGGTTGATCTCCTCTAGGACTGACCGGTTTGATCACCTTGCAGTCCAAGGGACTCGCAGGAGTCTTCTCCAGCATCATAGTTCAAAGGCCTCAATTCTTTGGCGCTCTGCCTGCCTTATATTCCAGCTTTCACAGCCATACATCACAACTGGGAAAACCATAGCCTTGACTATACGCACTTTTGTTGGCAGGGTGATGTCTCTGCTTTTTAGTACGCTGTCTAGATTTGCCATAGTTTTCCTCCCCAGGAGCAAACGTCTTTTAATTTCTTGGCTGCAGTCCCCATCTTGGAACCCAGGAAAATAAAATCTGTCACTACCTCCATTTTTTCACCATCTATCTGCCAGGAATTGAGAGGGTCGACAGTACAGAAAGGGAAAAAGATATGACGCCAGAAGATGAGCCCCTCAGGTCGGAAGGTGTCCAATATGCACGAACTATAGTATATTCATAAAAAAATAATAAGAATGACATTATAACTGAAAATATTGTTTGCAAAAAATTATAAAGAGGAATGCTCAAAGTCTTTTTAAAAAGTATTTTTTTGGGGGAAAGATTTCTGTTGATGTGTCCAAATGTTCAATAGCACATACATGTATGCGATTCCTAGTGAATGAAGAAAGGACAGAGAAAAGGGAGGGAGGGAGGGAGGAAGAAGAAAAGGAAGGAGGGAGGAAGGAAGGAAGGAAAGAAGGAAGGAAGGAAGGAAGGAAGGAAGGAAGGAAGGAAGGAAGGAAGATAACTGTGGATGACTTGCCTCCAGAAATTGTGGGTACTCCAATGCTGGAAGGTTTAAAAACAGATTGGACAACCATTTGTCTGAAATGGTATAGGGCAGGGGTATCAAACTTCTTTTCACCCCAGTCCATGAGGTGCTTAGATCTGGCCTGTGGGCCCATCCTGGAAACAGCGAAAGACCAGCCCACAGTGCCCTGCCAGTGAAAACAGAGCCTGGGTGGGCCACACACAGCTTCCCCAAGCTCCCCAAGCTGGTAAAGGGCTGCAGGAGGCTGTCGCAGCTGAAAACAGAGCTGCCTTCTCGAGCTCCGTTTTCACTGCAAGAGTGCTGCAGGAGATCATTGCAGCCAAAAATGGAGCCCAGGTAAGCCATGCACAGCCTCCCTTGAGCTATATTTTTGCCAGCAGGAGGCTCTTGTGGTCAAAAATGGAGCCCGGGCAGGCTGCACATGGCTTCCCCGACAATGGTCGTTGCCCCTGGTTCGGTTCGGACCAGTTCTAAAGAACCGGTAGTAAAACCGGCAGGAGGCTCCACCCACTGACCCAAACGTCATCAAAACTCTTCTGCACATGCGCAGAAGAGCGCTCACGCACGCAAGTGGTGCAAGCGTGCGTGCACAGGCACGATGCAAACCGGTAGTAAAGGTAAGTAGAACCCACCCCCGCTCCCCGAGCTCCGTTTTCCTGGCAGAGGGCTGCAGGAGGCCATTGCGCCTGAAAACGGAGCCTCGATGAGTGACACTGAGCTGCCCATGCCCCCTGGTCACACATCCCCACACCCCCAGGTCAAACACAACCCTGATGCAGCCCTCAATGAAATTGCGTTTGACACCCCTAGTATAAGTTTTCTTAAAAACTGAAAATTTTTAAGAAAATGTTGGATAGCCATTTGTCTGAAATGGTGTAGGGATTCCTGCCTGGGCAGGGGGTTGGACTAGAAAGCCTCCAAGGTCCCTTCCAACTCTGTTATCCTGTTACAACCAAAACAAGGAACAGTTCAAGTTTAATAATTTAAAAATATCTTCTGGAAGTGAGTAAAAAAAAAGGGGGGGGAAAGGTTCCAGCAGTGTGGACGAAATTAAAAATGGGAACGATAATGATATTTTGACGATTAGAATGGAAATGAATGCCATAAATAGTAATGTTTTTTTTAAAAAAAATTATGAAATGGAAGTCACATATGCGGTGAGAAAGTTGGAAAATGGTAGAGCCACCATGTAAATGTTGAAACTGGGGAAATATTAAAATGTAAATGTGGTTCCATATGGAGACTGTACGGCTTGCTTATAATATCCGCAGGAAAACAGCATCTTTGTTAGACAACTTGAAAGAATGCCACTATTTTCTCCCTATGAAAGGAGAAGATTAAAAGAAGGTAAATATGAAAACCAAAGAAGTTTTAAGTTGCTTTAGTGCACCTGGGAAGACTATCACAAATGTGATTGAAACAGTATGAAAGTGACAATAAACAAAATTTTGGAAATAAAGCTTGACGCTAGGCAAGGTGTGGGTGGACCCCATTTTTTTCCTCTTCAGTTGGTCCTTGGGCAACGTATAAATCTGAGAAACTATTTGTTCATCTTTGATTTAAAGGAAGCATATAATAAAGTGAATACGTATGAATCATACGTATGAATCATATATACGTATGAATCATACGTGAAAATATTTGCAGATCCCTCGCATCCTGGACACAAACTGTTTCAACTCCTACCCTCAAAACGACACTATAGAGCACTGCACACCAGAACAACTAGACACAAGAACAGTTTTTCCCCGAAGGCCATCACTCTGCTAAACAAATAATTCCATCAACACTGTCAGACTATTTACTGAATCTGCACTACTATTAATCGTTTCATAGTTCCCATCACCAATCTCTTTCCACTTATGACTGTATGACTATAACTTGTTGCTGGCAATCCTTATGATTTATATTGATATATTGACTATCAATTGTGTTGTAAATGTTGTACCTTGACGAACGTATCTTTTCTTTTATGTACACTGAGAGCATATGCAACAAGACAAATTCCTTGTGTGTCCAATCACACTTGGCCAATAAAATTCTATTCTATTCTATTCTATTCTATTCTATTCTATTCTATTCTATTCTATTCTATTCTATTCTATCATGGGGTGGTTTTACATGAAGATTGTTGTATCTGATGAAAATAATATGCTGTAAGAAATCCTGTAGAAAAATAAGGAAATTCTTAGTCAATGTTTACACTTCGGGCAGGGAATAACAGAATGACTGAGTTGGAAGGGACCTTGGAGGTCTTCTAGTCCAACCTCCGGCTCAAGCAGGAGACCCTATACGATTCCAGACAACTGATGATCCAGTCTCTTCTTAAAAGCCTCCACTGACTCTAAAGAAGTGTAATATTTCCTTAGAAACCCAGTGGTTCAAGGTGTTAGAATAGAAGCTGGAAGATTATACGTTTCATTTTTTTCTTTAACATAGAGGCCTTAGTTAAGTGATTTTGGACCAGTGAGTCTCAGGACAGTTGCAATCAGAGGTGGGTTTCAGCAGGTTCTGACTAGTTCTGGAGAACCGGTAGCAGAAATTTTGAGTAGGTCAGAGAACCGGTAGTAAAAATTCTGACTGCCCCCCACCATCTATTCTCTGCCTCCTGAGTCACAGCTGATCGGGAGGAAATGGGGATTTTGCAATATCCTTCTCCTGGAGTGGGGTGGGAATGGAGATTTTACAGTATCCTTCCCCTGCCACGCCCACCATGCCACGCCCACCAAGCCACACCCACAGAACCTGTAATAAAAAAAAATATGAAAGCCACCACTGGTTGCAATGGCAAAACATTTCTTTAAAAAAGAAAATTATATAGTTGCCAGGAGTCAAGGCTGATCTGAAGTACTGCCTGTTAGGTTCTGGAAGTAACGAGGCTGGAGACCAGGGTAGTGACAACAGCTCTTTAATATAGGGTGAACCCAGCAACAGGCTGGGGGAAAAACCTCTCCTTTTATACAGTTCTGCTGGAGGCTTCGTCCAATCAGCAGCGTGCTGATTTCCCGCTCAAATATTTAAAGGTACAAACATGAATACATAACACTCCTCCCCTCCCAGAAAACACTTTGCCTCTATTTACATATTTATTTACATGTTATTTTTCGACGTAGTCACGCAAATAACCTGGGCGTCTCCTAGTTCTTTCTAACCTGCGCGGTTCAGTTCTGGGTGGTGTTTTGAGCTGGTCGGAGGGCTGTTTCTCCTCCCAGCTCTTTCTCTGAGCCAAGGGGCTGGGGATTATTAGCCGACTCTTTTTCTTGGGCATCCGGCCTTGGATTACTTTTGAAACTTTCCCTGCTGTTTCCCTCGGGAACCTGATGGCGTCGCTGGAACTCTGGGATCTCAGCTAAGTCTTGCGCCTCCCCCGGGTCATTGTCAGCTGTGAATTCAAATTGGTATTGGTCATGATCTGTTTCATTTGGTTCGGTTTGGTCAGTTATTCGTTTCCTTAACTGATCTATGTGGCACCTCCACACTCGGTTGTCCGGTAGCTCTACCACATACGATTTTGGCGGTTATCTTTATTATTTGTCCTGCGAACCAACTAGGGCCGTCCCCATAGTTCGGGCCCACACCGGTCGCCTATGCTCATTTCCTTGTCTTTTCTAGTTCCCCTTGTAACCCTCTGGTGTGTAATGGGGATTCAAGCGTCAAGTGGGCACGGAGTTTCCGTCCCATTAGTAATTCGGCTGGGCTTTTCGGTGGCCGTGCTTGGGGTTCTGTGCTGGGCAGCTAGGAAAAAGTCTATCTTTGTTTGCCAGTCACCTGGCTTGAGCCTGGACAATGCCTCCTTAGCGCTCGGACGGGCAGCTCTGCAAAACCATTCGGCGCGGGGTGGAAAGGCGCAGAGAGGGCATGTCGGATGCCCTCCTCTGCCAGGTATTCTTCAAACTGGGCTGCCGTGAATTGAGGCCCATTGTCGGACACCAGAGTGTCCGGCAACCCGTGAGTTGCGAATAGGTGGCGCAGGGTTGCGATTACTGCTTCGGCCGTAGTGGATTTCATGAGTATGATCTCCAACCATTTAGAGAATGCATCAACCACCACTAGGAACGTTTGGCCGTGGAAAGGGCCAGCAAAATCAATGTGGATTCTTGACCAGGGCCCTTGGGGCTTTTCCCATTCCCTGACTGGGGCCGTTGGGGGTAGAGGTCTGGACTCTTGGCAAGCCTGGCATTTCCCTACCCTCTCAGCAATCTCTGCGTCCATGAGTGGCCACCACACATAGCTTCTAGCTAACCCCTTCATCCTTACGATCCCTGGGTGACCCTCGTGGAGGAGGTCCAATACCTTTCCCCTTAATTTATCAGGAATTATTACACGATCACCCCATAACAGGCACAGTTTTTCCCCTGAAATTAGGACGTCATCAAAGTAGGGGACTACCCCTGGGAGCCCCTGCAGTAGTCGTTCCATTAGGTTTTGGAACAACCCTGGTGCCACACTGACCCCAAATTGCAATCGGGTGCACTTGAATGCCCCCCTGTGCGTTACAATCGTTTGGGCTTCGGCTGTGCGGGCGTCTACGGGCAGTTGCTGGTAGGCTTGGGCCAAGTCTAACTTCGCAAAGACTTGCCCTTGCCCCAAAGTGCAATAAGTGTTGCACCAGGAACCGGTGGCGCTTTTCTGTAAGGCTTTGTTAAGCGTCGCCTTGTAGTCAGCGCAAATTCTAATTGACCCGTCCGACTTTATTGGGGTGACGATTGGCGTCTCCACTTTGCGTGATCGACTGGCACCAAAATCCCTGATTTATGAGCTTGTCCAGCTCCTTATCGATTTTTGGTTTTAGGGCAAAGGACTCTCCTCGCCTTAAGCCTAATGGGGGCTACCTGGGGTCTAAGTTGAAGGAAATAGGGGTCCCCTTGTACTTGCCCAGGCAGTCCTTGAAGACATCTTGAACTCGTTAAAGAGAATGTCTTTCAGGTTACAGTCACTTCTGTAGATGCCAGTCACTCCCATGCCCAGGGCACGAAACCAGTCTAGTCCCAACAGACTGGGCAGAGTTCCTTCGGCGATCGTGATGGGCAGGGTCTTCTTGTGTGGACCGTACTCGACTCGGACGGAGGTGGTCCCTCGAACAGGGATCGATTCCCTGGTGATCGTGGACTCGTGGCCGTTGTGCTTGCAGGTGGCGCTTGACGGACGGCAGCGACTTCACCAAAGTGTCCCAGGACATGATGGTGATCGCTGATCCCGTGTCTACTTCAAGCCGGCACCGTACTCCCTCTATTTTTGGCTTGGTGAAGATCTTCTTCTCCACTTTGGTCGGCGGCCTATGACCACAGTTGTTTGGTTGGAATCCGCGCCTTTTTGTTTGAGCCAATCGCGGGTCGCCTTGCCGATTCAGCGCTCTGATTGGCCGATTTGAATTTCGGCGGGAAGGTTGGGCGCTCGACAAACTTGAGCTAGGTGCCCTTTCTTCCCACCGCCGACATGTCGCGTCTTTAAACTTGCAGCGTTGGCGCTGGTGTTGACCCCCGCAGCTTCCGCATTCGTCTCGGTCCCCTTTGTCGCGTTTCTCGGTGCGGCAGACCCCTTCCTCGTCTTCACCGTCGGATTCGGTCTGAACCTCCTCCTGGTGCACCGGAGTTGCCTTCGCGCTCGCCTTTTGTGGGACCGGCTTCTGCAGTGTCTCTGCCGCTTGGGAGGACATTTCATGTGCTCTGGCTTCGTCCAGAGCGTTGGCTAGCGTTAGGTTGCTCTTTGCTAGCAGCCGTCGGCGCAAGCGGATGTCTTTGACCCCTCGGATGAGTTGCTCGAGGAGCACCTCGTCTAGGTCACGGTATCCGCAGTCCTTGGACGCTCTTCTTAGGGCGGCCATGTAGTCACCGATGGATTCGCCCTCCATCTGCCTTCGCTCTCCGAATTCAAACCGCCGCACGTATTTGGGCGGCGTTGGTGCAGTGGTTTTTAGTAAAGTCTGTAAAGTTGGCCACGACACCGACTGCAGCGGCGTTGGCTCTGCCAGGGCTTCGCGATGTCGATGACCTCCGGACCGCAGTGGCTTAAGAAATAAGCCCTTTTGGTTATCTGGAACTCCGTGCAGTTCGTTGGCTTCTAGGAAGCTTTGAAGCGGGTCATATCGTTCCCCATTTCTCCTTAGCGGGTCAAGCAGTGCGGGCGGTGTAACTGGCCATCTCCGCTTTTCTGCCCTGGATTTGCTGGGTTCGGGTCTATCGTGCTTCAGCTCGGTTCTGGTTCTCCTTAGCCTCGATATCCCACCCTCGTCGCCAATGTTAGGTTCTGGAAGTAACGAGGCTGGAGACCAGGGTAGTGACAACAGCTCTTTAATATAGGGTGAACCCAGCAACAGGCTGGGGGAAAAACCTCTCCTTTTATACAGTTCTGCTGGAGGCTTCGTCCAATCAGCAACGTGCTGATTTCCCGCTCAAATATTTAAAGGTACAAACATGAATACATAACACTGCCCACCAAATCTTTAGATGTATAATGCATAGGGTATTGTTACACGTGTGGTAAAACAAGAAGAGGTCGGGTAAAAAAAATGTATAGTTACTCAATGAATATGGACTGAACCCAGTGGTGGGATTCAAGTAATTTAACAACCGGTTCTCTGCCCTAATGATTTCTTCTAACAACCAGTTTGCCAAACTGTTCAGAAAGTTAACAACCGGTTCTCCCGAAGTGGTGCGAACTGGCTGAATCCCACCACTGACTGAACCCAAACAGATGGATTCAGTATGCTTAAGTTGTTGTTGTTGTTTTTAGTTGTGAAGTCATGTCTGACCCATCGCGACCCAATGGACAATATTCCTCCAGGCCTTCCTATCCTCTACCATCCTCTGGAGTCCATTTAAACTCATGCTTACTGCTTCAGTGACTCTATCCAGCCACCTCATTCTTTGTCGTTCCCTTCTTCTTTTGCCCTCAATCTTTCCCAGCATTAGGCTCTTCTCCAGGGAGTCCTTCCTTCTCATTAGGTGGCTTAAGTAGTTTAGTCTTATAGAGTTTAGCAGTAAAAGGCACCCTCCATACAGATAAGAGCTGCATTCACTAGCTATGAGATTTCGCCCTCCCCATAGAGAGATCAGCCTCCCTACAAGTGAATTAAATAATACAAATCCTACAATGTGCAGAAATGGACAAGATGACGCTGGAAATTAAGGAAATGGAAGAGTCGGAATACTATAAAGTGCGGAACAAATTATACGATTGGTTAGAAAAAAGAAAGCAAAATAATAAATCAGAATGTTAATCTAATTAAGTTAAAACTAGGAAGTGTAACTTACTGAATAGTGTTAACCGGATAATGACGGTTCGGTAAATAAATATTAATGTAAATATAAGCACGTAGAGGAACGATTGAATAAGAACAGAGAATATATATCTATGTCAATACAGCAAGCTGTAAAATAATATATGATGTAATGTTATGTCTGTTACGTGTTTTTAATGTGTTTTTTGTTTTTGTTGTATTTTTCTTTATTTTGTTTTTAAAAAATTAAAAGTCTAATAAAAAATATTTTTAAAAAAAACAAATAATGCAAACCTGGCAGCAGTAGGTTTCAGAAATGCTTACCACCGGTTTGCCGAGTGCGCGCATGCTTGCTTCGTGCGCACCATCTGCGCATGTGCTTGACCTTCTGTGCCTGCACTTTACTCTTGCGCGCACCTTCGGCACATGCGCCTGGCCTTTAAAACGTGATGAAATTGGATGGCATTATGTCTGGGTAGGTGGACTGACCCATCTGCAGTCGCTGCTACCGGTTCACTCGAACCGGTGTGAACCGGCAGAATACCACCTCTGAAACCTGGGCATTTTATGGCTGGCGGGCCACATCCAGCTCTTTGACTGTCCCTGTCACTGGGGGTGTTGGTCGCAGGATGTGGGGCAGCATCAGTGGGGTGGGGGAGTGGCAGAGCAATGGTGGCCCTCCACAACAGTCCTAGTTTTCTCATGTGGTCTCTTGGGAAAATGAATTGCCCACCTCTGGATAATGTGCCCTTGTAAGAGAACATTCACAGCAAGCTAGAATTGACCCTGAATAGCAACAAGGAGAAGAATCGGTAAACCAAATAGTTTATATTTACTGACCATATCTCAAAAACAGTATAGCATGCTGAGCTAGTAGGAAGGGATAAATAACAAGAAGGTCACCCAGATGGGTTTATCTAAAACTGTCCAATGTCATGCTGTAATTCAGACTGTGTCTACCTTCTCTTTGCCATGGCTTTGCAATGTAGTGAGCCAAAGATATATAATGGCATTTAAAGCAACAGCACTTATATACTACCCCACAGTGCTGTACAGGACTCTCTGGGTGGTTTACTGTGTCAGCATACTGTCCCCAACAATCTGAGTCCTCATTTTACTGACCTCAGAAGGATGGAAGGCTGAGTCAACCTTGAACTGGTCAGGATCAAACTCCTGGCAATGTGGGCAGAGTTAGCCTGCAATACTGCATTCTAAGCATTGTGCCCCCACAGTGGTTAGTATGCAGTATTGCAAGCAAACTCTGCAATTTACACTGTGCAACCACCAGGACTCTTATAAGGCATAGTTATGCTTTTGCTCAGGGCTGCTCAGTAAGCTGCCACTGCTTTGCTGGAAACTCAATGTACACTGTCATTGTTTGCATGTTTAATACATTCATGTTGTATCTTCAAAGTGATTTGGTTGCTTTAGGGCAGTGATGGCGAACCTTTTCAGCACTTTGGGCACTTCGAATGCGCTTTGCGCTCTTTGCACATGTTCGTCTGTGCCACAACCTAGAAGAGGAGCAGTGCAGGGTGCACAGGCACACCCGAAAATGAACTTCTGGTTCCCATGCATGCATTCCAGCTAGTATTCTGGTGAGATCATCAGTGGCTTTGGGGTGAGATACCAGCTGTACGCTGATGACACCCAGCTGTACTTCTCCACCCCAGGCCACCCCAATGAAGCTGTTGAAGTGCTGTCCCGGTGTGTGGAAGCCGTACGGGTCTGGATGGGGAGAAACAGGCTCAAGCTTAATCCCTCCAAGACGGAGTGGCTGTGGATGCCGGCACCCCGATTCAGCCAGCTGCAGCCACGGCTGACTGTTGGAGGCGAGTTATTGGCCCCAAAGGATAGGGTGCGCAACTTAGGTGTCCTCCTGGATGAACGGCTGTCGTTTGAAGATCATTTGACGGCCGTCTCCAGGGGGGCCTTCCACCAGGTTCGCCTGGTTCGGCAGTTGCGCCCCTTCCTTGATCGGGATGCCTTGTGCACGGTCACTCATGTGCTCGTTACCTCTCGCTTGGATTATTGTAATGCTCTCTACATGGGGCTCCCCTTGAAGTGCACTCGGAGGCTTCAGTTAGTCCAGAATGCAGCTGCGCGGGTGATAGCAGGAGCTCCGCGTAGCTCCCATATAACACCACTCCTCGGCGGACTGCACTGGCTGCCTGTGGCCTTCAGTGCGCTTTAAGGTGCTGGTTACGACCTTTAAAGCGCTCCATGGCTTAGGGCCTGGGTACTTACGGGACCGCCTGCTGTTACCACATGCCTCCCACCGACCCGTGCGCTCTCACAGAGGGACTTCTCAGGGTGCCGTCCGCCAAGCAATGTCGGCTGGCGGCCCCAGGAAGGTCCTTCTCTGTGGGGCTCCACCCTCTGGAACGACCTTCCCCCGGGTTTACGCCAAATACCGGACCTTCGGACATTTCGTCGCGAACTGAAGACACATCTTTTTATTTGCGCGGGGCTGTCTTAAATTGAATTTCATCAAATTTTTAAAATTCTTATTAACTAATTTTAATTGGGGTTTTAGCTCACTGTATATTTTAATTTTCAGGCCAATTTTAAAATAAGTTTTTTAATTGCATTTTAAATTATATATTGTACTGTCTGTTTTATTTTTGCCTGTACACCGCCCTGAGTCCTTTGGGAGAAGGGCGGTATAGAAATCAAATAAATAAATAAATATTCTGGGTTTCTGGCGTGCATTCCCGTGCGACAATCAGCTGGCCAGCACGCATGCTGACACTGTCAAACCCCGTCCGGTTCACCATACCTGAGGGGCAGTGGGGAATGGGAGAGCGAGGCAGCAGGAACAGCCGAGCAGCGGCCGGCCAGGTGGCCGCTCAAACGGCAGTGATCCTTACAGCTGGGATGACCTTGACATGCAGCATGCTTCTGGCATGGACAGCAATGGCGGCGCTTCTGCCTGCACAGCTTACCGGCGGCCTCTTGGAACCCAGTTGGCTGGTGCTAGACACTATGGTGCAAAGGAACTGGATGTCGATGCTGGATGGTGGCTGTGTGGGTGGGGCAGAGGAGTGTGGTCCTACCTACAAAAAGTACTGGGAGGCGGTAGCTCCCAGCGCTGATTTTACACCAACTGTTATGGACTCATATTGTACCAGGACTCAGGCCTGAATAAACCCTGATTCTACGGTCCCAGAGCGTGGTTGCTTCTGTATTGCCAGGCCAAGGGAACTGGTCATTTGAAACATGCAGGAAAATGGAAGACCAGCTCTTCCAGTTTCCGGCACTGCCACACACAAAAAGGCCAGAAACCCAGAAGAGGAACAGGCAATGGTGCACATGCCAGGCAACATGGCTCCGCGTGCCACTTTGGGCACGCGTGCCATAAGTTCACCATCATGGCTTTAGGGTTTGACCACAACAAAAGAAATAATAAATGAGAGTCAAACTACAAACTCAATTTATGAAGGAAGAGGGAATGTGTCCAGAGGAACTTGAAAATTAAGAAAACTATAGATTCTGATTAGATTCTGAGTAGAATCTGACAAAGAGCTGAAAAATTGACGGAACAAAAAGTCAACGCAAGAAGGAATGAATGGATGCAACTAAGCAAGGATGGTTTACAACAGGGCTGTCAAACTCAGTTTCATTGCGGGCTGCATCAGGGTTCTGTTTGACCTCGGGGGGGGGAGGGCTGGGGGAGGTATAGCCAGGGTGGGCATGGCCAGCTTGACAACACTCGTGTCAGGGGCACCTGTGGTGACTCGGGTGGAGTTGGGGGGATATGACAACTTCCTGCAGCCCTCTGCCAGCAAAACGGAGCTTGGCCTTTCCGAGCTACCTTTTCGCTGACAGAGGCATCGCGGGCCATCCTTCACTGTTTCCAGGGTGGCCCCACAGGCAAGATCTAAACACCCCGCAGGCTGGATTCGGCCCATGGGCCTTGAGTTTGACAACCCTGATTTACAAGGGGAAAAAAAGATCTGTAGAAATATGATGGGTAGTGATGGACAGTGATTTCTAAGCCTAGCTGATTATATTTGTTTCCTTTTTCCTTATCTCGTGCCTTTAATGTATTTGGCTCATCGTTTCTTACATTTTAATGCACTTGATATAACATTGTTTGCCCCAAAAGAGATTAGCATGATGAGAAGGTATGTATGTAAAACTGTTTGCTTGTAGAGGACTTTGGAAATTGGACCAAGGTGTCGTGTCCCACTCCTCCGCTGACGGCCGGGTCGGGGAAATCCGAATCAGGCGTGCCTCTGCAGCTCTGCCAAAGTCCTAGCAAAGTCCTCAAGGCAGGCAGGAGACCAGAAAGTGACTTCAGCAAGATATGTTCGACTTTGCCTGACTCAGAGAATGCCAGAAAGCAGATCTTTTATATAGGCCATGGGGTGTGGCTCCATGACTCAGCACTTATCCAGGCCTGCCCCTCCCTTCCTTCTGACGCCGCCGCCTATCAATTCTTCTGAAGCAAGGGTCACTACAGTCGGCAGCTGTTGGTAATTGGCCTCCCTCAGGCTCACATGCTGTGGGGGAGGGGGAGGGGTCTAGTTGCTCCGTTTGCCTGGGCATGGAGCCAGGGCTGGGGCCGGGAGATGCTCCCTCCTCCGCAGCCTGTCTGGGCATGGAGCCAGGGCTGGGGCCGGGAGGTGCCCCCTCCTCCTCAGCCTGTCTGGGCATGGAGCCAGGGCTGGGGCCGGGAGGCATACTAGGACATTTCTCAGCATTCGGAAGCAGATAAGAAGACCCCGGCTGCGGTGAGAGCGGGCAAGACACAACACAAGGTCAGAATTCAGCCCTAGCATCACTGGTTGCCTCCACCATCCTATGGATTATTGTGTGTGAGTTGGGAGGCCATAACAATGTAATAAGCAAATAAATCAGTATTTGGGCCCATTCATCCATCACCCTTCTTTATCGCTGTAACTTTTTTTTTCATAGCCTACTTTACATTTGTTCAAAATGAAGCCATCCACTAACTCTTGAAATACGTGCTCTAAATTCAATAAATTATGCTAAACGAATCCTCTCGCTTTAGAGGAAACAGCCCACAATGCAGGGGTGAAATCCAGCCGGCTCTGACAGGTTCTGGAGAACCGGTAGTGAAAATGTTGAATAGTTCGGAGAACCGGTAGCGGAAATTTTGAGTTGTTCAGACAACCGGCAAATACCACTTCTGGCTGGCCACCGAGTGGGGTGAAAATGGAGATTTTGCACTATCCTTCCCCCAGGAGTGGGGAGAGAATGGGGATTTTGCAGTATCCTTCCCCTGCTACGCCCACCAAGCTACGCCCACAGAACCGGTAGTAAAAAAAAAATGGATTTTGCCACTGCCGCAACGCATCACATATGATGCAGTGATGTGCATCCCATATGCATTCAAAGGAAGCATATCATAAAGTGGTCCCTTTAAAGAGGGGCCACCCCCTCCCTCTTTCTCTCTCTCTCCTCCCCACCCCCATTCTACAGTATCAACAGTAGAAACCTTCAAATTTCTAGATTCTATCATATCGCAAGATCTAAAATGGACAGCTAACATCAAAAACATCATTAAAAAAGGACAACAAAGAATGTTCTTTCTGCGCCAACTCAGTAAGCTCAAACTGCCCAAGGAGCTGCTGATTCAGTTCTACAGAGGAATTATTGAGTCTGTCATTTGCACCTCTATAACTGTCTGGTTCGGTTCTGCAACCCAACAAGAAAAACACAGACTTCAGAGGATAATTAGAACTGCAGAAAAAATAATTGCTACCAACCTGCCTTCCATTGAGGACCTGTATACTGCACGAATCAAGAAGAGGGCCGTGAAAATATTTACAGATCCCTCGCATCCTGGACATAAACTGTTTCAACTCCTACCCTCAAAACGACGCTATAGAGCACTGCACACCAGAACAACTAGACACAAGAACAGTTTTTTCCCGAAGGCCATCACTCTGCTAAACAAATAATTCCCTCAACACTGTCAGACTATTTACTGAATATGCACTACTATTAATCTTCTCATAGTTCCCATCACCAATCTCTTTCCACTTATGACTGTATGACTATAACTTGTTGCTGGCAATCCTTATGATTTATATTGATATATTGACCATCAATTGTGTTGTAAATGTTGTACCTTGATGAACGTATCTTTTCTTTTATGTACACTGAGAGCATATGCACCAAGACAAATTCCTTGTGTGTCCAATCACACTTGGCCAATAAAAATTCTATTCTATTCTATTCTATTATCTCCATGTCACCTAAGGCAATTGTCATAGAAATGAAAGCTATCTCAGGCATGATGTGACAACATGGCTTGACGACTTTCCATCCTTTGCCGCCCCTCTTCGTTTCTTTGCAGGTCTCCTAACTCACTCATCACTAGCACAGCTTGTCAGAAAGGATTTGCCAAGACTGCAAAGTAAGGATAGTACGTTTAACTGCCCAACTTTAAGTTTGACTGAAGCAAAAAAAATAAAAAATAAAAAAAGAGCAATCTTGAAACCAACTGACAAGTTGCCTTTGTTAGGACCAGCCTGGAGAAGGAGAACTGATCATTAAGGCTGGCTTGGAGGAAAATATCTGAAGCCCCAGTGACATCACCCCATTCAGGTGTGAAGTGTGAACTCCTTTCCTTTCACTTCCTGGAATGATCTGAAAAATTTAAGGAGGCTTCTAAGAATGTTTTTGAAACCCCCTTCAGCACAAAGAAGGAAATACGGCCAAGGTGGGATGGCTTGACAATAGACACTGTCTTCTTCTACCAAAATAAACGGAAAGGGTTTTGCAAAGAGAAGAGGCAGACCAACCAACACAAAAAATAAAACAGCACAGTGGGAAAGTGTTGTTTTTGTTGGGTTACATATTATAAGCATTTTGGGGAGTGGGTGGGGTTTAACATTCTTCAGAAGTGGAGTGCCATGAATAATTTCTTCCTAGAGCTGAGAGGGAAGGATGGCCCAAAATCACCTACAGTACCTGGCACTTTTGTAGGTAACATTCTTCAGAAGTAATTTCCCATTAATGTTCCAACATCAGAAATTTTTAAGCAGAGATTGAATAACCATTTGTCTGAAATGGTATAGGGCTTCCTACTAAGCAGGGGATTGGACTAGAAGACCTCCAAGTTCCCTTCCGACTCTGTTATTCAATTCTATTCCATTCCATTCCTCTCCACTCCACTCCACTCCACTCCACTCCACTCCACTCCACTATCTATTCTACTCTATTCCCTATTCCAGTGATGGCTAACCTTTTTGCCATCGTGTGCCAGAAGTGGGTAGTGGTGGTCGCGCATGCATGTGGCCATACCCATAATTCTTTGCGGCCTGCCCACATGCATGCCCATGACCTCCCCCCGCGCTCACCACACTCCTGACATGTGATGGTCCAGTAGGCCTGTTTTTCCTTCTCACCAGGCTCCAGAGCCTTTCTAGGAGTCTGGGGAGGGCAACAACAGACTCCGCTCCCCCCGGAGGCCCTCCGGAGGCCAAAAATGGCCTGTTTGCCAAGTTGGCAAACAGGCCGTTTTCGGCCTCCAGAGGGTCTCCAGGGTGGGAGGCCGTTTTTACCCTCCCCAGACTCCTAGAAAGGCTCTGGAGCCTGGGGACTGCAAAAAACGGGCCTTTCCCACCACCCCCAAGGCCCTCCGGAGGCAGGAAACAACCTGTTTCCCTATTTCTGGTGGGCCCAGAAGACCTGAAAATCAGCTGGCCGGTGCACGCATGTACCATAGGTTTGCCATAGGTTCGGCATCATGGCCCTATTCTACTCCTATTCCTTATTCCCATTCCATCTCAATTCTATTCCTATTCTGTTCTATTCTGTTTCTTCCTAGAGCTGAGACAGAATGATAGCCCAAAATCACCTACCTGGCTTTATACCAAGGGCAGGACCAGAACTCACAACCTCTCCACTTATAGTCCAGCACCTTGATCACTAAACCAAACTAACAATCATCTTTTTTTTTTATTTTGTTCTTCCAGTCAGTGTTGACTGCTAGTAACTGCCTAGACAACTCCTTGAAGTTTTCTTAGCAAATTTTAGACCATTACCTCTTTCCTAGGGCTAAGAGAAAGAGAGAGAGTGGTTGGCCTAAAGCCATCCAGATCAGGAGTCTCCAACCTTGGCAACTTTAAGACTTGTGGACTTCAACTCCCAAAATTGAGGAATTCTGGGAGTTGAAGTCCATAAGTCTTAAAGTTGCCAAGGTTGGAGACCACTGATCCAGATGGCTTCATGCCTAGAATCCACATTCTCCCAACTTCCCTGCCCACAGCACCAACCCATCTCTCGGGATTCTAATACACTACATAAAATATTTCTATGACAAATTAAATAGAAAATAAAGACGTGGGAATTTTGGATTCAAAGGCAAAAAGCTGCTTCACACATAGTTGTTCCTGTAGAGCAAGGGTCTCCAACCTTGGCAACTATAAGCCTGAAGGACTTCAACTCCCAGAATTCTGGGAGTTGATGTCCGCCAGGCTTAAAGTTGCCAAGGTTGGAGACCCCTGGTCTAAAGAAAACCTGGGTATTTTACTATTCCCAGGCCACATCTGGCTCCTTGGCTGTCTTTGTCCGGCTCACATGGATTGCTTTTATTTTGAAGGTGACTCTCCATTTATATAAATCCATGTCTGCATGGATTTCTGGGAGTTGAAGTCCACCAGGCTTAAAGATGCCAAGGTTGGAGACCCCTGCTGTAGAGCATACATGCGTGTTTTGTGGCCAGAAACCCAATAAAGCCTTTCCTGAGTTCATATCAAATAATCTCAAAAATGATACACTTGCTTTAATGAGTTGCCAGCAAGCGTGAAGTTTATGAGTGCTCTGAAACACTGTTTTCCCTTTAAGCACAAAATTCTGCACAAACCTAAGAGAAAATATTTGGGAGGAATAAAGAATCGCAATATATGAGTACCTTGTCTTGGTGAATTGTTATTTTTTTTTCCCTACAAGAAAATACTTCATTTGGGCTTTGCCTTTAAAGCTCTCCGTTTCCACCACTATTTTTTTTTCAGAAACCAAGCAGCGAGTAAAATTCTTGGAAAACAAAATAGTTTTTTTTGTTTCCATTTTTTCCCGAAGAAAAAAAATAGGAGCCACCTATAATCTACAATGTAAGGACTGTAACAGCCACTATGTAGGATGAACATAGCAAGATTAACACTAGACCAGGGGTAGTCAACCTTTTTATACCTACCATCCACTTTTGTATCTCTGTTAGTAATAAAATTTTCTAACCACCCACCAGTTCCACAGTAATGCACCGTGTATCGTTGTCTGCGCATGCCTCTCGCGCATCGTGGATTGGGTTGGGGGAGGGGCACCGGCTACCAGCTCTGCTTGTCTCTTACAGTTGGGTGGTGTGGGGGGAGATGCGCGAGCTATTCTGGGACGAGGCTCTTTTGTTTGCGGTCGCACTATAACACCATTTAGTTTCACTTATGTAACGTGAACTAAACTTATGCGCAGGTGATACAAATAGTATATTTTCAGAAATTTAAATTGTCACGGGGAATTAAATCAATTAAATTAAAAAAAGGAAAGTGCTTCAGTATCGGACAAAACCCCTACCACCCACCATGAAAGCTGGAACGCCCACTAGTGGGCGGTAGGAACCAGGTTGACTACTACTGCACTAGACCAACAATCGAGAAGTTAAGAAATATCCAATTAAGAAATCACCAATGCAGACAAACAATGTAACAAACAAAACAGCCTAATCAAGGAACCACCAAGAACCCTCCCACCAACTCTGACAGGGCAAGGCATTGGTGTATAAAAATAAGAGCAAACCCTGCTCCCTTCTAGCACTGATAATGTTACCTAGCCTGCAAGAAAACCACCAAGCTCAGAGAGCTCCAAGGGCACCACAAAATACTTGTTTTTCTTTTTATACTACCAGTTTTTATGTATTGAGTTTTCACACCTCCACACTGCCACTGATTCAAAGAAAATGAAGAGCTGTAAAGCTGAAAATGAAGAGCTGTAAAGCTCTCTTTAAAGTGGTGGCATTCAGCCAGTTCAAGCCGGTTCGGGAGAACCAGTAGTTAAATTTCTGGCTGGCCCTGCCCCTCCTCTCCCTGCCCTTCCAGGAATCTCCACGCACCCCTTTTTGGCTCCCGGGTATGTACAGGGAAGCCTTTTAGGCCCAAAATGGGGCGCAGGGGGGTGCAACACCTCCCCCTCCACCAGTGGTGAAATCCTACCGGTTTGGACCGGTTTGGGAGAACCGCTAGGGATTATGGGCATCAGTTTGCTGAACCGGTAGTAATTACCCTTCCTTGGCCCCACCCACACCTGGCCGGCCACTGTCACCTCTTCCAGCCGCTCAATATTCCACAGAATTCAAAATTAAATGAAGCAGACAGAATCCTAACTTTTCTCTCTCCATTCAGAACGGAGCTGCTGCAGCCTGTCTCTTTCAGGTAGTCCCCAGGAGGGAGCGGGCCAGGAGGGAACCATAAATGGAGCAGCAGCTCCATTGTGAATGGAGGGAGAAAAGTTAGCATTCTCTCTGCCACAGAATTCAATGTTAAATGCAACAGAAAGAATGCTAACTTTTCTCCCTCCATTCACAATGGAGCTGCTGCAGCCTGTCTCTTTTAAGGTAGTCCCCAGGAGGGAGGGGGATGGGGGGGGAAGCAGCTGGAATGGAGCCATTTTTGTGAAAGGCGGAAAAATGGGGAAGGGGATTTTCCTGCCTGTCATTCATTCCTCAATCTCAGCACAGACTGAAGGAAGGATGGTAGGCAGGAATATTCCCCTCCCCATTTTCCTGCCATTCGCGACAAGGAGTGGCTGGGAGGGGAGGGGCCATTGAGGAGCCCCTCGATGTGAGTGCCGAGTCACATGACCTCCCCCCAACAAGCCACGCCCACAGAACTGGTAGGGGAATTTTTTAAAATTTAATTTAATGCCCCCTACTGCCCGTTTTTGCTCTCAAGAGGCTTCAGGGAGGCCTCCTAGGCCCAAAATGGGGCTCAGGGAGGGTGCCGCGCTGCCCCCCACAGCCCATTTTGGCTCCCAGGAGGCTGCAGAGAAGTTTACTAGGCCCAAAACAGGGGGTGGGGGTGGCTCATCCTCCTCATGACCCATTTTTGTTCCGGGGGGAGGGCTGCAGGAGGCCAAGTGATGCCTGTCACAGACCATGGCCACACCCACCATGGCCTTGCCCACCCAGCTGGTCATTAGGGCAGAGAACTGGTTGTTAAATTATTTTAATCCCACCACTGTCTATTTAGTAATGTTGACCAACATCTATTTTAACCTGCTGAGACATTCTTCAGCCTCTTTAATGCTGCAATGCACATTAAGATGTACCCATCCTTGAACCCCTTAAGCTAAGACCGTTCGGAGAGGAGCTTAGGCAAAAAGTACCCTGGCTTTCCAGCCTGCGCACGTTAGCTCATAAAATGCTGATCAAGTCAGTTCAGCTACCTAATGTAGATCGAATGAAGTCCTCAGGCATCTACTCATCACTTGTGGATGAACTGTGGATGAACTATAGTGAAATGGGAAGCTGGGAGGCTGTGTTTATTTCAACAAGGGCTAATTGCAAGGATCTGAAAAACTGCTGGAAGTGAAAAAGGGATTTTTTTATATATATATAAAAAAGCAAATGTATGTTTCCCAATAGCTGAACTGCCACCAGGGAAATGTAAATTAAAAAGAAACTGTCTACCTTGCCCTGTTATTTTGGGCCAAAAAAAAAAAAAAGAAGGCTTCTAACTTTGTGAGTTTTCAAACAGCAATATCAAAAGTCTGGTTTTATATTTCCCAGGGTTTTTTTAAAAAAAAAAAAAAGCTGGGAGTTCTCTTAAAACCAAACAATCAAGGTAGGAACAGTTTCTCTCCAAAAGCTTTTATTATTATTATTATTATTATTATTATTATTATTATTATTATTATTATTATTATTATTATTATTATTATTTTGTCACAACAGTATATACAATCATCAACATAAACAATAACCCATCATGAGAGAAAAAAAGTATATATAAGTAAAAGTACCATAAAATACTATAATGAAGAGAACAATAGGACAGGAACGGTAGGTACTTTTGTCCTCTTATGCATAGTCCTTATAGTCCTCTTAGGAATGGGGTGAGGTTATAGTAGACAGTTTTTGGTTGAAGTTTTTGGGATTTTGAGAAGAGACCACAGAGTCAGGTAGTGTGTTCCAAGCGTTAACAACTCTGTTACAAAAGTCATATTTTCTGCAATCAAGTTTGAAGCGGTTGACATTAAAAATATGAAATTAAAAATGAAATTAAAAATATGATATTTTTAGCCACAATTTGAAAAGTTCTTTGCAAATATACAGCTCATACAGTATAACACACATGCGAAGAGCTTTGGGAGGATGGAGCACGTATTGCTTACTCCCCATTATGAACAGTGCAGAAGATAAGCATTGGAAAGAAGCATTTAAATTTTGTTCTGTCAGTGCACTGACCTACCGAAGCTATTGCGAAAGGGAAATGGAATAGTGCATTGAGCTGGATGAATGTCAGCACCTAGTCGAAGGCATTTGAGAATCAGCAAAAGGTGAAACAGGAGCATTCATAGGAAGGATCAGAGACAAAATTGGATTCTGAGCATCTATGTCAAGTATTACTCTTTGGGTTAAGCAAGGTTAATGTTGTATTGAACTTTTCATTTGCATTTTACCCTTTTTTTTTTTGCCAGTTCCACAGAAAAGTATGTTGTTGTTTTAAAAAGAGAGAATTGAAATTTTAAGGAGTGGGTTCTTCTTGCATTTCTTGAAGTATAAAGTGACCAGAGACTTCATAATATGCAAATATGCTTTCCCCCCCCCCCATAAAAATCTCTCCAGCATTCTGCAGCTTTTCTGGTTTCCCACAAATCCATAACTGGGAAGCTAAAGTACTTTCTGGAAACTTGTAACAAGCAAGAAAGATTTTTAAAAAAGAAAATCTCCCAAAGAAATCTAATGGATGAAATAGGAAAACAGAATGCATTTTCAAAGAAAACTCCAGAGAAATTGAAGAGCTACTCAGGGACTCTTACAAGATAATTGTCAGCCCCCACCCACCCACCGCCACCGCCCCACCAAGAAGGATGCATAGTGAATCTTCCAAGTAGTTCCAAGTTTCATTATTGTTTCAAACTATAGACTGAATCTTGCCCAACTCAAGCAAACTACTGCCCACATTAAGCCTTTACTCTGGGAACTATTAGGGAGGGGATGCCTTCATCCTCTTTCTCTCACACAAACTATCTGAACAGAACTGTCACTCCTCTGGAATGTAGCCCCTCCCTCCTGGGAATCTACCTCTTTACTACAGTCCACCACATAAAACAATTGCTACCAACCTGCCTTCCATTGAGGACCTGTATACTGCACGAGTCAAAAAGAGGGCTGTGAAAATATTTACAGACCCCTCACATCCTGGACATAAACTGTTTCAACTCCTAACCTCAAAACGATGCTACAGAGCACTGCACACCAGAACAACTAGACACAAGAACAGTTTCTTCCTGAACGCCATCACTCTGCTAAACAAATAATTCCCTCAACACTGTCAAACTATTTACTAAGTCTGCACTACTATTAATCTTCTCATCGTTCCCATCATCCATCTCCTTCCACTTATGACTGTAACTTTGTTGCTTGTATCCTTATGATTTATATTGATATTGATTGTTTCCTGATTGCTTATTTGTACCTTAGGATTCTTGATGAATGTATCTTTTCTTTTATGTACACTGAGAGCATATGTATCAAGACAAATTCCTTGTCACACTTGGCCAATAAAAAATTCTATTCTATTCTATTCTATTCTATTCTATTCTATTCTATTCTATTCTATTCTATTCTATTCTATTCTATTCTACAATATACAGAACCAACACTTATGCTTCTGATCCTTCTCCCATTTATCCCTCCATTTTTATCATCTTTCAAATGTTTGATCAAGAGCTTTACTCGTGCAGCTGAAGACACAAATTTGCCCAAGGCATGCATGTTTATATTTGTCTGTACATAGGCACCTAATATTGTTTTCATGTGTTGCCTTTAAAGACTTCATGTGAATTCAACCATCTCTGGAGTATAGGTAAAACACTCTCCTTTTTCAAAGTGGTTGAATTCCCTTACTTACTGTTTTCAAAAAAAAGAGATAATCTTGTAGTAGTGAAATTAATTAAGGCTGATTGTCTTTGAAAGCTATTACCTAATGTGGTGTTTCTCAACCTCAGCAATTTTAAGATGTGTGGACTTCCACTACTTGGAGCATTTGGAAGAACTGCAATGTATGACATGAATGATCATCTGGAAGAGTAAAGACATCAGCCTCCCAACCAAATGCAGATTCATTAATGCAATAATTTTCCCAATTGCTACTTAGGGCTGTGAAACTTGGACTCTGAAAAAGGCAGATAGGAGGAAGTTGGATGCCTTTGAACTGTGGTGCTGGAGGTGACTGTTATGCATCCCAAGGACAAAAGGCTTGTAGTGATTCTCAATCATCCAGATCATGGTGGTCCCAAAGGTGGTTTTTCAGGAGGCAACTGGACTTTGTTTTTCTTTGAAGATGTTTCGCTTCTCGTCCAAGAAGCTTTTTCAGCTCTGACGAACTAGATCCCCACCATCCAGTCAAAGCTTAAGAAGCTTCTTGGATGAGAAGCAGAGGTGGTATTCTGCCAGTTCGAACCGGTTCGCCTTAACCGGTAGTGGAAATTGTGGATGGGCCCAACCTGGCTCTATGCCATCCTATTTAGGCACGGTTTTGAGGCTGGGTGCATGCGCGGAAGGTGCGCATGGGAGCAAAGCACCTGTGCGGAAGGCCGGGTGCATGAACAAAGCACATGCACAGAAGGCCAGCTGCATGCACAGAAGGCTCACGCATGCGCGGAAGGCAGGCCTGCGTGCGAACTGGGCACACACATGCACAAAGCGAGCGTGCATGCCCGTGGTGAACCGGTAGTAAAATAATCCAAAACCCACCACTGATGAGAAGGGAAACATCTTCAAAGAAAAACAAGAAAGTCGTATTGCATCTGAAAAAACACCTTTAGGAAATCCCATTGACAGCAAAAATAGAAGTCCTAGACGGAATCTCATCAAAAATATCACTCGAAGCCAAAATCATCAAACAGAAGCTGTCATATATGTCATGAGAGCTGACTCTACAAAGAACATTTAAAATTTATAGCAAATATCTTCTTTATAGCAATGGTGGCACAGTGGTTAGAATGCAGTATTGCAGGCTAATTCTGCCCACATTGCCAGGAGTCCAATTCCTTCAATCCAGACTGGGTCAAGGTTGACTCAGCCTTCCATCCTTCTGAGGTCAGTAAAATGAGGAACCAAATTGTTGGGGGGCAATAGGCTGACTCTATAAACTGCTTAGAGGGGGCTGTAAAGCACTATAAAGCAGTATATAAGTCTAAGTGCTATTATAGCACAGACTTCTATAACACTTCAGTGCTTTCTAGCTCTCCCTAAACGGTTTACAGAGTCAGCCTATTGCCCCCAACAATCTGGGTCCTCATTTGACTGACCTCGGAAGAATGGAAGGCTGAGTCAACCTTGAGCCTGGTGAAATTCGATCTGCCAAATTGCAGGCAGCCGGCAGTCAGCAGAAGTAACCTGCAGTACTGCATTCTAACCACTGCGCCACCGCAGCTCCTTGCTATTGCTATAATCTGCTTGCTGTTTACCAAATTTATATTTCTTCCATCATGCACAAAGCTCAGGATTGTTCATCCTGAGCTTTGTGCATGAAGGAAGAAATATAAATTCTCCTCCACAGTAAAGCACTGGGAAGCGACTAAGTGCTATTGCTATTGCTTTTAGTAAAGTAGAAGATGACTCTAGGCATTGTGAACATAAACAGATGAACAACATTAAAATGAACTTTATTTTATTTTATGCAAGCAAAAGTAGGTGAACTCTATTCAGTCAGCACAAACAAGACCTGGCACTGACTGCCACTCAGAATATGAGGTTTTCTTTCCAAAATAGTAATTTAAAGAAAAGGAATAAAATTACCAGACTAACAAAATACAGCCTCAGCATTATTTCATATGATTACGTGGTGAAGTAAATAATAGATTTAATGGGTTACATTTGATAAATGAAGTGCTTAAAAAGCTCTGGTATTAAAAGTGTGACAATATTAAAAGAAGAAGCAAACAAAAAATATCCCCAAATGCAAAGAACAGAAGAAGGCAAAATGTTTCTTTGCTGATATGTTGAAAATAATGAAAAACACTGAAAAGTAGAAGGCAACAGAGCCTGAGGAAACATCGCCAATTAAATACTGAATTTTTAAAAAATAGCAAGAAAAGGAACACCATCTGAATAAAGAACATAAGGATAACAGTGACACTAACAGAAGAATAACAGAAAGAGATTTATTTAGGAAATTTATGGACATCAAGGGTGAGTAGGGTGAAGGCCTAGAGAAAAGGTGGAGCTCTCCCCTCACAATCGGGAAGGAGTGAGTTTGATCCTAGGTAAGGGTAAATATTTCTCTCTCTGGGAGCAATGAGTAATTGTCTGCTGTGAACTCCCTGTAGGCGCCAGGAAGGGCATCTGGCCGGTAAATACCCAGCTCCATTCAGTCATCCCAACTCCATCCCAATGAAGGGATTACAGAGTTGTTAAAAGAAAAAAAAATAGAAATCAAGGGTGTGAAGAACGGTATTATAAATGTTAAACAAGGCAAAGAAGCACCAGACAAGGAAAAGAGAGAGAGGGGGGGGGAGAGAGGGAGATAGGTCGGTAGATGATATAGAGATAGAGAAGATCTGTATGTGAAAACCCCCAAAATTCCTGATAGATATGAAGCAGGGGTGAATTGCTACTGCTACTGGTTCACTTCGCAACTGGTTTGTTGTGCATGCTCATGCATGGTGCATACTAAATGTGTGCTTTGCAGGAACTACCGCACAGCACTGAAAAAGGAGGATTAAGAAGCCTTTTCTAAGGTAAGTAGAACAGTGAGGGGGGGAACAGCTGTGCTGCATGATTTAGATTTCCTGTTCTCTAGTAAATATAAATTGTGCGGTACAACTGATCATCAGAAATACTGGTTCATCCAAACCAGTAGCATTTTTTTTACTAGCTTTTATTACTACAGGTTCGGGTGAACTGGTCCGAGCAGGTAGCATTTCACCCCCTGGTATGAAGGCTTAATCATGGAATTAGAGCCAGATATTGTGGAAACTGAAGTTGAATGAGTTCTAAAACATATTGCTAGCAACAAAGAAACAAGTTGATGAAACACCAATGAAACTTTAAAAACTTGCACAATGATGTGATTAAAGTGATACATATATATATCTTCAACAGCCGAAGTGGATTATGTCAAGGCTGTAGTTTTTCCAGTTGTAACAGAGGAATGTGAAAGCTGAATCATCAAAAGGATGAAAAAAACAAACACAAGGCTTTGAATTGTAGCAGTAGAGAAAATTGCTGAGACATCCTTAAACTGCTAGAAGAACCAGTCATTCAGTGCTAGAGGAAGTAAAATCACTGGAGCCACTAATAAAACAAAAGCTGAGATATTTTGGACACTTAATCAAAGGCCGAGTGTGATCAGAGATGATCTTGGTGTTTGAAAGTATCAAAGGCAATCAAAAAAGGGAGCCAACAGAAAGTAAAGGTAGCGCTAGTCGTTCCCGACTCTAGGCGGCAGTGCTCATCTCTGTTTCAAAGCCGAAGAGCCAGCGCTGTCCAAAGACATCTCTGTGGTCATGTGGCCAGCATGACTAAATGCCAAAGGCACATGGAACGCTGTTACCTTCCCACCAAAGGTGGTCCCTATTTTTCTTTTTGCATTTTTTATGTGTTTTGAACTGCTAGGTTGGCAGAAGCTGGGATAAGTCATGGGAGCTCACCCCGTTACGCGTCACTAGGGATTCAAACTACTGAATGGCTGACCTTTCAATCGACAAGCTCAGCATCTTAGCCACTGAGCCACTGTCCCATCAACAGAAGATAGCAAGATCCTAACTAGCGATTCAGGCAAGAGTTTACAAGGATTCCGTTACTGATCAGTGGTCAAGATGATGCTCATCAGATCAAAGAGATTTTTAAGTCCTTAAATGTCTGAACAAAAATAATGGCAGCCACAATGGTGAAGGGGTTATCCAGATTTGGCGCCCCAGTAGGTAGGTTTAGTTCAGGAACTAAAGGTACTTCACTGAAAAAGATACCATTTGCAATTCAGTGGATCATCAGAAAACAGAGCTGGAAGCCCTCTTGTCGTGTCCCCCTCACCCTCCGACGGCCGAGTCTGGGAAGTCTGTATCAAGCGAGGCCACGAAGCCTCTGCAGCTTTGCCAAATTCCTGTCAGAGTTCTCAGGGCAGGCAGGAATCCAAGGTGTGACTTCAGCAAACCAGATGAGACTTTGGTTGACTCAAGGAATGCCAAAAAGCAGATCCTTTATATAGGCCATGGGGTATGGCTCCATGACTCAGCACTTATCCAGGCCTGCCCATCCCTTCCTTCTGCTGATGTCGCCTCTCAGATCTCTGGAAGTGGGGATACCTCCACTGTGAATTCCCTTCCTCTGGATCTGCTGCCGGCAATTCTAGCACGTGGCTGGCTTCGTGCTCACACGCTGTAGGAGTGAGGTTTGTTTGTTCATTCCTGACATTCTGTCTGGGCACGGTGCCAAGGCTGGGGGCTGGAGGCATGCCAGGCCGTTCCTCTTCATTATCAGACTCTGGCTCAGATAGCAGGAGATGGGAGGGGCCCGGCTGAGGA
Organism: Ahaetulla prasina; assembly: GCF_028640845.1. Lineage (NCBI taxonomy): Eukaryota > Metazoa > Chordata > Lepidosauria > Squamata > Colubridae > Ahaetulla > Ahaetulla prasina. Next base: position 17,587,440 of record NC_080539.1, read on the forward strand.
GAGAAGGGCGGGCGAGGCACAACACCTCTTGACATTTTTCTATCCAGATGTTTTTATTTATTAATGTCAAGGTTGACTCGCCTACTGCTACCAAATACCTCCCACCGACCCGTGCGCTCTCACAGAGAGGGACTCCTCAGGGTGCCGTCAGCTAGGCAGTGCCGTCTGGCGACACCCAGGGGAAGGGCCTTCTCTGTGGGGGCTCCCACCCTCTGGAACGAACTCCCTCCAGGACTTCGTCAACTTCCGGACCTCCGAACCTTTCGTCGCGAGCTTAAAACACACTTATTCATCTGCGCGGGACTGGATTAGATTTTAAAGTTATGGGTTTTAAGGGGTTTTTATTATTTATACTATTTTAAATTTGGGCAATAGAATAAGTTTTTTAATTGTTGTTCTTAATCTGTATTTATATGTATTTTAACTGCCTGTGAACTGCCCTGAGTCCTTAGGGAGATAGGGCGGTATATAAATTTGAAAAATAAAATAAAAATAAATAAAATAAATAAAGCACCTCTTTCTGCTTGCAACTTGACAAAGAAGTTAAGAGGGAGTGGGGGGAGGGGATGATTGAGATACGTGAGGAGCTGGGAGGGGGGGAGACAAGGAATTTGCGTGAGCCATTTGCAGCCTGAGAAGATCTTGCAACTTCAAGGTCATACGCTGAAGACTTTCGAAAGGCACAGACTGGTTTCCCAAAACAAAATATTTAACCTGGATTGGTGGACAGTGGACAATGAGTGTCCCTGGGGAAAGGAAAAGGGTGGTTGTTGTTTTTTTTACTCTGCTGCATTTCATGCCAAATCTTTAGAACTGGCTTCGTTGCTTCTATGCCTATACAGATCTGTCAGTAAAGCTTTACTCTTGGTACCGTAACAAAAAATATTGCAGGAGTTTCTTTTGCTGTACATGCCAATGGGATGGTTGACAATTAAAAGTCAGAGGAAAATTGACCGCAGCAGATCCTGAAGAGAGCACTAAGAACTGCACTATTTAGAACAGAGGTCTCCAACCTTGGCCACTTTCAGCCTGGCGGACTTCAACTCCCAGAATCCCCCAGCCAGCTTTGCTGGCTGGGGAATTCTGGGAGTTGAAGTCCGCCAGGCTGAAAGTGGCCAAGGTTGGAGACCTCTGATTTAGAATGTGTGACATTTCTTCCATTCTGCTTTAACTCTGCAGTGTCAAGAAACTCTTAAACGCTAAAGGAAATGGAAAACACTTTACTTACCTCTTGGAATTTACAAATTCCCATCTGAGGCTCTATGGATTTTTTCTCCCCTAAACAAAGTGCATTGTTTGATTGATTGATTGATTTTTCCTTCCCTTGGTAAATTTTATTTCCTTCCTTCCTTCCTTCCTTTCTTCCTTCCTTACTTATTTTTTACTTACTTACTTGTATCCTAGAGCCATGGTGGCGCAGTGGTTAGAATGCAGTATTGCAGGTTACTTCTGCTGACTGCCAGTGGCCTGCAATTTGGCAGTTCGAATCTGACTAGGCTCAAGGTTCTCAGCTTTCCATCCTTCTGAGGTGGGTAAAATGAGGAGCCAGATTGTTGGAGCAATATGCAGACTCTATAAACCACTTAGAGAGAGCTGTAAGGCACTGTGAAGTGGTATATAAGTCTAAGATTACTATTGCTATCCTGCCTTTATTATTTTTACAAATAACTCAAGGTGGCAAACATATCCAACATACCTTCCTCCTTCTGTGTTTCCCACTACAACAATCCTGTGAAGTGAGTTGGGCTGTGAGATCGAAGGACTGCCCCAAAAGTCACCCATTTGGTTTTCCTGACTAAGGCTGGACTTGAACTCTCAGTCTCCCACTTTCTAACTTGGTGCCTAAACCACTAGACCAAACTGGCTCTAAATATTATTTCCTGTTGCATTCATCCATTAGAGAGGTCCTGGGAGGAAAACGTCAATATTTGCTCCCACCACAGTTTGTCGCTTATGTCTTTTTCACCCTGATTGAGTTTCATTTCCCTTTCGATGCAGGGACTTTTTTGATACTCTTTGCCAAAAGCCACTAAATGCATGAAGGTGACTTTTGCAAAGGTTATTTGGAAATTATTTGCAATTCAACCTCAGCCACCAAAAAGCAGAGAGAGAGAGAGAGAGATTTAATCATTCAATGAACTGGGGTAGTCCTTCCCCAGATGATGCAACACCTGTCCTCTTAAACCACACTTCTGAAAGGCAGCCTGATCACTAGAGGTTAAAGAAATAAATCAAACTATCGCCAATCAATGAATCCGCTCATAATGCTGCTTTACTCACACAATTCTTTTATCTCCACGGGCTGTAACAAATCAATTCATAGGAAAGGAATCTCAATCTCCTTTAAGACAAAGAAAAGACCTGCTGTTCACTGACGGAACGGGCTTTGAAGCAGTGAATCTACCACTAACAAAAAAGGAGCTCTGCCATGTTAAGAGCTACAGTGGTTAGAGTGCAGTACTGCAGGCTACTTCTGCTGATCACTGGCTGCCAACAGTTTGGCAGATCAAATCTCACCAGGCTCAAGGTTTTTTTTTTTTATTATTATTCAAAACATTTTACAAAAAAAAAAATTTTCCCCCCTTTCCCCCCAACCCCCCTCCCTTCACTAATCCCTCCCCCCTCCCCCCTGACTTCCTGGATGAAGCACAAGGTATAGTTAAAAATAAAACAAACATATGCTAAGAAGATTTTCCCCCAAAAGTATTATACCAATTTTCCCTCTCTAGCTCTGACTTCCTCCTAACATAACCAAAATCCTTCAAGAAAAAAAAATAAAATAAAAAAATTAACAATTAAGAGTAACAAAATATGTAAATCAATAAAACAAATTAATCCTAAAGTATTTAAAACCAACTAAAGCATAAAAATCCAATCACCAGGCTCAAGGTTAACTCAGCCTTCCATTCTTCCGAGGACCCAGATTGTTGGGGGCAATATGCTGACTCTGTAAACCACTTAGAGAGGGCTGTAAAGCACTGGGAAGCTGTATATACTGTGTTTTCCTGAAAATAAGCCCTCCCCCGAAAATAAGCCCTCCCTGAAAATGTTTAAACGCATGTGCAGCTGGTCCCCGCTATTTCCTCTGGTTAGGGTTAGAGCTGGAAATCAGGTAAGATGGCAAGAGGAGCCCCATCTTGCTCCACGAGCCCCAAAATAATAAGACCTCCCCAAAAATAACAGGCCTACCGGAGGTTCCTGAAGTCTGGAAATCGACGTGTTTCCAGCCTCCGGGGGGCCTCCGGACCCTGGGGGAAGCTGTTTTTGCCCTTCTGGAGGCTCGAGGAAAGCCTGCGGAGCTGGGGAGGTCAAAAAATGCCCTTCCCCCCACCCTCCGTGATGCAGGCGGCCGACTAAACTATGCCCACCATGGCCACGCCCACCCAGCAACGGGGCAGCAAATCCATTGCTAAAGGAACTGAAGCCCACCCAGGCACAGGACAACTCGCTGTGGGACAAGTGTTGTACTAATATCACAGAAATGGTGGAATAGAAAGAAAGAAAGGATGCAAAAGCAGGGACAGAATGAAATGTGAACGGCAAAAATTAAAATAATTTTTAATTGCTTAAAATTAGGCTCCATGGAGAGAGGTTTTTCCACGGATCGGAGTGGGCGTGGTTTCACATACTGCCCAGTGGTGGGTTTCAATTTTTTTTACTACCAGTTCTGTGGGCGTGGCTAGGTGGGCGTGGCATGGCATGGCATGGCATGGCTTGCTGGGTGTGGTTTGGTTTGGTGGGCGTGGCAGGGGAAGGATACTGTAAAATCTCCACGCCCTCCCCATTCCAGGGGAAGGTTACTGCAAAATCCCCATTTCCTCCCGATCTGCTGGGATTTGGGAGGCAGAGAATAGATGGGGGCGGGGCCAGTCAGAATTTTTACTACCAGTTCTCCGAACTACTCAAAATTTCCACTACTGGTTCTCCAGAACTGGTCAGAACCTGCTGAAACCCACCTCTGATGCTGTCTGCATCCTGTAGATGGGACTTCACTTGTTTGATGGCCTGGTTACTGACATGCCATGGACCCCAGTGCCGGACCAGGGCCCATGGGTTGGGAACCTCTATATTATAGCTTCTGGCTCCCATCTTGGTTACTACAGCTGCATCGCCAAGTTTAAATGAAATGTTATATATATAAAATAGAAAACACTTTTATCCTATTGTGATAAAGCTGCATGCAGAAATGGGTAAAAATGAGAAGGCTCCTTCATGCACACATTTAATCAATCCCTTTTTTAAAAAAAAAAATCCCCACCCAAAATAAGCAGCACATTCAATCCCATAAGCTTTTAGGACAGACGGTTCTGACCTCTAATTTCAAACTATTTTGGTGTGCTTCTGCGGCTCTCTTATTTTGCTTAACTCACGAAACAGCTGCTCTTTGTATATTTGTACTTTGATCCCAAACAGTTCTTTTTAGTTGTTGGTAAGCAATATTCCTTTGAAATTTCACTCCGAAGCTTCTGCTGATTTCTCTTGGCCACTGACTCCTTTTAATTACACAGCAGACGTTTCTCGAATTAAAAGTCATTGATCTTGCCAATGTCTATATCTATTCAACAGCAGGGAAATGAGATTGGGATGGGAGCATTTTCTGATTCCAGCAAGAATTATTGGAGAGTTTCTTGCAGATCCGAGCCTACTGCAGTCTTTGGCATAAATTCCGCTGGCTCATTAACCATAGTTACGACCCATTGTTTTGGAACTGGCAGGTAATGCTAACAGGGTTTAAAAACAAAAAAACCCAGTATATGAAGGAACATGAAATCCTTCTCACTTCTTCAAGTCCTCCCTAGTATCCCATGATGCCTTGTGCTTGAAGGTTATTGGTGAGGCTTTATTACATCAATGGCCCTGTGCTGAAGAGAAAACATCAACCTTCTTATAAGTAAGCCCTTGCTCCTGAGAGCACGTAAGTCTGATACTCGCTAAACTCAAAAGCTGCTTTTTTTGAGAAGGTAGCTGTGAAGGTTGGCGAAGAAGGTGGAGTGAGATGATAGAGAGGATGATGACCAAGTGAAGCCTGAAAAGGAAGCACCAGCTGGAAGTACCCTTACAAGGGCTGTATAAACAGACTCCCCCATCCTTCTAGGGTGTTTATCCAGGACCCAGTTCATCTTTCAGGCCCAGAATAGAGCAAGTCCTTCATACTGGAAAGCCTTACTTAGAAGAAAAGAAAGAGCCAGAAACTTCCCAAGCAGGGCATTGCCTTTATGCCAAGGCTAGAACACCCGTTGAATCTCTTGACGCAAAGGGAGAATACCAAACCTCAGGTCTCTTTGCTGCTAATCTCATTTTCTCCCTTAGTGTTTTGAGTTCTTGGTTTGGACTGCTGACACTCCAAAGAGTCTTTGAGTCCAACTCCTGACCCTGAATCCTGAAGAGTCTGGAGAGAATAAACTACACCAGGTTTTCTATATATGTTTAGGGTCCAGTGTTTGTTTGTTTTTATTACTCCCAAGTCAGCTCTCCACCTCTCGGTCTACGAGGGACTTTGCCACACTAGTATCCAAAGTGAGCTGCAAAAGAGGCCTGGTTAGTGCAAGCAACTGACTCTTGAAAGGGATGCCAGAGAGGATCCCTCAGGGTGCTAAATTAAGACATTGTGTACTAGGTGCCCAAACCCAAGCTTGCTCCACGTTAGTTCAGTAACAGCATCTTGCCATGTGTGAGAAGATGGACAGAGAAGATGTAGCAGTTAACTCAAGTCAGGATGAAGTCTCCTCTGATGAGCCAACCCAAGGCCCACTTTTAAAGGAGTTGGCACCTACAGACCAGGCTACAGGCAAAGTAGATCCCATCACAGCCATTCTGCAAGCCCTGATGTACCAGAAACAAGCTCTAGATGATGCAGAACAACACTGGCAGGAGCAGTCATGCCAAGATCGGCTGGAAAGGGAAAGATCTGCCCAAGATGAAAGGGACCACCGTGAGCAAAGGTATCCGAAGGAGATGTCAGTTAGTTCAGAGCTCTGCAGATGGGATGCTTCTTCCTTAACTCTTCCCACTGTTCCTCTTCCACAGCCCCGCAGAGAAATAAAGCTAGTGAAGATGGGGGAGAATGAGGATGTGAACTCTTATTTAACCAAGTTTGAAAGAGTAGCTACTGCATGCCACTGGCCAAAAGAAGAATGGGTATCACGGCTGGTTCCCAATCTGACTCGGAAGGCCTTGAAAGCTTTTAAACATCTTTCACCCCAAGAATCTGCTAACTATAAACTGGTTCAGGCTGCAATTCAACAGCGGTTTGAACTCCATTCTGAGGCCTACTGGCAACTGTTTCGAACGTATAGATTCAAAGAAGAGGAAGGACCTCGAGTAGCCTTGAATCAGCTCAGAGAGTTTGCCAGGAGGTGGCTGTCTCCTGAAATGAGGGCCTCCCAAGAAGTGTTTGAGTGTGTAGTTTTAGAGCAATTTGTTACCATCCTTCCAGAAGCGGTACAGTGCTGGGTTCTAGAACACCAACCAGACAACTGTGATCAAGCTTTAGAACTGGCAGAGAACTATTTATTGGCTCACCGCACTTCTGTTTCCAGATACCCTGAAACTAGGAAAAGATACAACAGCTCCCCAAAAGAGGAAGCCCCACTTGAGAAGATAGCTGATTACTGGCTAAAAAGCAATCAGAAAGTCCAGCCAACCAGAACTACCAAATGCCATCCTGGTGGTAAGGAGGGGGGCCCCTGGGCCATAAACTGTACAACCTGGTCAACCAAGGGCCTTCCTAAAAATAGTACAGAGAAAGATATCAGTGGTCAGACTTTTATGATCGCTGAAGGTGACACTAAAAACAGTAGACCAAGAGTAGGGGAGCCACATGAGTGTTCTCATTGTCATACAGGAGGACATCAGACTAAGGAGTGTCCCCTAGCCACATATGAGGTTGTGGAGGAGATGCCTGAAGTTACCATAACTAAACTGCAACTGACAACTGCAGTGGTCAATGGCCAACCACTGAAAGCACTCCTTGATACAGGATGTTCCCACAGTTTGATTAAAAGTGCACATGTATCCTCCCAGATGTATATCCCAAGTCAACAACTTCTTGTTTTGGGGGCTGATGGTGAATCCAGACCTCATGCTGTGGCTAAGGTCCCAGTAGAAGTTGGGGGGCGAGCTTTTTCTCTCCAAGTGGGAGTGAATCCTACATTACCTTATGACATGATCCTGGGGCAAGACCTCCCAAACCTGAGGGAACTCTTGGAGGCAAATCCTGCTCTCATCACTCAGGCTCAATCTCAAATGCAACAGTTGTGGGAAAGGCAACCTGATCCCCAGGGAACCCTGAGTGAGGCCCCAGGGAAAACTAAGAACCCTAAAGCTCAAAAGAAGAAAAAGAAGAAGAAGAAGAAAGAGGAGAGTTTGTGCATGGAGACCCAAGTCAGCAATCCTAAAGAAAGAACAGAATCTGAGTGGGAACTCCCTGAAAATGTAGGACAGCTCCAGGCATCTGATCCTTCTCTACGGAAGGTACTTTCACAACTGGGGAACCTGTTGCCAGGTGGTAAAAAGGTCACCCAAAGGAATGACATCCTTTATGTCACTGACAAATGTGGTTCTAGATTAGTTGTGCCCATGGCATGCAGATCCCTAATCATGAGAATCAGCCACACTATACCCTGGACAGGACACCAGGAATATCAGCGTACTTATGCCAGAATCGCACGTTTCTTTTGGTGGCCAGGAATGTATGCTGATACTCGCCAGTTTTGTGCATGTTGTAAAGAATGCCAGAAATCTGATCTCCTCAAGGATCCAAAGAAGAGTCCATTGTTCCCTCTTCCCATGGTGGGTATTCCCTTCCGCACAATAGCTATGGACATAATAGGTCCGTTAGCAAAAAGTCAACGAGGCTATAGATTTATCCTTGTAGTGTGTGACTATGCCACAAGTTATCCTGAAGCATTTGCCCTCAGAACAAATACCAGCCAGGAGATTGCCTCAGCCTTAGTAGAATTGTTCTCTAGAATCGGAATCCCTGGTGAGATAGTTACAGATCATGAGAAAAACATTACAAGCCAAACTATGAATCACCTTTATAAAAAATTGGGAATGAAGAGAATAAAAATTTCCCCTTATCACCCTCAGTCTGATGGTCTAGTGGAACGATTCAACCAAACCCTTAAACAAATGCTGAGAAAATACATTTCAGAGACAGGTTCTGACTGGGACAGGTGGCTGTTGATCTTATTGTCTGCTTATTGGGAGCTATCTCAGACTTCTATGGAATTCTCTCTTTATGAGTTGTTATGTGGTCCAAAAGTCAAAAAACCCCTTCAAATGGTTAGGGAAATTTGGGAGGGAAAGGCCAAGTCTCTTTCAAGAAACATTAGCTATATCCTGCAAATAGGGGACAAGCTAGACCAGATTAGGGAGCTGGCTTCAGACAACATTAGGCATGCTCAAGTGCATAAAAAATTATACTATGACCAGCATACTAACTTGCGAGAATTTCATCCAGGACAGAGAGTGTTACTGTTACTCCCTTCCACTGCAAGCAAATCGCTAGCTGAGTGGCAAGGGCCTTTTTCAGTGCTTCGACAGATAGGACCAGTCAGTTATGAAATCCTGATGCCTGGACACTGCCCCTCAAAGCAAACCTGGCATACCAATCTACTTAAAAAATGGGTGGAGCCCGCAAGTCAATCTGGTTCCCGTTTGATGACTCATCAGATTCATGAGCCGGTTGAAGAGGATGATGGAGTGCTCTTTATTCCTTCAGGAGCAGGGGATCAGTTCACATCACTGAAAAAAATCTATTCTTCTCCAAGACAAGCTAAAATCCAGCCAGATGTTGGACAAGACCCTTCCCCCAGTTCACCCGGTTTACTCCAAGCAGGAGATGAAGTGATCCAAGCAACCAAAAAACAAGTATGGATGATGCCTGCCTGCCCCATGGAAGATCTGAAGCCCAGGAAAGCCAATCTGAAAAGGCTACCTGAGGCCCAAGTAGGGTGAAATATGGTGAAGGGAAAACACTAGCATCCTCATTACTAAGTCACAGCTGCTGACTGACAGCGCCTGTGGCTACAGGACTGGCTAAGCTTAAAGGTTTCTCTTTTAAAAGAGCAGATGTGGGGGTTGGAGAAGAATGTGGAGGAGGGAGATGACAGAGAGCAGAAAATAATGGCCAAGTGAAACCTGTGAAGGAAACACTAGCTGGAATTACTCTTAACATGGCTTGTATAAAAACACTCCTCACCCTTCCGTGATGTTTTGCTGGAACCCAGCTTATCTTTCAGGCCCATAAGTAGATCCCTCATATTGGAGAGCCTTATTAGGAGAAAAGAAAAATCCGGAGATTTCCCAAGAAGGGAATTTGCCTTTATGCTGAGGCTGGAATATCCATGGAGTCTCCTGGTGCAAAGAGGGGATAACACAACCCTCAAACTGCTGCCGCCTGCCCTATTTTTTCCCTTGGTTTAACATTGTTCTGTATTTTGAGAAATTACTTCTGAGTTCTTGGTTTGGACTGCCGACCCTCGAAAGCGTCTTTGTGTTCAACCTCTGACACTGAAGGCTTAAGGGTCTGAAGGGAATAAACTACAGCAGTTTCTCCATATATTTCAGATTCAGTGTTTCTTTTCTATTGCTCCCAAGTCAGCTCCCCACCTCTTGATCCACAAGGGACTTTGCCACAGGCCCCTTCTGTATTATTTAGACCATGCATCAGTTGGCATAATGTAGGATGTATAGCTAATAAATGTTTGGGAAGCGTATTCTCTATTGCTTCACCTTGGCAGTGAATACGGTAATCAAATTATTTGCATTTTCAACCACCCTGTGCTCCTGTCTCATTTTCTTAAAGAACTGACTAGATAAGATTTGGAAACTTTGGACAACATGGCCAATTAGGGAGGAATAATTTGACTTACAATTGCCCTGGTATCATTTGGGATTTAGTGGATTCAAAAAACAGACTGGGCCAGTTAAGTAATCCAATGAATCATGTTCCATGAATTCATCAATAATATTGATTGATTGATAATTCATTGATCAATATACACAAGAAATGATTTCCTCAGATTTCCTTAATTTTGGGATAAAGATAAGAATGAGCCTTCTGAATCCAAAGAATCAAATTCTGGCCCTGATCTCTTCTGAAAGCCTTACTTTCAGATGGGAGGGCTTCATTTCCCAGAATTCTTAGCTATCAGAGCCATTGCTGAGATTTCTGGATAGCACAGATACATGAAAACCATTGGAAGACCATTCTTAGCTACTCCAGTGTAACTTTCCAATAGGCCCTTGTCCTGATTGGGCTACTTCATGCTGAGTGAGCTTAGATGAAACTTCAGCCTTTTTTTTTTTTGTATAAAGGCCTGTGCCAAAAAATAAATAGAGGTCAGAACTATGTTTGCAACTAATGGTTTCACCAGTAATGGTGAAATCTTGAAATTTCAGCACTACTGAATACACTTCTATGCCCTTAGAATCTGACTCTTGGTTCCTAACATTCCTTGGTTGAAAACTTGTTTACCTCCTAAACTTCAAAGTGATGCAAAGTTATGCTATAAAAACATCATCATTAGCACCTTCTGTCATCTTCAACCATCATGTCAAATACATGAATCCCAAAAAGTCAGGATTAAGTGACAGGACTTTGAAAACGGAATCCTCTTTCATGGGATCATAGAGTTGGAAGGGACCTACCCTGTTTGCCCAAAAATAAGACCCAACTTGAAAATAAGTCCTAGCATGATTTTTCAGGTTGCTCGTAATATAAGCCCTACCCCCAAAATAAGCCCCAGTTAAGATTATCGGCCAGACGGATGCATTTAGTACCGTATTCCACCCCAAAATAAGACCTAATCAGAAAATAAGCCCTAATGTGTCTTTGGAGCAATAATTAATATAAGGCCCAGTCTTATTTTCGGGGAACCATGGTATGTATATACTCACAGATATGCTCATCCATAGATAAATGCTTCTGAATGTCTTTTCCTCTCTCTTTTTCTTCTTAAAAACTAAAGAGGGTCATGTCTGTGATGCTTTCTGAAATTACATTTCTGCCCTGGACTCAGATTTCATTTATCTGACCATTTGCCTTGGTTGCAGCTCTTCCTCCTCTTCCTCAAAGCTGTCCCTATAGTCCATTACAGTTACAAGGTTACCTTGGTACTCAACTGCTTTCAAACTCATCGAATTTGGTACTCAACACATTTATAACAGAATAACAAAGTTGGAAGGGACCTTGGAGGTTTCCTAGTCTAGTCCAGTTCTAAGATAAGAGAGGAAATATATAATTACAAATGTTTGCAGATGATTTGTTATTTATTATAGAAGAACCACTAGAGACAATTCCAAAACTATTAAAAGAGATAAAGATGTTTGGAGAGGTAGCAGGACTGAAAATAAACAGAGGAAAGAAAAGTAAAGTTACAGTTTAAAAACTTACACAAAAACAAAAAGAAAATCTGGCAGAAAAAATGGATTTTCAAATACTGTAGTTAAGAAAATTAAATATTTGGGAATATACTTAACAGGAAGATATGCAACGATAATTATATAAAATTACTTAAACAAATAAAATTAGATTTGGAAAAATCAAAAAACCTACATTTATAAATGTTAGGAAGGATTGCCACAATAAAAATGAATATCCTACCAAAACTGCTCCCCCTGTTCCAAACAGTACCTATAAAAATTGAAAAGAAATTCCTTGATGATTTGAACAAATTGACTCTGAAATTTATTTGGCAAGGGGAAAAAAGTGAGAATAAAATTGTAAATGCCACAATCTCTTTACATTTTGATGTGAAAATTTTGTCCCGGGACTCGTTGTTTGTTTAGTACTTAACGCATGAGCTAGAACTTCTCAGTATTGACTGCCTTGTGACTCACTGCATTATTCCTATGGGAAAAAACTGTTTGGTACTCATCATTTGTGGTATCCCATCACACCTCCCCGAGCCAATTAATGAGTATCAAGGTACCATTCTAGGTGTTTAGGGGGCATCAAATAGGCATAAAGTTATTTCTTAAATACTGTGGTTATTAATATTTTGTCTTGGGTTGTTGAGTGCTGGACATTGGTCATGTTTCAGTCCTAGCTGAAACAATATGAGAAAAAGAAGACCATTTAAAACCAATAGATGGCATTTTGTGAGAATGGAGGTTTGTCCTCTGAGCTTGTGGGTTGTTTTCCAAATGTTTCATGGCTAAACTAGTTAACATCTTCAACAGAATTAAGGGAATGTCAGTGTTGGTGTTTTTCTGCTTATAAGAGCTCCATGTGGACAGCAGCTCTTGTCATGGGCGGGTCAAATCAAGTGAGGGTCATAGGTGGATTTCAGCAGGTTCTGACCAGTTCTGGAGAACCAGTAGCAGAAATTTTGAGTAGTTCTCCTGCCCCCTCTATTCTCTGCCTCCCCAGCTGATCGGGAGGAAATGGGGATTTTTCAAGAACCTTCCCCTGGAGTGGGAAGGAAATGGAGATTTTACAGTATCCTTCCCCTGGAGAGGGGAGGGAATGGAGATCTTACAGTATCCTTCCCCTGGAGTGGGGAGGAAATGGAGATTTTACAGTATCCTTCCCCTGAAGTGAGAAGGATATGGAGATTTTACAGTATCCTTCCCCTGGAGTTGGGAGGGAATGGAGATTTTACAGTATTCTTCCCCTGCCATGCCCACCAAGCCACACCCACCAAGCTACGCCATGCCCACCAAGCCACACCCACAGAACCGGTAGTAAAAAAAATTTAAACCCACTACTGGTGATGGGTCTTGTGATGGCATTTTGCCTAAATATATCTCAAATGATGGAAACTCCATTGTTATTCTAGTTTTTTTTAAAAAAACACTCTCATTGAGCAAACTGAAGCCATAGGAGGTAGCAGCTTAAGAAAACTTTTCTGACGGTTCTTGATGGATGCCAAATTCAGATCACTTTGTTGAATTGCCTGTTATGCAAACATTTCAATCAGTAGAGAGAAGCAAAGCACTTTATATTTTCTGAACATGGCTCCTTGTGGCTTCTATTTTATTCTGTTTTCACTGAGCTGTTGCAGATGATGCCCCAAGGTTAAGAAAATCCATTTGACTAGATTTTATCCAGCATATCATTTAATTGTTTTGTTTTGTCTCCTTCAGAGGCATCCCCTGATTATGAAATTTGATGTTTTACACTACTGGAAACCTAAACAACATATGTTGTACATTTGATGGCAAGGAAGATACGTGGAACACACTGGATAATGCTTTCAATTATTTCTCCCACTTTCATTTTGGTTGTCTTTGCACCCTATGAGGCAAACACTATGAGGTTTTGGATTTGGTGTGTTCAGGTTGTCCTTTAGTTATGACTGTAATGGACCCTGCCCAACAGGGTCGTAACTCATGACAGTCATAAAACAAGATGGGTCATGTGACTGATTCAAAATGTATGACCTTTTTTGAAGTGTTCATTCAGCAAATCACCAGGGTTATTAAGGAAATCCACAGTCATTAAATGAACCAATGGTTTGCTATCAGTGTGGTTTGCCAAAACCAGAAGTCAACGCTAGTTTTTTGGCAAAACCATTGTAAAACAAAGGCGGGTTGGATATGTTCGTCACCTTGAGTGATTTGTAAAAATAATAATAATGGGATACAAATAAATCAATAGATAAAGCACAGTTACCTGACTACGGGACACTGTTAACAGATTAACAGAGTTGGAAGGGACTTGCAGGTCATCTAGTCCAACCCCTGCCCAAGCAGGAGACCCTACATCTGCCCCTACCTAGGATCGAACTCACAACCTCCTGATTGTGAGGCAAGAACTCTACCTCTAGGCCACTGTGAACATCCATAAGTGCTATCTGGTTGTTAAGTGCTCAAAATGCAGTCATGTAATGATGAGTGGGGAGAATGACTCTCAGAACTTCAAATCCAGGTTATAAGTACCCTTGGTAAGTCTATCAGAACCTCAAATGGTCACTAAGCAACTGGTTGTAAGTTGAGACTACCTATAATGTGAACCCAGCCATCGTATTTTGTAAATCATATTAACATTGGACTTAAGAATGTATGAACCAGAATTCAGCCGGTTCTATCCGGTTTGGGAGAACCAGTAGCGGTGACTGCGGGAGGCTCCGCCCACCCACCTGGACATCGTCACGTCCCATTTTGGATGCTCTGCACATGCACGCATGCTCACATTTGCAAACTGGTAGTAAAGGGAAATGAATACCACTCCTGGATGAAGCAGGGGTGAAATCTAGCAGGTTCTGACAGATTCTGGAGAACCGGTAGCGGAAATTTTGAGTAGTTCGGAGAACTGACAAATACCGCCTCTGGCTGTCCCCAAAGTGGGGTGGGAATGGGGATTTTGCAGTATCCTTCCCCTGCCACACCCATCAAGCCACACCTACAGAACCGGTAGTGAAAAAAAATTGGATTTCACCACTGGTATGAACCCAAAATCTTGTGGCTTCTTTGATAACCAAGGATTAAATAAGCCAAAGTATATAAACTCAGCTCCTCTAAGCTTTTATATAGGTTGTGAAAACATTCTTTCTAAATACATACATATGAATTTATCCATTGGTATTTCATAAACAGATTAAGCAGGGATGAAATCTAAAAATTTTCCCTACCGGTTCTGTGGGCATGGCTTAATTGGTGGACGTGGTTTGGTGGTCAGATAACTGGGTGGGCGTGGCCAATAACAATAAATAATAAAAATAATTAACAAAATATAAAAAACAATAAGAGGTAACAAAAACCAACTTTCACACTTTACATATACACAACACAACAGAACTGACTCACACACAATGTAAAAGCAGCTGCACTTCACACTTCACACAGCCACAAAAAGCTCAAAAACCAACTTTCACACTTTACACACACACAACTGACACACACACACAAAATGCCACATACAGCTTTCTGAGATTTTGTGTGTTTGTGTAGTTAGAGTGAAACACCACAGAAACACACCAAATCTCAGAAAGCTGCACAAATATTTTATTATTTTATTTTATTTTATTTTATTTTATTTTTATTTTATTTTATTTTATTTTATTTTATTTTATTTTATTTTATTTTATTTTATTTTTATTTTATTTTATTTTATTTTATTTTATTTTATTATTTTATTTTATTTTATTTTATTTTATTTTATTTTATTTTATTTTATTTTATTTTATTTTATTTTATTTATTTTATTTTATTTTATTTTATTTTATTTTATTTATTTTATTTTATTTTATTTTATTTTATTATTATTTTATTTTATTTTATTTTATTTTATTTTATTTTATTTTATTTTATTTTATTTTATTTTATTTTATTTTATTTTATTTTATTTTATTTTATTTTATTTTATTTTATTTTATTTTATTTTATTTTATTTTATTGTGGACTTCAAATCCCAGAGTTCCTCAGCCAGCAAAGCCAGCCAGTTGATCACCAAGGAAATACATTAGCTGAGCAATTGATTCTGTCTGGCTGAAAGTGAAACTGCTTTCAGGCTGGAAAAAGAGCCATGCGTTCATCAGTAATCAGGTAAGTGCCTTAGAATCTCTACTCTTACTTGTAGAAAACATGTTTTCTACAAGTAAGAGTACAAGTAAGGTTCTGCTGATGAGGAACTCAGGTGAGATCGCCAGAGGAGACTTTAATTTTTTTTTAAGTTTAAAGTCTCTGCCGATCTCAGCTGAGGGGCGGGATCCTCAAAGGCTTTTTTTTACTTTTAAAGGCATGTTTTGGCTGAAGAAAAACCGGCTTTTAAAAGTAAAAAAAAAACCCTCAGCAGAGATGGGGGGCGGGGCCAGGGATTTTTGCTACTGGTCCTCCGAACCAGCAGCCGCCATCACTACCGGATTGCGCGAGCCGGTCCGATCCGAGAGCATTTCACCCCTGAGATTAAGACTAACTCACCCTCACCCTTCAGTAACTGGGAATTTAATATATTTTTGGGATGGTGAAGATCACAGAGAACAGAGTGCAATTGGGTGGGGAAATAATACAAAGCAGGCAACTTCAAGATATTTATTGCTCCTTCTGCTTTCTGTACTTCTAACCCTATCTTGGCTCAATATCCCTTTAGACAGAGGGCCTTCTTCTCTCTATAGAGCTCAGCCTTTCATCCGTTTCTCCTTTTTTGATGTTAGGACACCACATAATATGGCTATTATTTCTACATTCCTTCAGTTTCTATTATGACTGCAAAGGCAGGTCAGAAAGACAAACTAGAACACAATTCGTGATTTTCTTCATATTCATTTGCTGAGAAGATACTGACTTCTGCTGCCACCTTGTTACTGCAGCTTCTCTGATGTTTCTAATCAAAGAGAATGACTGATGAGCAGAAGAAAGCAGCCAAAGATGGTGCTAAGCAGTAGCACTATCAGCAAGAGACAACCTTCTCTCTCCTTCCTCTTTATCTTATTAGGAAAGTTCTTTGAAAGAACATCAGTTCATAAGGAATTTGAAATGCTAGCATCCCCACGTCAAACAAGTCAGGCAGTACCTAAAAATTGCACAAGTGGTAACAAATGTGAATTAACCAAGAACATTCCGATTCACCCTTTTGTAGCAAAAATAAAAATTTGGCCTATGTGAAATTTCCCCTTGAAGATTCAGGTGGAAGATGACCCAGTTGAGCCATTCCTTTGAGTCAAGTCTTTGATGACTTCATTCAACTCAGTTGCCTTTGAAATGATCCAACAATTTGATGGACTTCCAACCTGAAGATGGTGGCTCCTTTGTATGGAGTTGACTTGGCTTGATTTGTCAAGACAGGTATTTGAATTGGATCTTCAAGGATCCTCACAGCCATCCTGAGAACATGAGATATTTATTTATCTGCCGTTCAAATGTATGTGTCAGTTTTGGAAAGCAATTTTCGTTTTGCTTCTTAACTGCTGGGGAAGTTGGGAGGGGGTTGTTGTTGGAGCGGTAGAAAGTTAGTCATAACAACATTCCGTATTCAAGGACATCCTGCATCTGATGGAGACTGCCTGACGATTGTATCCAATTGAGTGTGAAGAGTTGATTGGACAATGTGATGAACTTGTGGATGTGGGGCAGGGCTGTGAACTGTCAACTGGGTGTGGAAAACCTGGAAGCTTTCAATTTCAAGTTTTCCCAGCTGTGCCAACATGACATCTCTAATAAATTGGAACTTTGAGGAACCTCAAGCCTCAGAGCTTTATTAGTTCCTTGGAACCCTGACAGTATGAAGATAGTTAGCCTTTTAAGTAGGTGACATCTTCAACAGAACAGCAGCAGATGGCCAAGAGAACCTTAGCAAAGAAGCTTATGGGAGACCACTAAAGAATACTAACTGGAAGTCAAAACATAGTCCAGAAGAAGGCAATGGAAAACTTTCTATTTTTTGACAAGCAAACTGTCAGGACAGGCTCCTAAATTGAGTTTACCCTTTATTTCAACAGAGAGAAAAAAATGTTCTACTATTTTTACCTGAAAAAAAATATGGCTTGGCTTTTGAGTCACGTGACTTTAGGATGAAGCTGCAGGAAAGAAGGATACTGTTCATCTAAGTGAACACTGATTTAATTAAAACTGGATGGATTGAACGTATTTAATGTAGTTAGTTCCTGTGAGTTGAATACTTTGCACTGACATAAAACTTTTCAAATAACTTGTGGAGGTATGTTCCGTGTGCCATATTCAAAACACAAGAACGCTGGCTAGAGGTCACTGCCACAAAGTAGAGGGGAGTCAACCTATTCTCCAAAGCACCAGAGGGCAGGTCAAGAAACAATGGATGGAAACTAATCAAGGAGAGAAGCAACCTGGAAGTAAGGAGAAACGTCCTAACAGTGAGAAGAATTAACCAGTGGAATGGCTTGCCTTTAGAAATTGTGAGTGCTGCATCACCAGAGGCTTTTAAGAAAAGATTGGACAGCCACTTGTCTGGAATGGTATAGGTTTTCCTGCTTGAGCAGGGCATTGGACTAAAAGACCTCTGAAGTCCCTTCTAACTCTGTTATTCTGTGAAGGTCTTAATTTGTGAATCTCTTCAATAAAGACCTCTTCTTCAGTATCATTTCAGATAGATTACCTATCTTCTGTAAACTATCTAGATATTCCAAGGCCTAAATATCTAGATATTCCAAGGACTATGAGCTGTGGTGGTGTAGTGGTTAGCGTGCAGTACTGCAGGCTACTTTTGCTGACTGCCGGCAGCCTGCAATTTGGCATTTCAAATCTCACCAGGCTCAAGGTTGACTCAGCCTTCCATCCTTCCGAGGTGGGTAAAATGAGGGCCCAGATTGTTGGGGGCAATAGGCTGACTCTGTGAACCACTTAGAGAGGGCTGTAAAGCGGTATATTAGTCTAAGTGCTATAGCTATTTGGACCAGGCACAAGGATTTATAGAGGCAGATCATGGCAGAATTCATAAACAAACTGAGAACTTCTGTATTGCATTGCTTCTTAAGAACTCCACATCTTCTATCAACTTTCCAGGTTTTTTGGACTCCCTGACCAATCTAACTCTCAAATAATTGGGGCAAAATTCCCTGAGTTATTTTTCTGTGACAAGGATGACAGGTCCAACAAAAAGGACATGTTGCCAGTCCCATTTCTGAATGAATTTCAATCAGGAGAGAGAGAAGTTCTCTGATGATGGGCACCATCACAACCCCAAAAGCTTGGAAGAGTAAACATTTTGTCCCAGTGACTGACTCAGATTGGATCCTGCAACATTATCCTAGGAGGTGTATATTTGCCTTCATTCACAGTGTTGATCTCTCCCCTGAGATTGACCCCAATATTTTTGGCTTTCTGGAAGAGTCTGAAGACATGCCTTTGCTATATTACTTGGGGATACAGTGAAGTTGTCAGAGAGCCTGCTAAGCTAAGCATGAAGAGTGCTCACCTGCAGATTTATATTTTTATGGTTTTGTGCTTGTGTTTTTAAGATTTTGTGGTTTATATTAGCAGTAGCAATAGGCTTATATACCACTTCACAGTATTTTATACCCCTCTCTAACCAATTTACAGTCAGCATATTGCCCCAAACAATCTGGGTCCTTGTTTTACTGATCTCACAAGGATGGAAGTCTGAGTCAACCTTGAGCCGGGCAGGATCGAACTCCTGGCAGTGGGCAGAGTTAGTCTGCAATACCACATCCTAATCAGTGTTGCACCACAGCTCTCTGATTCTAATCAGATTCTACTTACATTGGAAGACTGAGTCAACTTTGAGCCATGGGAATCGAACTTCTGGCAGTCGGCAGAATTAGCCTGCAATACTACATTGTAATTACTGAGCTACCACAGTTCTTCCTTGCTTTAAATTGTACTTAATTATTTTTGTGGATGTATTTGGGGGGGGGCTGTTTTTGGAACTCTTTTTTCCTCAGATTTTGAATTTTGTAAGCCACCCAGAGTCACAATAGATCTCCTTAGTAGTGACCCCTTCTCTATGAAACATCATTTCCCTTGAGGCACAATTGGTCCCCAACCTGTTGCTTTTCTGAATGGTCATCATAGGTGGAGGGCTGCTTGCAATGGAGTGGGTTTGAATGCAGTGATCCAACCCTGAGCCTTGTGTCACCCCATCAGCACACTGAAAAAGGATAAGAGAGCTACCCAAGGCATCGAGTCAAATTTATTATACAAGCTTAACATTCAGCAACTTCTGCAAGCAGTGATTTTGCTGTCAAGAGAGTTCTTAACACATCCACTGCTTGCCTGCATCCAAAGAATATTCAATTTGAGTGAATAACAGGACATTCCGTAATAGTGTTAACATGTAGCTCTACTTTCCCAGAAACACTATTTATTAAAACCTTCTTTAATCTACAAAATGCCCACTAGTCGCATTTTATTTCATAAAATGATCCACCACTCCAACAGCATTTGATTTATAAATCACAGTGGTGTTGCTGCCTAAATCCAGGGTAAACTTTGTCACTGCATTCCTCGGAATCCCACCCCCACTCTCCAACTGTAAAATAAGGTTTCAGTTTTTAGGATGGAATAGAATTGTTCTGTCTCCTTCCCCACTTCAGACCCACGAGCTGGCCTTCAGCCAGTGGATTCACGGCTCTTATCAGTCCTGGCAGAGAAATCGCAGCTGCCTTCCAAAGTTCAAACAAATGACTCACGTAGCAAGACTTTCAGCTCTTTTTGAAACGGATCAGCTAAACTTTGCTTCCCGTGGAGTGAGAGCAGTCCCAAAGCTCCTTATATATCCTGTGGGGTGGGGCTCCTGCCCCACCCTTCCTTTTGATGACGCCATCTCTCTAATCTTCTGAAGCGTGGGTCAAGCCAAGCTTGATTATTATTATCAGCTGGGTCTGAAGGTGTAGCCTGGGGAAGGGAGGAATCAGGGGATGATGGCCTCATTACGTCCTCCGACTGGTCTGGTTCTGGCTCCTGGACCCGAGCCAAAGAAATTGGTGCTCCCGAGGTAAGCCTTACTGCCCTTCCCCCTCACTCTCGGGCATGGGGCCAGGTTTGGGGTCTGGAGTCACAACAAGAATAGACCTGGAAGGAACCTTGGAGGTCTGCTAGTCCAGCCTCTTGCTCAAGCAGGAGAACCTCTACCATTTCAAATAAGTGACTGTCTAAACCAGGGGTGTCGAACTCAAGTCCCTGTGGGCTGGATCCGGCCCACAGGGTGCTTAGATCTGGCCCATGGAGCCGCCCTGGAAACAGCAAAGGACCAACCCATGGTGCATCTGCCAGCAAAAAAGGAGCTTGGGAACACTGCGTGTGGTTCCCCTGAGCTCCGTTTTTGCTCCCAGAGCACTGCAGGAGGCTCCCACAGGCCCCCCTGACACAAGTGTTATTGAGCGGGTCATGTCCACCCTGGCCACGCCCACACAGCCCTCCCCCCCCCGCACGAGGTCAAACACAACTCTGATGCAGTCCTCAATGAAATTGAATTTGACACCACTGATCTAGACTCTTCTTAAAAAAAGAGTGATGGAGTGCCCACGTTTTCTGGTGGCAAGCTGTTCCACTGGTTAATTGTCCTCACTGTCAGGAAGTTTCTCCTTACTTCCAGATTGCATCTCTCATTGATTAGTTTCCAACCTTTTTTCTTGTCCTGACTTCTGGTGCTTTGAAGAATAAATTGACTCCCTCCTCTTTGTGGCAGCCCCTCAAATACTGGAATACTGGAATACTGCTATCATCCCTTAATTTTCTGCAGGTCATCCTCGACTTACGACCACCACTGTGACCAGAATGTCAATTGCTAAGTGAAGCAGTTGTTAAGTGGGTCATGCCTAATTTTATGACTTTTTTGCCATACTTATTAAGCCAATCACTGCAGTCGTGAAGTGAATCATACGGTCATTAAGTGAATCCAGCTTTGATTGTTGACTTTTGCAATTGTCCATGACCCTATGGCTGGATACAAAGTACAGTCTAAAGCAGGGGTCTCCAACCTTGGCAACTATAAGCCTGGAGGACTTCAACTCCCAGAATTCTGGGAGTTGAAGTCAGCCAGGCTTAAAGTTGCCAAGGTTGAAGACCCCTGGTCTAAAGAAAACCTGGGCATTTTACTATCCCCAGGCCACATCTGGCTCCTTGGCTGTCTTTGTCTGGCTCACATGGATTGCTTTTATTTTGAAGGTGACTCTCCATTTATATAAGGGCATGCGTGCATGCTTACGCACCTTCACAGACCTATTGATTTGGGCCTCTACAACAATCCCCGTTTTCAAGTGGCCCCTTGGGAAAGTTAATTTCCCACCCCTGGTCTAAACTTGCAACCCAAGTTGACCAGCACAAGTGATATGTCTACAAGACATTTATGCCCAGGCCAATAAAACATACCATAATGGACTCCAGAGGATAGTAGAGGATAGAAAGGCCTGGAGGAACATTGTCCATGGGGTCACGATAGGTCGGACACAACTTTGCAACTAACAACTACAACAATCTTAAGCTGATGGTCTTGTTCACATAACATGCTAAGACACAATTCAGTTTCTATTGCTCAATTTGAAAGGCTAATTCACATGATCATTACTCTCAAGTAGCCTTATTTCTCCTGAGGAGACCTCAGCTGATGCACTCTTACATTCCTTCTTGATGAGACTGCCTAAGTTTTCACCTAGTGTTTCATTCCTACCCAGGAATGAAGTATGGGTGCACATCTCTCTGCAGAACAGAAGTCACCCAGGTTTGGTAGCAATTGCCCAGGAATGTTCCACTCTAGCTCCTGTAGACCAATAATTAAGGAGGACATAATATGATGGATTCAACAGAACCAAACAAATGTTGTTTTTTGCAAGTAATATTGCAAGTAATACCATCCTACTGAGGATGGGCTCCAGTATGAGTCCAAAAGCTTGGAAGATTAAACTTCTTGTCCGGGTGACCAACCCAAATTGATTCCTGCACTACTATTATTATCCTCTTTTAACAACCCCATAATCCCTTGCAGGGTGCAGTCTGGGCAACTGAATGGAGCTGAGTGTTTACTGACCAGATGCCCTTCCTGTCGCCAATGCAGAGTTTTGTTCAGCAGATGCATTCTCAGTGCGCCCAGAGAAAGAAATACCTGCCTCAACCTAGGATCAAACTCACAGCCTCCTGATTGTGAGGTGAGAGCTCCACCTCTAGGCCACCGTACCACTCTGATTCCTGCAATACTATCCTAGGACACATAGATATGCCTTTATTTGCAATACTGTATACTGTAGGAGTCAAAAAGAAGGCTGTGAAAATATTTACAGACCCCTCACATCCTGGACATAAACTGTTTCAACTCCTACCTTCAAAACGACGCTATAGAGCACTGCACACCAGAACAACTAGACACAAGAACAGTTTTTTCCCGAAGGCCATCACTCTGCTAAACAAATAATTCCCTCAACACTGTCAAACTATTTACTAAATCTGCACTACTATTAATCTTCTCATCGTTCCCATACCCTTCCACTTATGACTGTATGACTGTAACTTTGTTGCTTGTATCCTTGCTATTGATATTGATATTGATTGTTTCCTGATTGCTTATTTGTACCCTATGACTATCATTAAGTGTTGTACCTTAGAATTCTTGATAAATGTATTGTTTCTTTTACTTACACTGAGAGCCTATGCACCAAGACAAATTCCTTGTGTGTCCAATCACACTTGGCCAATAAAAAATTCTATTCTATTCTATTCTATTCTATTCTATTCTATTCTATTCTATTCTATTCTATTCTATTCTTCTTATTTGTTATTTTCCAGTCAATCTTTTCATTTCTTTTTTACAGCCGATACAGTTTCATGAACAGGTTGAACAGATCATTGCTAACCTAACCCACGATCTGCCTCTGGCAAGCCCACAAGCAAGGTTTATCTTCCCCTTTCTAAGGGCTAACATTACCTTTGAACATTGTGAAGTCTTATAAGTATCTAGACCAACTGTCACAGGAAAAAATGATCCCTCCACAAGCATTCCTCAAAACTAAACCTGTCTTTGAACGAGGTAACCTAGCAATAACTTTGGAGCATTGATACCTCAGTGAATAGATGCAATCCTCTTGTAAAGTCATCTACATCAATGGGCTCTGACATATTCTACCAGAAGGATTATCTCTAGAAAACGCCACCTGCAAATGCAAAGTGAAAGGAATGGCTGTGGCAGAACATACCGAACTACAAATTATAAAGCCACATTATGCTCTAACCTGCCATGCCGTCTTGGTTCTGTTCTTAGTTTATGACTGTGTGTTATGAGAAAGCAGAAATGGAGTAAACCAAGTAAATATGTCAAGCTGAATTTACTTATTACCAACAGCTATTTGTGCAGCGGTAGGCAGTGTGCAATAGACAGAGAAAAAGTTATCCATAAAAGCAATCTAACTTTAAAATAAAACATGTTCTTGCTGTACTTGAAAGCCTCCTATCTAAATGCCCTACAAATGAAAACTATCTCCAGTTTTCCAGAGGTAAAAAGAATAAGAGCCAACCTGATCAATAACTGCACTTCTCCATTGAGCTCTCCAAGGTCCTGAACTCTTCCTCTCCCACCTCTTCTTCCCAAGCTCTTGTGCTTTTCCCCATGTTATTAAATCATAAAACCAGACAATCATAGAATTGCAGAAATGAATTAATTGCAAGGAACACCTAAGGCAGTGTTTCTCAACCTTCTGGGAGTTGAGAATTCTGGGAGTTGATCTCTTAAAAAGATGCCTCAATTGAGAAACACTGATCCAGGCCAATCCTCTCTGATCTTTAGGAAAACCAGCTGAACCTTTTTGAGGGGGTTATCCAGCTTCTCATTAAAAAATATCCAGAGATGAAGAAACCACAACTTCTGTAACTCTTCTACTGTTGTACTAAACTTGCAATCATGAAGTTTTCCTTATCTGTTTCTGATATTTAAACAGATATGGCTAAGGGGTGTCTTTTATAATAGTAGAATAAAATAGAATATAATTTTTTATTGGCAAAGTGTGATTGAACACACAAGGAATTTGTCTTGGTGCATATGCTCTCAGTGTACATAAAAGAAAAGATACCTTCGTCAAGAATCACAAGGTACAACACTTAATGATAGTTATAGGGTACAAATAAGCGATCAGGAAGCAATCAATATCAATATAAAACGTAAGGATACAAGCAACAAAATTACAGTCATTCAGTCATAAGTGGAAGGAGATGGGTGGTGGGAACAACAAGATTAATAGTAGTGCAGACTTAGTAAATGAGTGAGGGAATTATTTGTTTAGCAGAGTGTTGGCCTTCGGGAAGAAACCGTTCTTGTGTCTAGTTGTTCTGATGTGCAGTGCTCTATAGCGTCGTTTTGAGGGTAGGAATTGAAACAGTTTATGTCCAAGATGTGAAGGGTCTGTAAATATTGTCACAGCCCTCTTTTTGACTCATGCAGTATAAAGGTCATTGATGGAAGGCAGGTTGGTAGCCATTGCTTTTTCTGCAGTTCCAATTATCCTCTGAAGTCTGTGTCTGTCTTGTTGGGTTGCAGAACCAAGCCAGACAGTTATAGAGGTGCAGATGACAGACTCAATAATTCCTCAGTAGAACTGGATCAGCAGCTCCTTGTATAATAGTATAAGACTATTTTGGAAGTTGTTCATGGCATAACTGTTCAAAGTTATGGTTGTTATGCCATAACTGCAGATTTCATTTTGATCGTGGCAGTGTTCCCGGTCCCTTTTATGGTGGATAAAATGTGGCTCTCAAGATATCAGTAAATTACAACTCCCCAAATTCCCAGCAAGCCTAGCCAAGAATTAGAATTTCCCTAAGGATGTAGAACCTACAACAATGAACTTGGAGGAAATAACGCTGCACAACTACACAGTGTTGCACCTCATATCTGCCTACATCAGAGAGGCTGAAATGTATTGGTCAGCTTAAATGTTTCATAATATTTATCTTCCTAGACTGAAGGGAAATAAAACAGTTTATGACTGAGAGGCTGAGGGATCAAGTTTCTCTCTCCAGTCAAGAAGATTAACATCATAAAAGATCTCAACCATCATGTGTTACTATAACAAAAGTACATTGCTAAGCTGGTGAAGTTAGGAAACTGTCAGCATTTTTTCCCCCCATCGCTCTTATTTTTTAAGCCAAAAGAATTAGATTTGCTGGGAGTGGAAATCAGGCATGTGTGACATCCCAGCAGAGACTAAATAGTTGCTACATGCACATAAATGCACAAGAAGGCTCACATGCAAAAAAATAATAATAATTCCCATGCCGTAAAAAATTAAGAAAAGTAAAATGAAGGTTATAATAAGTATACCCACTTTTTGAAAATACTGATTGCAATTGAATTTCACTCTTTAATAGAGGAAATCCAGATCTTTTCATAAACAAATTCATTGTTACAATTAAAGGCCTGGAGATTAAAACATATGAAGAACGGTTGCAGGATTTGGGTTTGGCTAGTCTAGAGAAAAGAAGGATTAGGGTGGACATGACAGCAGTTTTCCAGTATTTGAGAGGCTGCCACAAAGAGGAGGGGGTCAAATTATTCTCCAAAGCATCCGAGGGCAGGACAAGAAACAATGGATGGAAACTAATCAAAGAGAGGAGCAACCTGGAATTAAGGAGAAACTTCCTAACAGTGAGGACAATTAACCAGTGGAACAGCTTCCCTTCAGAAATTTTGGTTGCTTAAACACTGGAGGTTTTTAAGAAGGGACTGGACAGTCACTGTCTAAAATGATATAGGGCCGGGATGGTGAACCTATGGCATGCATGCCAGACATGGCACACAGAGCCCTCTCTGTGGGCACCTGTGCCATCGTCAGCTGCTCTTCTGCTTTCCAGTGCCAGCTGGTCTTCACGGGCGCCTGAATGCCAGAAAATGGCCTGAAAATGGCCAAAACCCAGGCCATTTTGCAGGCTGTTTCCAGGCATTTTCTGGACTTCTTTTGGGCCATCTTCCAGCCATTTTCTGGGCCAAAAAACAGGCATGTGCGCCCCTGCCAGCTCGTATTCAGGTTTCTGGTGCTCCAATGCACGCACATGCACGCATGTTCTTGTTTGGGCACTCGGTGCCGAAAAGATTTGTCATCGCTGGTATAGGTTCTCCTGCTTGAGCAGGAGGCTAGACTAGAAGACCTTCAAGGTCCCTTCCAGCTCTGCTCTATTCTATTTTTATTTCTGTACAAGTCATTTCAACACAGGTCAGAGATGCTAAATATATTATATAGGCCAATGTGATCACCATATTCTTAGAATTGCAATTAGAAATGGCCAGGCTGGATAGTCCAGGAACTTCATGCTATAATTCCCACAAGCTTCAGCATGGTGATGTTATGTGAAGGAAACTAAAGGGAAGAATAATCCAGAATAATTGAAGCAGTGGTGGGTTTTAAATTTTTTCACTGCCGGTTCTGTGGGTGTGGCTTGGTGGACGTGGCAGAGTGTTCTGTCCCCCTCCCCACCTCACATAGAAGAATGCAGGAGCGAGCATCTAACAGTCATTTATTCTACAACCATCCTTAATTTCCTTTGTGGATAAAAGACTTAGCAGCTACAGTTCAAATGCCTGCCAAGTTCCTTATCTCTGTCAGAGACGGGAGTCCACTTGTCCGTAGGCCGTTGCTGGGGCAGCCAAGAATTCCTTCACACAGTCCAGGCCTTAACTCAAAAACAACCGATCCAAAGTTCATGCTTTGTAGTTTTTGTCCATCACAGGGGCTACAGAGCAACTCCACC
Source organism: Ahaetulla prasina (assembly GCF_028640845.1). Classification (NCBI taxonomy): domain Eukaryota; kingdom Metazoa; phylum Chordata; class Lepidosauria; order Squamata; family Colubridae; genus Ahaetulla; species Ahaetulla prasina. The sequence continues at coordinate 17,614,548 of NC_080539.1, forward strand.
TGCTTTTATCCCCTGTGGGGTGTGGCCCAGTGACTCAGCACTCTCTGGGCCTGCCACACCTCTTCCTTTGCTGCACACACTTCTCCTTCCGACGCTGCCTGGGATCAATCCAGGATTGATCCTCCTCACCCTCTGTCGGTGGGGGCACCGACACGCCTTCTTCCTGGCCTTCAGCTGGCACCTGAGGCATTGCCAGAAAGGAGGGACCTGGAGAGGGAGGCCTTGTCTGCTCCTCCCCCTCACTCTCAGAGTCATCCTCCTCCATGAGGACAGGTTCGGGAACCGGAGTCACAACACAGGGGAAGGATACTGTAAAATCTCCATTCCCACCCCACTCCAGGGGAAGGTTACTGCAAAATCCCCATTTCCTCCCAATCAGCTGGGACCTGGGGGACAGAAAATAGACGGGGGTGGGGCCAGTCAGAATTTTCACTACCAGTTCTCCAGAACTGGTCAGAACCTGCTGAAACCCGCCTCTGAACTGAAGGTTCCTTAGATTATTTATTTATACCCATTCCCCAATACAAAAGGTCCATCACAATTAAGTTAGGCAAGAGTCATGGCTAGACGTACTATGGTCCAGAGTTGTGTAGTCCTCGGTATACAATCACAATTGAACCCAAAATTTCTGTTGCTAAGCAAGATAGTTGTTAAGTGAGTTTAGCCCCATTTTATGACCTTTCTTGCCATTGTTGTTCCGTGAATCACTGCTGCTGTTAAGTTTGCAATATGGTTGTTAAGTGAATCTGGCTTCCTTATTGACTTTGCTTGTCACTGCAAGCGTCACAAATGAGAGCCAATTGCCAAATGTCTGAATTTTGATCACATGAGCATGTCTTACTATATATTAATTACTACAGTGATTCACTTAATATTCAGGACAGGGAAGGTCATAAAATGGAGCAAAACTCACCAATTGCCTCCCTTAGCAACAAAATGTTGGGCTCAATTGTGGTCGTAAATCGAGGATTACCAGTCTTTAAGAGGAAACATTTTGAGTTAAAGAAAAATAAATCAACCCCCCCTGGGAAGCAAAGACATGAAAAGCAATAGAGCTAATTTCAATTAAACGTACAGATGGTTTCAGACCAACTATAATTATTTAATATGAAGGCTGAGTTTGGGTATTGGGTAGACAGTGGATAATCCTAATATCAATCTAATAAATAGCTTTTTGATAGATTTAGCCATTCCTGGTGATCATTGGAACATAAAATACTAAATGGTCCAACAGTTAGCTTGAGAAGTTCTTGAAGCAATAAAACGTTTATGATCAATGTCTCTTAGACCAGGCAGTTTTAATACCAGAATTTCATAAAATGTCTTTTTTTGCAGAAAATGTTTCACATCATGACTTCCCAGACAGTTTTCTTTTTCTGAAAAAAAAAATCTAATTTTTGTCTCATAAAGATGATGGAGCTTTTCTTTTTAATTAAAGAAAGCTTAAAATCTGGAGAAATATAGTGCTGTGGTCAGGAAGCAGAAGGACGTGGATGCTTGGCTTGCATGGAAAAAGACCATTGGTTGGTCTTTCCACAGGCCAGGCTATCATGAAATCTGTCTTCCAATGTCTCAAAGTTTTCTTCCCCTCTGAAAAAAAAAAGCTTCTGTTTTTCTATCTTATTCAAGAGAGCCAATAGAAAAGAAGATTTGTCGCTCAATTTGTAGTTGAATTCAGGAGCTTTTGGTACTCTCTGAGCTTGATGGTTTTCTTGATTAGTTAAAAAAAAAATACCCAAGGAACTGCCAACTCGGACAAACAATCAAACAATAAACAATAGCCTAATCAAAGAACGGTCAGAGTATAAATATTCATAGACTGGAATAGACATGATAACAGGTCAACCAATGGGGACTGTTTGGAAACTGAAATAGAATTTGCTGTGTGAGCAACAAGGAGACAGGAAGGAGCCTGGGCGTGGCTTAGGCTTAGCTTAACTGCCCTGTATAGAGGAGGTTATCTTTATCTGTATTAAGCTCAGCCCTGAACTGAAATTGTTCTCTCCTCTGCCTGTGTTTTGCTTGTAACTACTACCACGTTGGAAGAATCAGCCATTGGTATTGTATATTTATTTCATGTGTTATATTGTATATAAAGAGAAGTAAATGAATCCTGCTGAATCAGTTACCTGTGTGTGTTTTCTGGATTTGATTGCTGCAACAAACTCTGACAAGAACCACCAAGAACACTGCCGCTAACACTGACAGCGAAGGTACTTGTAAATAAACAAGTACCTTGTAAATAAACACAGAGCAAACCTCACTCCCTCTTTGATGACCTCAAAAGGGCTTTTTTTCAAGAGGCAACTAGACTTTCTGGTTGTTTTTTGAAGATGTTTCATTTCTCATCCAAGAAGCTTCTTCAGCTCTGACTGGATGGTGGGGAATGGAAAGATTTATATTCCATGCAGACAGCTGGTCATTTGCATTCTTTTTAGAGCATCACTGAGGCCACTTGGAGGCTTATCTGTGTCCTCAGCGTCACCTAAGGTGCAAATGGGTGTGGGGCCTTCTTGGAACTGCTGAGAGGACTGTGTTGTAGACTGGAGATAGATGATGTCATATCCCTCCCCCTCTGTTGAGAGAGGGCTGTTCAATTTTGACATAGATGGTCTCTTTGACCCCTCTTTCAAACCAGCGATACTCTCTGTCCAAAATATGGAGTTTGTTGTCTTCAAAAGAGTGGCCTGTGTCATACAACACAGTCCTTTCAACAGTTCCAAGAAGGCTGTACACCCATTTGCATCTTACTCAGGTGACCCTGATGACACAGATAAACCTCCAGGTGACCTTAACAACCCACTAAAAGAATGCAAATGACCAGCTGCCTGCAAGGAGTATAAATCCTTCCATTCCCCACCATCCAGTCAGAGCTGAAGATGCTTCTTGGATGAGAAGTGAAACACCTTCAAAGAACAACCAGAAAGTCCAGTTGCCTCTTGAGAAAAAGCACTTTTGGGACAACCAGGACCTGGTTGACATTTAGCCTTGATAATGTTACCTAGTTGGGTAATGAAACGTCTTCAAGAAAACAATGAAGCTCAGAGAGCATCTAGGACCCCACTATTCTTAGAGTGCTTGAGAATTTCTTTAAATTGGTGCAGAGATGGCATTTGAGATTACTTGTGTTGCCAAAGTTTATAAAAGGAGCTATACCTGGGAATGTACTTTTTCTGTGACACGATTGTTTATCATTCTGCCATTTCATTGAATGGCTGCACTTTCTAGTCTGGAAAAAAACAATGGGAAGTGTTTCCCTCATGAGCAATTCTACTGGGATGTAGCAAGCCAGCAGCTGGAGGCTGCTGGAGAGAATATTGTACAATGCAAAACAAGATGTGCACATATTTACACTGCCTTTCTGTGAAGGTGGTAGACTTAGATGTCCCTCAGGCATTCGTTGGTTCCTGAGGATTTTCTGAGGGAGTGTGGTGAATTTCCTATGAGGTAAGGTGGAGACATGGTATGATTGCTAAGATCTTTTGAGCTTGTGGAATCTAAAGATATAGATAGGTACTTTGGAGTAATGAGCTCTGCTATTTGTAGACTTGGATCCATGTCTTAACCCTAATGAATGGCTATGGGGACATGAAGTATCATTGTCAGGTCATCTGGATACAGGTAGAGTTGTAATTAGCATGCAGGTAGTCCATGCCTTACAACAGTTCACTTAGTGACCATTTGAAGTTACGATGACACTGGGGAAAAAGTGGCTAATGACCATTTTTCACATCTACAACCGTTGCAGCATCCTCATGGCTACATGATCAAAATTCAGATGCTTGGCAACTGGCATGTAGAATAGAATAGAATAACAGAGTTGGAAGGGACCTTGGAGGTCTTCTAGCCCCACCCACTGCTCAGGCAGGAAGCCCTATATTATTTCAGACAAATGGTTGTCCAATCTCTTCTTAAATACTTCCAGTGTTGGAGAATTCACAACTTCTGGAGGCAAATTGTTCCACTGATTAATTGTTCTAACTGTCAGGAAATTTCTCTTTAGTTCTAGGTTTCTTCTCTCCTTGATGAGTTTCCACCCATTGCTTCTTGCTTTGGAGAATAGCTTGACTCCCTCTTCTTTGTGGCAGCCCCTGAGATATTGGAACACTGCTATCATGTCACCCCTGGTCCTTCTTTTCATTAAGCTAGACATATCCAATTCCAGCAATCGTTCTTATGTTTTAGCCTCCACTCCAGTCTCTAAGATATTTTCAGAGTCAGTATAAGGTAAAGGTAAAGGTTCCCCTCACACATACATGTTAGTCGTTGCCGACTCTAGGGGGCGGTGCTCATCTCCGTTTCAAAGCCGAAGAGCCAGCACTGTCCGACGACGTCTCCATGGTCATGTGGCCGGCATGACTCAACACCATAGGCGCACGGAACGCTGTTATCTTCCCATCAAAGGTGGTTCCTATTTTTTCTACTTGCATTTTTACGTGCTTTCGAAACTGCTAGGTTGGCAGAAGCTGGGACAAGTAACGGGAGCTCATCCCGTTACACGGCAGCACTAGGGATTCGAACTGCTGAGCTGCCGACCTTTCGATCGACAAGCTCAACGTCCTAGCCCCTGAGCCACCGTGTCCCTTAGAGTCAGCATATTGCCCCCAATAATTTGGGTCCCCTTCTGTGAACTTCTGACAAGCAAAATCAATGGGGAAGCCAGATTCATTTAAGTTGTTAAGTTAATCACACTTAACATGTGATTAACTTAACAACTGCAATGATTCACTGTGGCAAGAAAGGTCATAAATGGGACAAAACTCACTTAACAACTGTCTTGCTTAGCCACATAAATTTTGGGCTCAATTGTGGTCGTAAATTGAGAACTACCTGTACTAGGTAAAGCTCTGAGTTCTGAAGAACCAGTTCTTAGGAGCTGGAAGCCCCCCTAGATGGATCACACCAGGAACTCAACTTTTCAAGAAAACTAAAACTACTTTTATTGATGCTGGCTGCTGCTGCTATTATTATTATTATTATTATTATTATTATTATTATTATTATTATTATTATTATTATTATTATTATTATTATTATTATTATTATTATTATTATTATCCATCTTGCAAGGCTGATTCTGCTGTGCCTCCCTCTCATAACTCAATGAATCAAAGAGGTATCTGTCTTCTGAATGTTATCTGCCTGTTTTGGACTTAAAAATGCCTGGCCAATAACTCGCACATATCTCTGCCACAGGAGGAGAACTGTCATCAATAAATGACCCCAACAAGTGTAACTGTAAGTGATTCTGAAGGATATTATTTGTCAGGGTTCCAAGTAGCACACCCAACAGAATCAAAACTCCAAGGCAGGCATATTCCTCAAAGTATAGGTTTACTAGGCATGTCATATTGGCACATTTGAGGAAACCTGACTCTAAACCCCCCCTTGGGATTTCCCCCTAGTTAAAAATAAAGTTTTCCTTTCCCTGCCCATGCAGTCCATCATATGGTCCAATCAGGTGACAGTCCAAGGGTCATTTGGCCTCAGATCCCATCTCCTCACACCTGGTGGGAAAGTCCTTGGTTCTCCGAGGAAAGAATTTTATTTTGGCTACAATCCACAGCTATCTCTACCTTCTCCCCTCCCATTCCCACAGCTTGACTCATCTCTTCTGTGGCAGCCCTGGAGGCAGGGATGGGCTTCAAAGATTTTAGCAAGGGGTTCTCTGCCTGGTTGCTGGATGGGCGTGCCCATGATGGGCATGGCCTAGTCGGCCTCCTGCACCAAGGTTGGGGGAGTGCGTTTTGCCTTCCTGAGCTCCAGAGGCTTTCTTCGAGCCTCCAGGATCGCGAAAATGGCCTCCCCAGGCTCCGGAAGCCCTCTGGAGGCCAGAAATGAGCCCATTTCTGGTCTTCCCGATCTTCTGGTAGGCCCATTTTTTGCCCTCCCCAAGCCTCTGTGTGCGCCCTGCACTTACCTGCATCCAAAACGGGCTGCGTGAGGACTCCTGGGAGGGGAGGGTTGGGGTGGGCAAGGCTAGCCAGGAGTGGGATTTGGGGGTTCCCCAAATGGCACAGAATCTTAGCTAGAGATTCTCAGTGGTGGGATTCAAATAATTTACCAATCATTAGGGTTCTCTCCCCTAATGATTTCTTCCCACAACCAGTTCACCAAACTGCTCAGAAAGTTAAAAACCGGTTCTCCCGAAGTGGTGTGAACTGGCTGAATCCCACCACTGGAGGTTCTCCCGAACCCCTGCGAACCCCCAACAGCCCACCCCTGCCTGGAGGTGCCAGGGGAAAATGACTCCAGGGCTGACATTATGATTGAGGGATGGAAAGATTCCCCAAGAGAGGGGTCTAATAGGACTGAGAAGTGCATGATCTCATCATGATGGTTCTCCTCACTTCATGGTGGAAAGTGACCAGATAAGGAATGAGTTCCCCTCTCTTATGGGCAGTGGTGGGATTCAAATAATTTAACAACCGGTTCTCTGCCCTAATGACCAAATGGGTAGGCGTAGCTCGGTGGTCATGTGACCGTGTGGGCGTGGCCAACTCAACATCAGACACGTCGATTGGCGCTTCGCCTTAGCTGTTACAATGTAATAAGGGTTAACCAGAGAGGCAGTTTCTGTAAGCAGGGCAATAAAGATTAGGCTAGAAACACCACCAGAATGTTTCCTTCCTGCCTTCCTTACAGGATTAGCCCTGTAAAGTGGGAAAAAACAAAATAAGGTTTCTTCCAACAACCGGTTCTCCAAACTGCTTAAAAAGTTAACGACCAGTTCTCACGAATAGGTGTGAACTGGCTGAATCCCACCACTGGAGGTTCTCCCGAACCCCTGCGAACCCCCAACAGCCCACCCCTGCCTGGAGGTGCCAGGGGAAAATGACTCCAGGGCTGACATTATGATTGAGGGATGGAAAGATTCCCCAAGAGAGGGGTCTAATAGGACTGAGAAGTGCATGATCTCATCATGATGGTTCTCCTCACTTCATGGTGGAAAGTGACCAGATAAGGAATGAGTTCCCCTCTCTTATGGGCAGTGGTGGGATTCAAATAATTTAACAACCGGTTCTCTGCCCTAATGACCAAATGGGTAGGCGTAGCTCGGTGGTCATGTGACCGTGTGGGCGTGGCCAACTCAACATCAGACACGTCGATTGGCGCTTCGCCTTAGCTGTTACAATGTAATAAGGGTTAACCAGAGAGGCAGTTTCTGTAAGCAGGGCAATAAAGATTAGGCTAGAAACACCACCAGAATGTTTCCTTCCTGCCTTCCTTACAGGATTAGCCCTGTAAAGTGGGAAAAAACAAAATAAGGTTTCTTCCAACAACTGGTTCTCCAAACTGCTTAAAAAGTTAACGACCAGTTCTCACGAATAGGTGTGAACTGGCTGAATCCCACCACTGCTTATGGGCCTTTGTATGAAAGAAGTAAAGGCTTCCTCAGTGTTTAGTCTCAGAGAAGTGTTTAGCATTCATAAAGGAGGACATCTGGACAAAGTGCAGCTGGCTTGTGGCCAAACCAACAATGGGCAAATAAGCAGATTTAGATGATGCTTTTTTAAAAAAAAATTTATATCCTGCCCTTCTCCGAAGACTCAGGGCGGCTTACATTGTGTTAAGCAATAATCTCATCCATTTGTATATTATATACAAAGTCAACTTTTATTGCCCCCAACAATCTGGGTCCTCATTTTACCTACCTTATAAAGGATGGAAGGCTGAGTCAACCTTGGGCCTGGTGGGACTTGAACTTGCAGTAATTGCAAGCAGCTGTGTAAATAACAGACTGCATTAGTCTGTTGAGCCACCAGAGGCACTGCTGTGAGGTTTGGTTCAGCAGGTAGCTACTGTGACTTACTTCCTGCAGAATAGGGTATCTTTTCCCCCCAAATTAAAACAGAGAAGCTTGGTAAATGGAAGAGACTTCAGGCAATTAATTTTCTTCTAGGAAAATTCACTCATGTACAGCAAGCCTAGCGCCCTGCAATTCTTCTGTATTGCAAGCCCGATAATATCTGTCTGTGCAGATGCTGTATTTGGGCAGCTTCAAAAGCTGACTTTTTGAAAGAAAACAATTGGTTCTTGATTGTTGAAAGTTGATGTGAGTGAGTTCATTCTCCGCACTGAAAGTTGGAATTTCAGTTTGGTTTGCTGACACTCCGTTTCATCGCACGCCCATGACCACTTTTACAGAGTAATCCAATTATAGACCCTATCTCCCTCCCCCCCACCCCGCAAAACTCACATCAAAAATCTCTTTGAAATGGAAAATGTTTTTCTGCCTGTTGATAATGTCATGAGGTCTTGCTGTTCAAAGGGGAGAGAAAAAGGAAAATATTGTGTTGAGTGGGCATCTCGCACTTGTAGTTTGGATTGGAAACATTTTAGACATGAGAATCCAGGAGCTCAGGTTAATAGTTTTTATTGAAAAGAAAGTTAACTTCTTAACACACGTATTGCAGCAAATACCTTACAGGTAGTCCTCAACTTACAACCAGAACGGGAACCAGAATTTCCATTGCTAAACAAGGCAGTTATTGAGCCATCCCCAATTTTTGGTCCTTCTTTGTCATATTTCTTAAGTGAACGACTGCTGTTTCAAATGAATTATTCAATCATTAAGTGACTTTGGTTTCCTTCGTTGACTTTGCTTGTCAGAAGACAACTGGATAAGTCACAAATAGTGAGCATATGAGCCCAGGATCTACAACCATTGTAAATACATGTCAGTTGCCAAGCACCTGAATTTTGATCATGTGACTGTGGGAATGCTGCGATGGTCATAAGTTTGAGGACTGATTGTCAGTCACTCTTTTCAGTGCTGTTATAATTTCAAATGGTTGTCCATTGAGGATGAGATACCTTGTTGTTGTTGCTAGTTGGGAAGTCGTGTCCCACCCATCGCAACCCCATGGACAACGTTCCTCCAGGCCTTCCTGTCCTCTACCATCCTCTGGAGTCCATTTAAGCTCACACCTACTGCTTCAGTGACTCCATCCAGCCACCTCGTTCTCTGTCGTCCTTTTCTTCTTTTGCCCTCAATCATTCCCAGCATTAGGCTCTTCTCCAATGAGTCCTTCCTTCTCATTAGGTGGCCAAAGTATTTGAGTTTCATCTTCAGGATCTGGCCTTCTAAAGAGCAGTCAGGGTTGATCTCCTCTAGGACTGACCGGTGTGATTGCCTTGCAGTCCAAGGGACTCACAGGAGTCTTCTCCAGCACCATAGTTCAAAGGCCTCAATTGATATTTATATATAGGCAATTAGGAGAACTCCTGCGATCTGTATATTTCCTGTTTTGAGAACAATCATTTCAATCAGTAGAACAGGGGGTCCAATCTTGGCAACTTTAAGATCTGTGGACTTCAAATCCCAGAATTCCTCGGGCCAGCCATGTTGACTGGGGAATTCTGGGAGTTGAAGTCCACACGTCTTAAAGTTGCCAAGGTTGGACACGTCTGGATAGAAAAAGCTCTCATAGTTGATATAGAAGGACATGTCATACCCAGATTAAGTCTACTATATGAGCCAGTGCAGAAAGTTGCTTATCAATGGTGTTACCTCAGCGGTGAAATCCCTCCGGTTCTATCCAGCTCACTGAACCGAAAGCGGCAGCGGCGGGATGCTCCGCCCACCTGTTGGGACATCATTACGTCCCTTTTTTTTAACCATCTGCACATGCTCAGAAGAGGCATGTGCACACTCGCACGTGCTCCCATTCCCAAACCAGTAGCGAAGGTAAGTGGATTTCACTGCTGTGTTACCTGCTTTGTGCATTCTGTAATTGATGACTGCTGGTCACTTGGTGGGATCCTGGGGGATCAGACTGGTTTGCTTGGGACACATACTGGGGCAAAGGAACACCATAGCACAGTTCTTGTGTTTGCTGGCTCCAAGATGGCTGCCTCTTCTGCCTTGACTCCTTATACACCTTGGTGTGAACTTCACTTTCCATAATTACCAAACTAACATGGCATTTCTGAGAATTCTGGAAGTTATTCATTACTTACAGAATAACAGAGTTGGAAAGGCCCTTTGAGGTCTTCTAGTCCAACCCCCTCCGCAGGCAGAAGAACATACTGTATTATTTAGAGTATAAGACATACTTCTTTCCCCATAAAAGAAGGTGAAAATTTGGGTGCAACTTATACAACAAATGTAGCCCTGCCCACCTGCCAGCCCCCCCCCCAAAAAATGGGGCACACAGAGGAAGCAATAGGCTATGGCAATCCCTGCAGCCTAAAACAGTTGATCTTCAGGAGGCCAATCCAACCGACAATCAGCTGCTTATGCTAACCAGGCTGTGCTGAAGCTGAAATTGAAACAGGCTGCTTGCTGCAAAGAGGCAAATTGCTGGGAGGCAGATTTTTTTTTCCTTATGCTAATCAGGCTGTGCTGAAAATGAAAATGAAACAGGCTGTTTGCTGTTTGCTGCAAGAAAGCAAATTGCTCTGAGGCAGATTTTTTTTTCCTAGTTTTCCTCCCCCTAAAAAATGGGTGCGTCTTATAATCCGGAGTGTCTTATCCTCTGAAAAATATGGTACATTGTTCCAGACAAATGGCGGTCTAATGTCATCTTCACAACCTCCAGGAATGGAGCACCTGCAACTTCTGAAGGCAACCCATTCCACTGGTTAATTGTTCTCATTGTCAGGCAATTTCTTCCTAGTTCTAGCTTACATCTCTTTTTGTTAAGCTTCCATCCATTACTTCTTGTCTTGCCCTCAGGTGCTTTGGAGAATAAGTCAGTCCTCTCTTTTCTGTGACAGCCCTTCAGGTACTGGAACAGTGGTGGGTTTCAATTTTTTTTTACTACCGGTTCTGTGGGTGTGGCTCAGTGGGCGTGGCATGGCTTGGTGGGCATGGCAGGGGAAGGATACTGTAAAATCTCCATTCCCTCCCCAAACCACTCAAAATTTCCGCTATTGGTTCTCCAGAACCTGCTGAAACCCACCTCTGTATTGGAAGACTGCTATCATATCAGCCCTGGTTCTTCTCTTTATTAAACTAGAAATACCAAATTCCTGCAACCGTTCATCATACAGTTTAGCCTCCAGCCTCCTAATCATCTTTTATTACTTTTCTCTGCACTCTTTCTAGAGTTTCAACATCTTTTTTGTAGCATGGTGACAAAACTGGATGCAATATTACTCTCCCATCTTATATCAAACTCTCACCAGCCTCCAATTAAATTGCAACCCGCATAGCCATTCTGTTTCCCACCTCTTGCCAGGTCATTTGTGTCCGGGATCAGCCATTCAGTGGTTGACTGTCCCCCAAAACAGAAACTTTATTAGCCGTCGCTAAATTTATCTAATTGATTTTACCGGCTGCCTCAATGTTGTGAAGTTTCTTTGCTAGGGGGTGGTATATTGTACCGTGATTATTAAAATAGGCAAACCTCCCTCTCTACCAAACACTGCAGAAATGTTGATTGTTATGGAAGAGGAGGGAGGAAAAGTAGAAGCAGAGAGCCCGAAGGTGGTTGTTTTGAACGTTTTATTCAGGCACAAGAAAGAACAGAAAACAAAAGAGGGAAGGATGGAACACATCCCATTTCCAGCAAAATGATAGCGGGGGAAGGAATGGATTTACTCAAAACCCATTAGCGGGCCATTTATAGCACATTTTTTTTCTTCCCGTTCCTAAATGTTCAGATTGCCAGTTATTAGCAGACATTGCGGAAAGTAAACACAGATGAGAGTAAACATATTTATTCTTGGGTAACTTTAAACCACGCCAGTCCTGCCTTCCCATCATCCACACCTTGAACATTTCCAGTGTGCAGGACCAGAAGAGTTCGGGCATTTCTCACCACTAAAAGCATCACACTGACAGATAAGTGATAATAATGACAGAATAATAGAACTAAATAGAAGCGAAATGCAATTAGGTTCAGCCGTTCAGATCAACCCATTGTCCGTGGACACCCCTGAGATTGGCCTGTGAAATCCAGATCACGTGGAGAAATGCAGATCACTTTAAATGCTGGTTTTGCATGTGCTTGCATGGGCTTATAATACGGTGCTCCCTGAAGTCCAATTAAGAGAATGAGCTAGTATTATAGGTGAACCAATTTTCTCCTCCTTGGCCAAATATAAATCAAGATCCCTATTTTGTTTTACTGCTAACGCTTCATGGTGGGTTTTGTTTTTTTTCCATTCCTGTTGCTGTTGTGATTGGGAAAACATACTTTCGAAAGAAAGTGGCAGGCCTTGCGACATCAAAGGCATTATAAACATGCCATCTGTCCCAAAAAATCAACTCCTTAATCCACTTAAAATAAGTCTCTTGACTTCCAACGGGAGTTGCTCCCAGCTAAAGGAAAATAGAGGGCAGCTTTCATGTACTAATGGAGACAGAATCATGTATCCAGGCAGGCTTGTCTAGCAATGACGACGAAGGGCACTTTGTAAGATTGCCCCCCATTTTGGGGATCTGTTTGTAAAAGCTGCTTTGGGTAACAAAGGGGTGCAAATATAGCATCTGCCTTAAATACAAAAAAGCAGCTGCGTCTTCTCCTGATGTTGCACATTTTCACAGAACAAAGGCAGGGCTGTTTTAAGATATGCTGTTGGAGGAGAAGGAATGGCAGAGCCTGGGGGCAGAGTCAAGAGAGCTATCAGCCTAGAGCAAACTCAAGGCCCGGAGGCCGGATCCGGCCCACAGGGTGCTTGGATTTGGCCATTGGGGCACCCTGGAAATAGCAAAGGACCGGCCCGTGGTGCCTTTGCCAGTGAAAACTGAGCTTGCAAGGGCTGTGCCAGGCCCTCCCCAAGCTCTGTTTTCACTGGAGGAGGGTTGCGGGAGGCTGTTGCAGCCAAAAATACAGCATTAAATTGATACAGAATACTATGTTATACGGAATAGATTCTATCAATGGTTGGAAGTTAGAATGCGATAAAATCAGATGTGGGGGGAATGGAAAGAGATACTATATATGTATTAGACTGTAGGTATTAGAATGAAAGATAAATTTGATACTCTAGAATATGATGGTCAGAAATAACTGTACAGCACTAGCACTGTTTAAAATAGTATATACCGTATTTTTTTGAGTATAAGATGCACTTTTTCCCCCAAAAAAAGAAGGTTAAAATCTGGGTGCGTCTTATACTCTGAATGTAGCCCTGCCCAGCTTCTCAAACGGAGATTTCAGAGGCTGAAAAAAATCATCAGAAACGAAGCTTCAGAAAAAAAGTCCCCAAACAGAGCTTCAGAGGCTTTTTTTCTGAAGCTGTTTCGGAGGCTTTCAGAGGCAGAAAAAAGTTTTTTCCTTCAGAGGCAGTAAAAAAAAAAAGCAAAAAAAAAAAAAAAGCAAGGTACAGAGCAACAGGAACCTGTTGCTAAAATTCACCTCTGGGAACAGCTGATTGGAGGTATTCCAGGAGGCCGATCCACCTGCCAATCAGCTTTTTTCTAATTCTCCTCTCCAAAAACTAAGATGTGTCTTATACTTCTTCTGCGCATGCGCGTTATGGCGGCGCTCTGAGACTTCGCGGAGACGGCGGCTGAGAGTCCTCAGGCCGCAATGCCGTTCTGTGGGCTGCCAGGCTGCCTGGTCCTCGGCTCCGGGTATGCGATCCTTCCGGCAGCCGAGAGCGAGGTCTTTGGACCTCATGGAGCTCTCGGCTGCTGAGTACGGAGCCGAGGGCCTTTACAGCAGCGGATGGCGGCGGCCATGTTGGGGGGGCGCGAGAAGACGCCCAGCCTGACTCAGCTGTTTGTCGGCCGTTTCGGCCGACGATGTAATCAATCGGCTGGGGAGCGGGCCAACCATCGACGGCGGTATGCTGGTATGCGGTATGCTGAGTCTTGGGTGTTGGACCGCAGGTAACATCGGTGGCTGGAGTGGGGCCTGCACGGGCATGATTATTGCCCCTCCCCCTACCCTTCTCTCCTCACTTCATGGCCCGGAACATGGCCCGGAACATTCTTCCCCCCCACTGCTGACTTTTACCATGGCCTGCCTAGAATGCCGTAATTTTATCTACGGCTTACATCTTAGGTCGTGTTTTCCATCGGCGACTGAGAGGTGGCTTGGCCTGGTTATGTACAACAGCGGCACTGTGCTGGACGGCAATGACGGCACTGACGGTACTGGTGACATAATTTCGTCCTGATTAGCATGCCTCACGGGTTTGTCCCATGATGGTACGCTGCCGGGAACCCAAGGGATACTATCCCGGCTACTGACTTTTCCATCTTTGTAGCCGAGGAAACAACCAAGGGGAGGCTATTATGCCAAGCCTTGGTTGTCTCTGGACCCTTTTGGACTTTCTACGGACTATGATCAATATCTCTGCCCGAGTGGCCAGTAATATGCCTAATATCGGGTTTGACGATCTACAGGTACGACCAGAACATCTCCGCCGGTCAGGAATGGACATCTTGTCGCTGTTAATGGACTATTTCCCATGAGATACTCGTTCGCCGAACTACGACAACTGCGAGGTTCCCCCGCCTCGCAGGAATGGCCCTCCAAACTATCAAGGGCCTACCTTAACGAAGGGTCTTGGGACCCAGAGAGGTGGCATGCGGCCAAGAAGAAGTTGTGGGGTTTTTTAAATAGTTTTTTAAATAAGGGTTTTTTAAGGGGGGGGAGGGATTTGGCGGGTGGGGGTCAGAACCCGCCGGGGAGGGATCCAGCCCCTGTGCTAGTTCGCGACACTATTCCATCTTGTCTGAAGGCAGGGGGAGGACGCCCAGGTTTAGAGGGTTGTTCAATCTGTACGGTAAGTGGGAGAGGCAGATATGGCGGGGAGGGGCCGATCGTGTTGAGGGAGCACGCTCGATGTTTGAGAGCGATCGCGTGCTCCGCCCCTCAGTCCCGACCTGCCTCGGTGGCCATGATCCTCAGAGCTTGGACCTTCGGCTGATGTTATGTAATGCTCGGTCCGTGGTTAATAAGGCCCCTGATTTGTGATCTTATTCAGGGGAGTCCGGACCTTATGGGTATTACGGAAACCTGGTTGGGCCCAGAGGGGGGGGTCCCCCTTGTTGGGATGTGCCCGCCAGGTTTCCGAGCATTCCATCAGCCGAGGGTCCAAGGTAGGGGTGGGGGGGGGGCGGGTGGCAATAGGGAGGGTCTAGAGCCGAGGAGACCACTGTTCCTCAGATTGCCGGCTGTGAATCCTCTATGTGCGGTGGGGCTATAGGAATCAGTTGGGCTTGGTGATCGCACCTGGCTCCTTGCTACGTGACCACAGCCCTGCCTGAGCTGTTGGAGGTACTCGCTGCTGTGGCGGTCGAAACCCCCAGACTTATAGTCATGGGGGATTTTAACCTGCCATCAGTTGGCTTGTCATCGACGGCAGCTCGGGAGTTCCAGGCTTCCATGACGGCCTTGGACCTGATTCGAGTAAATGATGGCCCTACGCACTCGGGGGGAGGCACGCTGGATCTGATTTATATCTCTGGGCAGTGGCTTAATGATCTGGTGTTAGATGATTTAGTAACAGAACCAATGTCATGGTCGGATCATTTTCTCCTTCGCCTAGACTTCCGAACCGCCATTCACCACCGCAGGGAGACGGAACCTATACGGTGGTTCCGTCCCAGGCGCCTGATGGACCCCGAGAGGTTCCTGACGGAGCTTGGGCCATTCCCTGAGGAACTGGCCCACGGCACGACTGAGGAACTGGTCACGGCCTGGGAACAGGCCGCGGCCGGGGCCTTGGACCGTGTCGTGCCTTTGCGGCCTCTGACCCGGCGGAGATCTCGTCCGGCCCCTTGGTACTCCGAGGGGCTGAGGGAGATGAAACGCCGGAGAAGACGCCTGGAGAGCACCTGGAGGTCCAGTCGCCCGGTTGATCGACACTAGTTAGGTCCTATTCTAGGACCTACCTAGTGGCAATGAGGGAAGCGAGGCGCTTTACGCCCACCCTCATTGCGCCGGCAGATAACCGCCCGGCCGCCCTGTTTGGGTGACCCGCCTCCTACATCAGGAGGTGCGGATGACCCGTTGCAGGACGAGCCGAGGAGTTTAGCGTTATCTATACGATAAAATCGCTCAGCTGAGGGACGGTCTGGACCGAAATTGGGATGGTCCAAGCGAGGGAGAGGAGGCACGCCTTGTTGAGTCCATTTGGGATGAGTTTGACCCTGTGGCTCCCGAGGACGTCGACAGGTTGTTGGGGAGGCTGCACGGCACGACATGTTTACTGGACCCGTGCCCTTCCTGGCTGGTACTGGCCACTCAGGCGGTGACACGAGGCTGGCTCCAGAGGATTATCAACGCTTCTTTATTGGAAGGGGTTTTCCCTGCCGCCTTGAAAGAGGCGGTGGTGAGACCCTCCAAGAAGCCTCCTGACCCAGCTATTTTGGGTAATTATCGTCAGTTCCAACCTTCGCTTTGTTGCGAAGGTTGTAGAGAGTGCCGTGGCGCGACAGCTACCCCAATACCTGGATGAAGATGTCTATCTAGACCTGCTCCAGTCCGGCTTCCGACGGATACAGCACGGAGACAGCTTTGGTCGCATTGGTGGATGATCTCTGGAGGGCCAGGGACAGGGGTTATTCCTCTGCCCTGGTCCTATTAGACCTCTCGGCGCGCTCGATACCATCGACCATGGTATCTGCTGCGCCGGCTGGGGATTGGGAGTGGAGGCACCGATATCGGTGGTTCTCCTCCTATCTCTCCGACCGGACGCAGACGGTGTTGACGGGGGCAGAGGTCACCGCGAGGGGCCCCACTTGTGGGGCCCCGCAGGGGTCGTTTCTCTCGCCCCTGTTGTTCAACATCTACATGAAGCCGTTGGGTGAGATCATCAGTGGTTTCGGGGTGAGATACCAGCAGTACGCTGATGATACTCAGCTGTACTTTTCCACCCCGGGCCACCCCAATGAAGGTGTTGAAGTGCTGTCCCGTGTTTGGAAGCCGACGGGTCTGGATGGGGAGAAACAGGCTCAAGCTTAATCCTCCAAGAGGGAGTGGCTGTGGATGCCGGCATCCCGATTCAGTCAGCTGCAGCCGCAGCTGGCTGTCGGAGGCGAGTTATTGGCCCCAAAGGATAGGGTGCGCAACTTAGGTGTCCTCCTGGATGAACGGCTGTCATTTGAAGATCATTTGACGGCCGCCTCCAGGAGGGCCTTCTACCAGGTTCGCCTGGTCCGCAGTTGCGCCTTCCTTGATCGGGATGCCTTATGCACAGTCACTCATGCCCTCGCTACCTCTCGCTTGGATTACTGTAATGCTCTCTACATGGGGCTCCTTGAAGTGCACTCGGAGGCTTCAGTTAGTCCAGAATGCAGCTGCGCTGGTGATAGAGGGAGCTACCTGTAGCTCCCATGTAACACCGCCTCCCGCAGACTGCACTGGCTGCCTGTGGCCTTCGAGTGCACTTTAAGGTGTTGGTTACGTCCTTTAAAGCGCTCCATGGCTTAGGACCTGGGTACTTACGGGACCGCCTGCTGTTACCACCTGCCTCCCACCGGCCCGCACGCTCCCCTAGAGAGGGACTTCTCAGGGTGCCGCCCGCCAAACAATGTCGGCTGGCGGCCCCAGGAAGGGCCTTCTCTGTGGGGGCTCCCACCTCTGGAACGAGCTTCCCTGGTTTACGCCAAATACCTGACCTTCGGACATTCCGTCGCGAACTGAAGACCCATCTTTTATTCGCGGGCTGGCTTAATTGGATTTTAAAAGGGAATTTTACCAATTTTAAATGGGGTTTTAATTGACGATGATTTTTAACATCAGGCTAATTTTGAATAAGTTTTTTAAGGGTATTTAAATTGTGTATATTTGTATTGTTGGTTTTATTTTGCTTGTACACCGCCCTGAGTCCTTCGGGAGAAGGGCGGTATAAAAATTAAATTAAATAAATAAATAAATAATAAAATAAAAACATGGTATGTTTGTTTTTACCTTTGTTTCATGGCAAGTGGAACACCAGGACAATTGCACTGTATTCAATATATTTATGTTTAAAGAGTAAAAATGTATTTAGAAAAAGAAAAAAAGAAAAAAAAAAGAAATGCAATCCAGAACCACCTGACGATCCTGGAGAGAGAAGGCAGATAACAGAAATTAGGCTGTTGACTTTCTGTCGTGTCCCACTCCTCCGCTGACGGCCGGGTCAGGGAAATCCGAATCAGGCTTGCCTCTGCAGCTCTGCCCAAAGTCCTAGCAAAGTCCTCAGAGCAGGCAGGAGACCAGTAAGTGACTTCAGCAAGATAAGTTCGACTTTGCCTGACTCAGAGACTGCCAGAAAGCAGATCCTTTATATAGGCCATGGGGTGTGGCTCCATGACTCAGCACTCATTAAGGCCTGCCCCTCCCTTCCTTCTGTTGCCTCCGCCTATCCAATCTTCTGATGCGAGGGTCACTCCAATCAGCTGTTGGTAATAAACCCTCCTCAGGCTCACATGCTGTGGAGGAGGGGGAGGGGTCTAGCTGCTCCGTTTGCCTGGGCATGGAGTCAGGGCTGGGGCAGGGAGGCATACATTCCTCCGTGTTCGGGAGCAGATAAGAAGGCCCCGGCTGCTCTGAGGGCGGGCAAGACACAACACTTTCTTTTGGTATGAAGCAGGGGTGAAATGTAAAATTTGTTACTATTGGTTCTGTGTGTGTGGCTTGGTGGGGGGGTAATGTGACTGGGTGGGCATGGCCAACTTTTTTTTTTTTTACTTTTAAAAGCATTTTTTCTACAACCTCTTCGGCCAAAGAGGTTGTAGAAAAAATGCTTTTAAAAGGTTCCTCTGACAATCCCAGCTGAGTTGCCTGATCATCAGAGACTTTTCTTTTAAAAGCATTTTTTTTGCCTGAGTCATGCGATTATCAGAGGCTTTTTTTTTAACTTGAAAAAATGCTTTCAAAAGTAAAAAAAAAAAAAACCTCTGATGATCGCGTGGCTCAGCTGGGCATGGGGAGGGGGCAGGGATTTTTGCTACTAGTTATCCGAACCACCCGCTGCCACCGCTACTGGATCGGGTGATCTGGTCCGAACAAGGAGCATTTCACCCCTGGTATGAAAGGAAGTAGTATATGGGACAATAAGTGCCATTCTTTAAGATACACAATATTAGTGAGAGTACCATTAATCGAAAGGACATAGAGAAACATAGTGGTGCTGGGATAGCCATTGTAAGGTCATCCTATATTGTTATCAGCGCTTACATTTCACCTGTAAAGGTCACAGTATGATATACTTTGCTTTCATTAACATTTCTATGTAACCTTTCTGGGGATAAACCATCCATAATCTTGTTCATTGTAGTGTTTTTTTTTCTTGGCCATTCTTATGGCCAAGAACCCTGTAATCTCTGTAGTTGTGCATGCCAATAATAGCTACTTCATATTATCTGTTTCCAAACAACTTTGGGTTTCTTATTTAAAGTGGGCACTTTTCCAGATCATGTGCAAAAGCCAAGGCAAGTTAATAAAAACAAGCATAAGATAACAAAAGCAATTACATCTGCAAGGAAGGGCAAATGATAATAGCACAGGTCTTCTTCTAGTTTTTTCATCACTGCAGGCCTTTTAGAAAAACCACATTTTAACTATTCATCCGAAGGCTAGAGGAGAACTATCTGCACTTCATGATGTTTTCCTCGGTAGGGGGGTGATTTTCAGTAAACTCCCTAATTTCTCTGAAGCAAGCAGGCAGAAGACCTAAGATAAATCATGATTCGCAACCTCAACAATTTTAAGATGCATGGACTTCAACTTCCACAATTCATGCTACCTAAGGAATCCTAGGAGTTGGTCCACACATCTTAAAGGTGCTGAGGTTGAGAAAGACTGAGCGTAGATGAGCTATAAGGTATCCAAGTTTTTTTTTAATTTTTTTTATTTATTTTTTTATTTGCATTTATATCCCGCCCTTCTCCGAAGACTCAGGGCGGCTTACACTGTTACTATGTTAGCAATAGTCTTCATTCTATTTGTATATTTATATACAAAGTCAACTTATTGCCCCCAACAATCTGGGTCCTCATTTTACCTACCTTATAAAGGATGGAAGGCTGAGTCAACCTTGGGCCTGGTGGGACTAGAACCTGCAGTAATTGCAGGCAGCTGCTGTTAATAACAGACTGCATTAGCAGTCTGAGCCACAGAGGCTCAGGTTACTTGTCAGGGTTCC
This sequence comes from Ahaetulla prasina, assembly GCF_028640845.1. Classification (NCBI taxonomy): domain Eukaryota; kingdom Metazoa; phylum Chordata; class Lepidosauria; order Squamata; family Colubridae; genus Ahaetulla; species Ahaetulla prasina. The sequence goes on from NC_080539.1 coordinate 17,634,585, forward strand.
AAATAACACCCCCCTAATGAAAGTAGACTCCGAGGCTTGAAGTTCCTCAAAGCTCCATTTTATTAGAGATGTCATATTGTCACATCTGGGAAAACCCAAATCTGAAAGTTTCCAGGTTTTCCCCACCCAAAGGAAAGCCCAAGTCCCTGCCCAACACCCACATGTCCATCACATGGTCCAATCAAAGTACCGTCCCAACTGGAGATGCCTCCCAGTCACACCCCTCCAGGTGCAGGGCAAGATGTCCTTGACTCTCTGAGAAAGGAATGTTATTATGACTATATATATCACCCCTGCTCCATACAATCCCCCTTCCCAGTTTCCCACAGTAGTAAATGTGGCAGGCCGGAAGGCCCAATGCAAAAGATGGCTTCCAGGCCTGACATTACTATATATACCTATAGGATGAACAATGGAAGGAACTGGGTATGTCTAGTCCCATGATGGTGAACCTATGGCATGCGTGCCAAAGGTTGTACACAGAGCCCTCTCTGCTGGCACGCATGCCATCACCCCAGGTCAGATCTCCGTGGCGTCTCTTTCGTGAGCTTCTGTTTCCCTGTAAATGATAAAACTGAAGCTCATGAAAGAAAAAGATCTTACCTCTTGCTGTGCTGCCGGTGTTGAGATGCCCCGCCTCCCGCCAGCCAGCTGGTTTTCATGTCTCTGCTGCACATTTATTTATTTATTTATTGATCACATTTGTATACCGCCCTATCTCCCGAAGGACTCAGGGCGGTTCACAGGCAAATAAAAACATATAAATACAGATTAAAATAAGAATTAAAAAATTTATTCTAAAAAGGCCAAATTGTTAAAACAATATAAATAATAAAACCCATTTAAAACTAATAAATTTAAAATCTAGTCCAGTCCTGCGCAGATGAATAAGTGTGTTTTAAGCTCGCGCCGGAAGGTTCGGAGGTCCGGAAGTTGACGAAGTCCTGGGGGTAGTTCGTTCCAGAGGGTGGGAGCCCCCACAGAGAAGGCCCTTCCCCTGGGCGTCGCCAGATGACATTGCCTCGCTGACGGCACCCTGAGGAGTCCCTCTCTGTGAGAGCGCACAGGTCGGTGGGAGGTATTCGGTAGCAGTAGGCGGTCCCGTAAGTAACCCAGCCCTATGCCATGGAGCGCTTTAAAGGTGGTTACCAACACCTTGAAGCGCACCCGGAAGGCCACAGGTAGCCAGTGCAGTCTGCGCAGGATAGGTGTCATACGGGAGCCACGAGGGGCTCCCTCTATCACCCGCGCAGCCGCATTCTGGACTAACTGCAGCCTCCGGATGCCCTTCAAGGGGAGCCCCATGTAGAGAGCATTGCAGTAATCCAGGCGAGACGTCACGAGGGCGTGAGTGACCGTGCATAGGGCATCCCGGTCTAGAAAGGGGCGCAACTGGCGCACCAGGCGAACCTGGTAGAAAGCTCTCCTGGAGACGGCCGTCAAATGATCTTCCAAAGACAGCCGTTCATCCAGGAGGACGCCCAAGTTGCGCACCCTCTCCATCGGGGCCAATGACTCGCCTCCAACAGTCAGCCGTGGACTCAGCTGACTGTACCGGGATGCCGGCATCCACAGCCACTCTGTCTTGGAGGGATTGAGCCTGAGCCTGTTTCTCCCCATCCAGACCCGTACGGCCTCCAGACACCGGGACAGCACTTCGATAGCTTCGTTGGGATGGCCCGGTGTGGAAAAGTACAGCTGGGTGTCATCCGCGTACAGCTGGTACCTCACACCGAAGCCACTGATGATCTCACCCAGCGGCTTCATGTAGATGTTGAACAGAAGGGGCGAGAGAATCGACCCCTGCGGCACCCCACAAGTGAGGCGCCTCGGAGTCGACCTCTGCCCCCCTGTCAACACCGTCTGCAACCGATCGGAGTAATAGGAGGAGAACCACCGATGAACGGTGCCTCCCACTCCCAATCCCTCCAACCGGCGCAGCAGGATACCATGGTCGATGGTATCAAAAGCCGCTGAGAGGTCTAATAGGACCAGGGCAGAGGAACAACCCCTATCCCTGGCCCTCCAGAGATCATCCACCAACGCGACCAAAGCCGTCTCCGTGCTGTAACCGGGCCGGAAACCGGACTGGAACGGGTCTAGATAGACAGTTTCATCCAGGTGTAAGGGAAACTGATATGCCACCATACTCTCTACAACCTTCGCCGCGAAGCGAAGGTTGGAGACCGGACGATAATTACCTAAAACAGCCGGGTCCAGGGAGGGCTTCTTGAGGAGGGGCCTCACCACCGCCTCTTTCAAGGCGGCCGGAAAGACACCCTCCACCAGAGAAGCACTCGTAATCGCATGGAGCCAGCCTCGTGTCACCTCCTGAGTGGCCAGCACCAGCCAAGAGGGGCACGGGTCCAGTAAACACGTGGTGGCATTCAACCTACCCAACAACCTGTCCATGTCCTCGGGAGCCACAGGGTCAAACTCATCCCAAACAATGTCACCAAGACCACCCTCAGACGTCTCACCTGAGTCACCGCAATTTTGGTCCAAACCGTCCCGAAGCTGAACGATTTTATCGTATAGATAACCGTTAAACTCCTCAGCACGTCCCTGCAACGGGTCATCCCGCTCCCCCTGGTGAAGGAGGGAACGAGTCACCTGAAACAGGGCGGCTGGGCGGTTATCTGCCGACGCAATGAGGGAGGAGGCGTAGCAACGCCTCGCTTCCCTCAATGCCACTAGGTAAGCCCTGTTATAGGACTTCACTAGTGTCCGATCAGCCTCTGAATGGCTAGACCTCCAAGAACTCTCTAGGCGTCTTCTCCGGCGCTTCATCCCCCTCAGCTCCTCAGAGAACCAAGGAGCCGGTTGGGACCTGCGCCGGGTCAGAGGCCGCAAAGGCACGACACGGTCTAGGGCCCCCGCCGCGGCACGATCCCAGGCCGCAGCAAGTTCCCCGGTTGTGCCATGAGCCAGACCCTCAGGAAGTGGCCCAAGCTCCGTCCGGAACCTCTCCGGGTCCATCAGGCGCCTGGGACGGAACCAACGCATTGGCTCCGTCTCCCTGCAGTGTTGAATGGCGGTCAGAAAGTCCAGGCGAAGGAGAGAGTGATCTGACCATGACAAAGGCTCGATGACTATTTCCTTCAAGTCCAGATCTCTCAACCACTGACCAGAGATAAAAATCAAGTCCAGTGTACCACCCCCTGTGTGAGTAGGGCCATCGACTACTTGAGTCAGGTCCAAGGCCGTCATGGAAGCCATGAACTCCCGAGCTGCTGTTGATGATGAGCCGGAAGATGGCAAGTTAAAGTCCCCCATGACTAAAAGTCTGGGGGTCTCCACTGCCCCCCAGCAAGCACCTCCAGGAGCTCGGGCAGGGCAGCTGTCACGCAGCAAGGAGCCAGGTACGCGACCAGCAAGCCCATCTGACACCTATGGCCCCATCTCACAAAGAGGGATTCACAACCGGCAATCTGAGGTACAGTGGTCTCCCTCGGTTCCAGACTCTCTCTAATTACAACCACCACCACCCCACCCCTACCCTGGGTCCTCGGCTGATGGAATGCACGGAAACCCGGTGGGCACATTTCAACAAGGGGCACGCCCCCTTCTGTGCCCAACCAGGTTTCCGTAACGCCTATAAGATCCGCGGCGCCCCCCTGAATAAGATCGTATATTAGGGGGGCCTTATTGACCACGGACCGTTCGTTGCATAACATAAGCCGAAGGCCTAGGCTCTGAGGGTCTTGACCATCCGGGGAACGGGACAAGTCAGAGGGATCGGGGCGCGCAATCGCCTGTAAACATCGAGCGCGCGCCCCCACATGCGTGCATGTCTGCTCATGTCCGCATATGTGTATGTCCGTGCATGAAGACATTCGTGCATGTCTGAGCATGTCTGTGCATGTGTCTGTTTGCGTGCATGCACCTTTCAGTTTGGGCATGCACACGCACAGTTTGGGCACTCGGTGTCTAAAAGGTTTGCCATCCTGGGTCTAATCTAATGAAGAGAAGGATTATGGTTGATATGATAGCAGTCTTCTGGTACCTGAGGGGGTGTCTTCCCCCTGGAAACAAACCAGTGACACTATCTTCATTGTCCAGGAAACACTCATTTTACATCACTTGAAAATTTTAAGAGCAGTGGTGTTGGTGTAACTGTGAATGGTCACTAAATGAACTGTTGTAAGTGGGGAGGGATGTTCTGTCCCCTCCCAACCACAACCAAAAAGACACGCAAGCTGACTATCTTTGCCAGCAATTTACTCTGATAACAGATAACAGTTCTGGCAACGAACCTGCGATTGTCTGCCAAGTTCTCCTCAGACCAGCGTAATTGCAGTTCAGGAATAAACAGAAGCCAAAGTCTGAATCACCAAATAGCACAGCCAAAGCTCCCAAAAGTCTGTTTTTGTCCGTCACGGAGCCCAAAGGCAGCTCCATCCACTTTTATACCCTGTGGGGTGTGGGTCCGTGAGTCAGCACTCCCTGGGCCGGCCCCTTCCTTCCTTTTGCTCCGCACGCTTCACTCGGCATCACTGCCTTGCATCTAGCCACAATTGATTCTCCTTAGCTGGCTCTTGGAGCTCTTCCAGGGAGGAGGAGGAGAGGTTGGGGGAAAGAGGCCGTGTCAGCTCCTCCTCCTCCACCTGGCCTGCCTCTGGGACCTGGAGCAGAGCCAGAGAGGAAGGTCCCTCAGAGGGAAGCTCTGTCGGCTCTTCCCCCTCACTCTCTGAGTCACCCTCAGCCAAGAGGTCCGGCTCGGGGGCTGCAGCAGACACAACAGGGGACTACCTGTATAACAGTGGTGGGTTGTGTTGTGGTCCGTCAGCAGCAGACGGAGCTGCAATGGACAGCAATGAGGCTGAGGTGAGGCCAGGGCCATCAGGAAGTGAGGTGCGGACTCCAGAGCCTCCAGAGACTGATAGTAGTGAGGCAGAGGAACAGAAGGAGCCTGTTCCTAATGCATGCATGAGAAGAGCTGCCAGAAGGCAAGAGCAGCTCAAGCAGAGAGGACAACTCGGGAGTAAGGTCAAGAGATGATTGGCCCCTCCCATAAGACTGAATAACAGACCAGCAACGGTGTTTCAGCTTGCTGGAAAACAACGTTGTAGCTGCGTCCTGTTTCATGTATGTCTATGTTTTTGTGGCTTCTGGACATTTGCCAGGAAAGGCCTTTGGCTGTTTGCCTAATTGGACTAAGGTTTGTGATAACTGAAGAATTTGTGTTTGGGAGGCATTTGTTTTACTTTGATTTGAACAACGCTGGGAATGAAGTAATTCCCAGCTGTTCGAATAAAGTTTATTTTTCCACAGACTGAGTTTGTTGCTACCTGCTTGGGTCTGGGTCACAACAGGTTGCTACCGATTCGCACCGGATTGGGTGAACTGGTAGCGGAGATGGTGGGAAGCTCCGCCCACCCACCTGGACACTCCTGCGCAGAAGCACCACGCACACGCATGAGCACATAGTGAACCGGTAGCGACAGGATTTGGAACCCGCCCCTGCTGTATAAGTATTATTAAAGCCAAGACTGGGTGAAATATACATTTAAAATAAATTAAAAAATATTAAATAAATAAATAAATAAATAAATAAATAAATAAATAAATAAATAAATAAATAAATAAATAAATAAATAAATAAATAAATAGCGCAGATAAAAACCCTGGCGCTTTGGGATACAACTGTGAGCCATCTGAAGCCCTGAGGTTCATATTCAGCGAAGTGGTAGTGATACTACATGCAGCAACTGGGATTAAACTACCTTCTATTTTATTTCTGACAATGTCCTTATGCATTTTTAAAGCTACTTGCATTACCTTTAAAATATGCATACCTTAGAGAGCAATGATAATAAAAGCGGTAGCAACAGCATTGTAAAAACATAATAACAGAAGCATTTATTTAAGCAATATAAATGCAGATTACTCCAGTCCATGTTTACTGTCCATGTGAGTAGAACTACAGTATATTTTGAACCGTTCTTCCTGATTTAAATGCAGACTTGAAGAAAAAAAAAAACACTTTTAAAAATCCACATCCATTTTCACTCATAAATATCCCTGACTTTTTAAATACCTTTTGCATTAATATATGTGGATTAAAAATAACGTGTCCCGTGACTTTACTTCTTTCCTTTCTTTACATTCTCCTGAAATCACTTTTGTTTGTTTTTGTTTATATATGACTCAACGCAGGGTTTTGCAAAGCATAACCTCATAACCCTTTGACCCATGCATGAAAATACATACCCATACAGTTTTGGTAACAATAACTACTCATTTTTGCATGGAGCTGCCCTTAAAATGTTTAAGTGATGTAAAATGTGTCTTTCCTGAACAACAAATTTCTGTTGCTAAGTGAGACAGTTCAGTGAATTTTGCCCCATTTTGCAACCTTTCTTGCCATAGTTCTTAAGCGAATCACTGCAGTTGTTAAACATGGCTGTTAAGTGAATCTGACTTCCTCACTGATTTTGTCAGAAGGTCACAAAAAGTGAACACATGACCAGGGACAAAGCAAAGGTCATAAATACGAGTCAGTTGCCAAGCATCTGAACTTTGATCACACGACCATGGGGATGCTGCAACGGTTGTAAGTGTGAAAAACTCTCAAAATTCACTTAACTGTCTCCCTTAGCAACATAAATTTTGGGCTCAGTTGTGGTCATAAGTCAAGGACTACCCGTATGCTTATGCATCTTTGGACACCAAGTGCCTGTTCCTTGGTGTTTCCTGTTGTGGCCCGCTGCGGCCAGCAGAGCTGGCAACAGAGTCAGACAGTGAGGAGGTTGGGGAGGAACTTGGGCCAGTCCTGGGGGCTGGGGAAAGCTCAGACAAGGGCTCTGCTTCAGGAGGCAGAGAGGGAGTTAGACAGCAGCAAGGCAGAGGAGCAGCTGGAGCCTGTTCCCAGTGTGTGCATGCACAGAGCTACCAGAAGACAAAAACAACTCAGAAAGCAGGGTCGACTTGGGAGTAAAGCCACACCTTGGAGGTGATTGGCCCCTCCCATAGGAAATAAAAGAGGAGCGGACGGGGAGGGGTTTTTTGCAGGAAACAATTTGTTCGTTCCATGACTCTGAGAGACTCTGTGGCAAGTTTGGCCTTGTACTGCGGTTGGAAGCAAGTTACGTGGCGAGGTAAGGTGTGTTGAGAAATATTCCTTTGAAAAACTGTTTGGACAAACCTTGCTGACTGTGAATGAATGCAATTCACAGTCGTGTAAATAAAAGAGGTTTTGCCAGGATCAATTCCTGCTTCTTGCTTGTTAAGGAAGCCTAGGTCAGAACACTTCCTTCCATCTTATTGCTATAAGATTTATCCAGATGGCAAAGGCTGGTGAATGGATTAGAATAGCTATCATTCCATATTAGATCCATTATGAATGAAATAGTGCGTTTATTTATAGTACATTTACAGAGTATTATTTACGACATGTGTAAATAGACAGATTTATATAGGCTATTCTATCTGTAGGCTAGATCTGGCATTCCAGGGAGGGAGAGATTTCATTGCCCCCTGATTAACCCATCCAAGCTCAATCCTTATTCTGGAGTTTTATTTAAACAAAACGGGAATGCTGAATCTTTAAAAAATAGAATTCCCACTGAATCATTTTTCTTTTAAGAAGAGGATTCATTTTATATAATTCTGTATGTATTTCTTTTCTCTGTTCTTTGATTGAGAATTCAGTACAGATAGTCCTTGATATACAAGCACAACTGGGAGCAGAGTTTCTGCTGCTAACAAGATGGTTGTTAAGTGATATATGCCTGATTTTATGCCATCATTGTTAAGTGAATCAATTAAATTGTTATTAAGGTGGTCAATTAAATATGAGCCAGCTGTGTGAGGCAGCAGCCAAAAATGCTAATACAGTCGTTGGTTGTATAAACAGAGGCATAGAATTAAAATCACGTGAAGTATTAGTACCGCTCTATAAAGCCTTAGTAAGACCACACCTGCATCCAGTTCTGGTCACCACATTACAAGAAAGATGTTGAGGCTTTGGAAAAGGTTCAGAGAAGAGCCTTAAGACAATTAAGGCTTAAGACAATTAATAGTCTGGGGACTAAAACATATGAGGAACGGTTGCAAGAATTGGGTATGTCTAGTCTAGAAAAAAGGACTAGGGGTGACATGATAGCAGTATTACAGTATTTGAGGGCCTGCCACAAAGAAGAGGGAGGTCAAATTATTCTCCAAGGCACCTGAGGTCAGGACAAGAAACAATGGATGGAAACTAATCAAGGAGAGAAGCAACCTGGAATTAAGGAGAAACTTCCTAACAGTGAGGACAATTAACCAGTGGAACAGCTTGTCTTCAGAAGTTGCAGATGTTCCATCACTGGAGATTTTTAAAAAGAGCCTGGCAGCCACTTGTCTGAAATAGTGTAGGGTCTCCTGCTTGAGCAGGGGGCTGGCTTGGAAGGCCTCCAAGGTCCCTTCCAACTCTATTCTGATTGATTGATTGAATCATTGCAGTTGTTCAGTAAATCGTGCAGCTATTAAAATAATCTGACTTCCCTACTGCCTTCACTTGTTGCAATGTGGTTGGGAAGGTCACAAATAGTGATCACATGAGCCCAAGACACTGCAACTCTTGTAAATACGTGCCGCTTGCCAAGTGCATGAATTTTGATGATGAGACCATAGGAATGCTGAAGGGATTGTAAGTGCAAGGACCGGTCATAAGTTACTTTTTTCAGTGCCATTGTAACTCTCAATGGTCAGTAAATGAATGGGTGTAAATGAAAGACTAGCTTGCAAAGTCTCTCACTGTGATGCAGGTAGACTTTCGTTCACCTTTACTCTTCTGGTTAGCCAACAGTTTAGCATTTTTCTAAAGGAACACAGTACCTTTAGAATGGGGTCACATAGTTCACAACGTTGGGAAGATCTACTATTTCTGAGTCTTCCACAAGTAATGGAAATAAGGGTGCTCATTTGTCTGAGGAGGTAGAAAAATGTGATATTCCTTGTTCAAGATACTTATGACCACTTGTTTGAGTGTGGCTTATCCTGTGGACTCCCAAGCAAAATTCCAATCCTTAGATTGAGTCGGACACCACCCACCATGGACATCTCCTGTCCATAGTCCTGACCCTCATATCTTGCCACATGTCCAAATGGCAGTAACAGGCTATGATTTAGGGATGGAATGGAATGGAGTGGAGTGGAGTGGAGTGGAGTGGAATAGGAATAGGAATAGGAATAGGAATAGGAATAGGAATAGGAATAGGAATAGGAATAGGAATAGGAATAGGAATAGGAATAGGAATAGGAATAGGAATAGGAATAGGAATAGGAATAGACTCTGGAAGGGATCTTGGAGGTCTTCTAGTCCTGTTCAATCAGGAGACCCTATATCATTTCAGACAAGTGGCTGTCCAGAAGAACATTTGCAGAGATTCACAAATTAAGACCTTCACAGAATAACAGAGTTGGAAGGGACTTCAGAGGTCTTCTAGTCTAATGCCCTACTCAAGCAGGAAAACCTATACCATTCCAGACAAGTGGCTGTCAAATCTTTTCTTAAAAACCTCCAGTGATGAAGCACCCTCAGCTTCTGAAGGCAAACTGTTCCACTGGTTAATTGTCCTCACTGTTAGGAAGTTTCTCCTTAATTCCAAGTTGCTCCTCTGATTAGTTTCCAACCATTGTTTCTTGCCTTGCCTTCTGGTGCTTTGTAGAATAATTTGAAACACCACCACTCCTTCTTTGTGGCAGTAATTCATTTCTAGCAATTCAACAAGTTGGGCTGGAGTGCTACTTTCACAATTGGACAGGGGCAAAGGAGTTTAAATCATAGTTCTCCACCCTGAGGTCCAGACCTTCCAGGGTTCCAGCTTTGTCTCAAGTAATATGTGTCTCTCCCTTGCTGTCTACATTAGTCAGTGAAGAGTTTTGGGCATTGTGCTCTGTCTTGGACACCCCACCTCAAGAAGAACGCAGACAAACTGGAACAGCTTCAAGGATAACAAGGAGGATGAAAATAAAGTAAGGGAAAGAGAATGAAATAATTGGAAGTTTTTAACATTGGGAAGATACGACTGATGGGGAGATGACAGAACTTGTCGATGCCTGACAGTAAATGACACAGAAGAAGGTCGGGACCTGTTCTCCTTTGTGACAAACCACAGGACACAAAATAATGAATGTGAGTTATAGGAGTCGGATTCTGATTGAACGTTAGAAAAGCCTTCCTAATAATAAGGGCTGTTCACCTGCAGAACCTGCTACCCATTGTGACGTTGTTTCTCCTTCACTCTATTCAAAGGGAGGCATGGACAGCCATGGAACCACAAATGTTTTAATTTGGTTTCCTGCATAGAAGGAGATTGGGCTCAGTAGCCTATAGGGGTCTTTCCAACTTAAAGATTCTCTGCTACACACATCAGAAGAACCAGCCACAGTTGCATAAATCCACTGAAGGTGACACGCTTAACGAGAAAAGGTCAGAAAGGGAGACGTCATTCACATTATTATAGGATGCCGATGGCTTCTTTTCTTGTTCAACTTGGCACAACGTTATTCTACGAGGCTTTTATGCCAAAACGGTGCCAGTAAATCAAGATATTTTTTTTTCCTCTTAGTGCCAGGAGGCTGTTTCTTCCTTACCACCTGGAAGAAGGGATCGAATGGCAGCGCGAAAAAGACTAACATCGCTCAGAGGCTTATCCTACAATGCAGCCCAGAGCCGAGCATTCAGCCAAGTGATTTGAGGCACTGGTTTTTTTTCCTTCGCTCCCGCTGCATCCGCCTGCCAGCTTCGTCAAAATTGCTCTCCTTTGCATCAAAGAGGTCACAGCATTCATATTTTTGTTAAAAGGGAAACATGAAAAACGTCCAACCCAACAGTGCCCTCAATCTGCAATGCTTAATTAATAATGTGGAGGAGAGGAAAACTTTAAAGGGAATTAAATTGAGGCCAAACTGAGGCTGGGGAAGAGGGGGAGTGCAGCTATTCAGATGCTGCCATTAAACATTAAAAATAATGTAAAGGAAGCTATATATACTCAGCTAAGCTCTGAGACATGAAAAGGTCCCAACGCATCCTCGAGGATTCTGGCATGCTGTGTTTAATATGTCAAAGATCGACGAATGAATTTAAAGTATTCTTCTGCATAACTTGGAGGGGGGCGGGGGAAGTCTCCTTGCTTATTTAGAAAGGTTGCAAAATTCCCCTGGAAGTATCTGTGCCCAGATTAGTTCAGCTGATGAAGAGCCACAGATTTGGGAGTCAGTAGATACCAATAGCTGAGCTCTTCTTTGCTGTGCATTTCTTACCACAGGACTTCTGGGTTGATAAACAGTTTATAACTATCCAACTATCCACCTGGAACTGTTTGGCTTACAAACTTTGTACTCTTAACAAGATCCAACTGGAACTATCCATGGTGCTGAATGAAGTTGAGCTCTAAGCTTTGATCTTTCTGCCACCTCGTTGGGACCATCATCTAAAATAGCAATAGCACTTAGTTTTATATTCAGCATTATAGTACATTACTGCCCTCTCTAAAGCTGTTTACAGAGTCAGCATATTGCCTCCGACAATCATTTTACCAACCTCGGAAGGATGGAAAGCTAAGTCAACCTTGAGCTGAAGAAGCTTCTGGGATGAGAAGCGAAACGTCTTGAAAGAAAAACCAGAAAGTCCAGTTGCCTCTTGAAAAAGCAGTTCTGGGACAACCAGGACCTGGATGACTGAGAATCTCTATAGACATTCAACTTTGAGCTGCTCGGGATCAAACTGCTGTTTCTGGTATAGTTCCTACTGCTCAGTATTGTTATGGGGATCAGTGAGCTGGTGGTAAAAACGTACCTACTAACTGAGCCCAATTTTTTAAAAAATTAAAAATAGAATAAAACAATGTCAACATATTCAGGGAGTCAGTCAGTCAGTCAGTCAGTCTGTCTGTCTGTCTGTCTGTCTGTCTACCTAACTAACTAACTAATTAACTACGTAACTACCTATCTACCTATCTACCTACATACATACATACATATATACCTACATACATACATTATATATATATATATATATTATCTACTTACCTACCTACCTACATATATACATACATACATACATACATTATATATCTATATCTATCTATATATTTATTTCTATATCTATATATCTATCTATATCTATATATCTATATCTATGTGTTTTCTGAGGTTTTCGCGGGTGTTTGTATGTAGGTCTGGTTATTCGGGTTTTCTCCCACGTAAAATTGGAAGTGTCTTGGCGACGTTTCGACAAAGTCTCATTCGTCATCTTCAGGCTTCAGCTTCGTGCTTCTGGGAGCAAGACACTTCCAATTTTACGTGGGAGAAAACCCGAATAACCAAAGACCTACATCTATGTCTGTCTATCTATCTATCTATCTATCTATCTATCTATCTATCTATCTATCTATCTATCTATCTATCTACATACATACATACATACATACATACATACATACATACATACATACATACATAATATATCTATATCTATTTCTATATATCTATATCTATTCTATTCTATTCTATTCTATTCTATCTATACCTATCTACCTACCTCTATCTGCCTAATCTCATCTCATCTATCTAAATGATACCCTTGCTCCCAACATGTTTAATCCTTGTATGGTCCCGTACTCTTTATTGTCTTTCATATCTGAGGTACAGTACTTGGGAAAAACGCATCTGAATTATTTCATCAATATCAACAGCCACCACTTTATCAAATAAATTTATCAAATATAAAATTAGCACAAGAGGAACTCTGTTCATTTGGGTTTCTCCTCTTTCAATATCCACCCACAGTACTTCAGAAAAAGGGTCAGGAAGAGCAACTTGGATTAGCATAGATTTTTAAACAAATTAAAGTAGTTCAACTTTTATGTAGGTTGCCTGGCTGTGGTAATCAGTCGTCTTTTCAAAGGGGACTTAGTTTTGTGCCTTCCTTTATTACCTTAAAGCTAGACAAATGTACAAATGTACAAATGTCCCATTAAGGTATTATAGTTGTGGAGTAACCTAAAATTTTGAAATATATAGGTTAAGTTTTGTTTATTAATTTATGAAAGGAGTTTTTTTAATTGGAGCCATAGCACATTTTGCATTTACAGGGGGAAAAAACTACATTGAAATAGAATCACAGAGATGGAAGAGACAGAATGGATCATATAATTCAACCCTCTGCAATGTGCAGTAAAACCGACCACTCTATCTGGGAGTACAGTTGTTTGCTGTGGACCTTCACACAAATTTTAAAAAAAACAACCTCCAGTGATGAAGAATCCACAACCATCAGTAGAGTATTTCACTGTTGAGACCATCAGGAATGTTTTTCCTTAATTGAAATCAAGGTAGCTGTAGCTACAATTATATCTCCTATCTCACAGGCTAAGGGAGTAGCGCTCTCCCTGTGTTTGTCATCTCTTCCTTCCCAGATTTCAGACTTTTGATTCACTTCACAAGTGTGAGGAGTTGACTTGTAATTTTGAGAGATGCTGTGGACCTTCTCCACAAATTGCCTACCATATGAGCTTCCTCATTCCACAAGGGACCAAACTAATCACAAACACGGATTTGCATGGTTGTTCTCTTCCAGTCTATTTTTTTCTCCTCACTTGAATCTGTGTCTTCAAAACAAAGACAGGAGAAATTCAGATTTACAGATTAACAGAGTTGGAAGGGATCTTGTAGATCATCTAGTCCAACCCTCCTGCCCCGCCCAAGCAGGAGACCCTACACCATTTCTGGCAAATGGCAGTCCAATCTTTTCTTGAAAGCCTCCAGTGGTGAAGCTCCCACAACTTCCAAAGGCATCTTCTGTTCCATTGGTTGATTGTTCTCACTCACCCACTCACTCACAATTCAATTTAAAAAAGAAACCTTTATTGTCAGAATACATGTGTACAATGAGATTGACTGAGCCTCCCTTCGTGCCCTCCCCCAACACAATACAGTGAAAGACAAAAAAAAAAGAAAGAACTCCTTAGCCGAGTGAATCCTACTAACAAACAACAAACAAAGATTGTAGCCACTCATCCATCTTTTTTATTTCCAAGAACAGCCTTAAGGGATCTATTGGATGTTCAAAATTATAAAGACAGGGCTAAAAGCCAGAATCTTCCAATTTTTAAAAATTAAAATGAATTTTTTAATGTGAAAAGATAGGTGATACACAAAGAACGGAAGCAAGGTAGCTGAGGGAATACTGTTGCTGTTTACGATTGATATATTGAAATCCAACTATAAACATTGGTTGTTTTTTGTTTATTACAAAAAGCATGAGAAGCAGGATTAGTCCATGAGAAAAAGCAAAATACACATTAGCTTTATGGGATGGATCCAAATGTGATGACGTGAGCAAAATTTCAACATCTCCTGAGGTTTTTATCAGGCCAGAGCAGTGTTTCTCAGCCTTGGCAAATGTAAGCTGTGTGAACTTAAACTCCCAGAATTCCCCAGCCGGCATGAGAAAACGGTGAGCTACAGGCTAAAGAAAAAGAGAGAGGAAACAGGAGCTGTAGGCTTCAATTCCACATGGATGTATTTGGAGCTACCGCTCCAGGAATTCAAAGGGATGAATTTCCAAGGTGACACGTACAGGTTGTAACTGGAGAGTGGCTTTAAAACTGAAAATATATTTTATGAGAAGACACTATCTGGTGGCTATCACATTAAGCCATAATAAAGAGTTCATTTTGGAGTTAGTTTAGCATGGTGAGGGAGAAGCAGAATTTACAGTTTAACAGGCTGTACGAAAGCATCCAATTGAAATGTATTTCATAAACCACATTTGCAAAAGCCACGGCTTGACACCAGGGGTGAAATCCAGCAGGTTTTGACAGGTTCTGGAGAACCGGTAGCGGAAATTTTGAGTAGTTCGGAGAACCGATAGCGGAAATTTTGAGTAGTTTGGAGAACCAGTAGCTGAAATTTTGAGTAGTTCAGAGAACCGGCAAATACCACCTCTGGCTGGCTCCAGAGTGGGGTAGGAATGGAGATTTTGCAATATCATTCCCCCAGGAGTAGGGAGGAAATGGAGATTTTGCAGTATTCTTCCCCTGCCATGCCCACCAAGCCACACCCACCAAGCCATGCCCACAGAACCGGTAGTAAAAAAAATTGGATTTCACCACTGCTTGACACCATGAGTGAACCTTTTCAATAGGACAGCATAGCATTTTATGCAAAATTCAGTCCTGTAGATGCATTTCTAAGGCGGAGTAGATGTAGCCCAGAAGATTTAAAAGGGATCCTTAGGGAAGTGGTTTCTATGGGATTCCACTTTCCCTTTGATGGGCAAAGCTGAGCGGCACTAAAGAATATGAGATAATATTTACTGGCAAGCAGAAGGAATCCATTATGAAAAAAGAGTGACAAGGGACATCTTCAGAAAAATAGTAATTAAAATGCAGATTTAGCTTGTTTTTAAGTCCTGGGTGTTGTAAAGCAAAGACGATAGTGCTTTAGACAGACAATAGTGCTTAAAAAAGATGGTTTGTAAGCAGACTGTGAATAACACTAAGATATGTGTGTATAAATATGATTTCAAGACATCTTGTGTGAATGAGATCTGTGAGAGAACTCAATCCTTTTCTTCTGGTAGATCTGGGCTGCCATTTTCAAGTGCCCTCAAAAGAAGGAAATGGACCAAAAAAGGAGATGAGAGGAAGATAAAAAAAAATTCATACACATGACTGTACGTAGTGATGGGTGCAGATGTAAAAATGATAGTGATAATGTAGTGGTCAGCAATCCTTTTATCTTTATCCAACAACCACTCTCAATGGCCAAATACGCCACTCCTCTTCCACAAAGCTATGTGTAAAAAAGATGTCAAGACTCTAGAAAGAGTGCAGAGAAGAAGAATAAGGATGATTAAGGGACTGGAGGCTAAAACATATGAAGAACGGTTGCAGGAACTGGGTATGTCTAGTGTTGTGGTCTGCTGGCGGCCTGCGAAGCTGGCAGCAGCGTTGGACAGTGAGGAGGCTGGGGAGAAACATGGGTCAGTTTAATGAAAAGAAGGACTAGGGGAGACATGACAGCTGTGATCCAATATCTCAGGGGCTGCCACACAGAAAAGGGAGTCAAATTATTCTCCAAAGCACCTGAGGGCAGGACAAGAAGCAATGGGTGGAAACTAATCAAGGAGAGAAGCAACTTAGAACTAAGGAGAAATTTCTTGACAGTGAGAACAATTAATCAGTGGAACAATTTGCTTCCAGAAGTTGTGAATGTTCCAACACTGGAAGTTTTTAAGAAGACATTGGATAACCATTTGTCTGAAGTGGTGTTTCCTGCCTAAGCAGGGGGTTGGACTAGAAGACCTCCAAGTCCCTTCCAACTCTCTATTCTGTTCTATTCTATTCTATTCTATTCTGTTCTGTTCTGTTCTATTCTATTCTATTCTATTCTGTTCTGTTCTGTTCTGTTCTGTTCTGTTCTGTTCTATTCTATTCTATTCTACCTGCACTTAAAGTCAGTTTGGAAAGGGCTATAAGTCATCATTTTGGGCAGTAAGAAACACCACACTGTCAACCCTTGCTATTGTCTAAACAGAAGTGGAAAACAATATTCGACACAAAAACGTAGGAGCATGTCTCCCCAAGTTCACTGTCCCATCCGGATACAAAGGCTTCTCCTTCCATTCCTCAAGAAGATTAAGAGTTTGGCATTTCCTTCAAAGGAAAAGAGACATTCAAAGAAATTCTTAGAAATGGAAATGAAGGCAGCATCTAGCAATGAAGTCTTTCTAGCCTTAGTTACAAAGAGCCAAGGGATTTGTATGAAAGTTGAGTCTTTCACTACATAAGCCTCTCTCCAGGGGTTTGCAAACAGACTGCCTGGCTTCCTATATTTCCACTGAATTCCCAGAGAAGACCTTTGGTCAGGAGACAAATCCCCTCACAATACTTTTTCAGCAGCAAATACTGATCTCACTTCCAAGAGGGCAGATTCTCTCTCTCTCTCTCTTTTTTTTTTTTTTGAGAAATTGCAGATAAATTCCACCTTTCCCCTGAAACAGAGAAAAAAACATCCACTTAAACATCTCTTCTTTCTCTTCTTCTTCTATTTGCATTTTTAAATGTATGTTTCTGAAACATAGTTCAGGTAGTCCTCAACTTACGACCACAATTGAGCTCAAAATCTCGGTTGTTAAGTGAGACATTTGTTAAGTGGAGTTTTGTCCCATTTTGCAACCTTTTTTGCCACAGCTATTCAGTGAATCGTTGCGGTTCATCTGCTAGTAACTCAGTTGTGAAGTGAATCTGGCTTCCCAACTGACTTTCCTTGTCAAAAGGTATGACCTTGGGACACAGCAATGGTCATAAGTAGGATCCGCGGTGGCGCAGTGGTTAGAGTGCAGTACTGCAGGCTACTTCTGCTGACTGCCGGCTGCCTGCAGTTCAGCAGTTCGAATCTCACCAAGATTGACTCCGCCTTCCATCCTTCCATCCTTCCGAGGTGGGTAAAATGAGGACCCAGATTGTTGGGGGCAATATGCTGACTCTGTAAACTGCTTAGAGAGGGCTGTAAAGCATTGTAAAGTGGTATATAAGTCTAAATGCTATTGTAGGCTAACTCTGCCGACTGCTAGGAGTTCGATCTTGATCAGCTTAAGGTTGATTCAGCCTTCTATCCTTTTGAGGTTAGTAAAATGAGAACCCAGTTTGTTGGGGGCAGTATGCTGACTCTGTAAAGCACTGTGAAGCGGTATATAAGTCTAAGTGCTATTGCTATAGCTAAGTATGAACCGGTTGCCAAGCATCTGAATTTTGGTCACATGATCTTGAGGATGCTACAAAGGTTGCAACTGTGAAAAATGGTCATAAGTCACTTTTGTCAGTGCCTTTGTAACTTTGAATAGTCACTAAATGAACTGTTGTAAGTCAAGAACTACCTGTACAGTATTGGAATATTTTGTTGTTGTTGTTAGTTGCGAAGTCGTGTCTGACCCCATGGACAACATTCCTCCAGGCCTTCCTGTCCTCTACCATCCTCTGGAGTCCATTTAAACTCATACCTACTGCTTCAGTGGCTCCATTGAGCCACCTCGATGGAATATTTTGTACAACACTGCAAAGTCATAATATTATATGTACACTAATAACAATATTGTACTTATGGATTAGAGAACAAATACAAGTATCCAATATCATCAAGAGAATAAAAGAATTGCAATTGAAATGGGCTGGTCACAGAGCACAGATGCCAGGTGGACCAAGTCATAAAATGGATCCCACTTGATAAAAAGGGTCCACAAAAGAGACCTAAAACAAGATGGATCCTTGACATCAGCAAATATTGCCGGCCAAATTGGCAAAAGAAAGCTCAGGACTGTATTGGTTGGAAACATGAGGAAGAGGCCTTCATCCTGCATTGGATAGATAATGGCTAAAATGATGGCTAAAATTATCAGAATATTTATGACTGGAAAGACATGGTAACAAGGTCAGCCAAATGGGAGCTGAGACAGACTGGAGCCAGGGTGTGTCTTAGACTGCAGCTTCTGATTCTGTGCAGAGAATTGAAACTGAAGCTATTCAGAGTGAGTGCGTGTTAAGCTTTCTGCTCTACTCTGTGTGTATGAACATGTCTGCTGATCTGAGCTGAAGAATCAACTGTTGGTACTGTAAATACTTTATGTGTTATTATGAATATAAAGAAGTTAATGAATCAGTTTGTCTGTGTGTGCTCCTGGATTTGATTTTTGCAAGAAACTCTGACAAAAATGGCTAAAATGATGAAACATGTTGTATAAAAGTCTGCACAGTTTAATAAATAAAGAGAAACAAAGCAAGGGGGAAAAAATCATGCTAAGCTTTCGTAAAGAAGGCAAAAGAAAAACATAAAAGGACCAGCTCTCTAGAAGCAAAACAAAATAGGACAACTAAACAAAATTAACAACTCAAAAAAGGAGAAAACCAATCCCATGACTACATTATATCTACGGGCAGCCCTTGACTTACAACTATTTGAACATTTAATGACCTTTGAAGCTTTAATGGCCTCAGAAAGGACGCTTTATGGCCTTATAAAGCAGTCATCATAAAATGTCATGCTATCCCCTGTGGTCACATGACTGGATTTCAGGTGATTGGGAACCTAGTATTTACAACTGGTTGAAGTGTCCCATGGTCACATGGCTGTGATTTGCAATGACTGTAGTCAGTTTCTTGAGGTTTTTTTGTCAGTTCGGGAGAATTGATTTATTTATTGATTATATGATTCACACTTACAACTACATGATTTGCTCAGTGGTGGGATTCAAATAATTTAACAACCGGTTCTTTGCCCTAATGACTGGGTGGGTGGGTGAGGCCATGGTGGGCGTGGCCAGGGGTATGTGACAGGCAGCACTCAGTCTCCTGCACCCCCCCGGGAGCAAAAAAAGGCTATCGGAGGGGGACTCGCTGCCCCACCGTGACACGTTTTGGGCCTAGGAGGCCTCCCTGAAGCCTCCTGGAAGTGAAAATAGGCCTAGGAGGCCTTCCTGCACTTACCTGGGAGCCAAAATGGGGTGCGTGGTGACTCCTGGAAGGGGCAGAACAGGAAGGGGTGGGGCCAGCCAGCAATTTACCTACCGGTTTTCCCGAACTGGCTGAATTCCACCACTGGATTTGCTTAACAATTACCGTAAAAAGGTTGAAAAATCAGGTCCAGTCATGAGGGTGCCTTGATCTACAACCACAACAACTGATGACCGAAATTCTGGTCCTAATTGTGGTAAATTGAGGATTACCTGTGGTTCCATTTATCTCAATTTCTTAAAATAGGACAACTATCTTCATCTGCGATGTTATTTTTAAACAAAGAATTGAACACGGGCCCTCCCAGACTCATGCTGTCTAGTCTGGCCTCTCACTTAGCACAAAGCTAATTCAAAGAGTCAACTTCTCTACAGAAAGATTTCAAACAGCTACTTGTAACCAACTCTGATTTTTAGCTGGATTGTCCCTTCAGGTTGCCAACTGCCCCCGGTACAAACAATGACATCTGAGAACTTTTGGCTGCAGAGTTTCTGCAATAGCCTTGAAGTATCGTTTTAAATTACCTCAAATGTCTGGGGAGCAATATTATGGCAGCATTTTTATCATACCGTCAGGAAGTTCCCTCTGTAGATTCCAATAATAAACACAACGGGTGGACTTTTTCAGCAGGTTCAGAGACAGTATGGGAGGAAAAAAGGCTTAGGAAAATAAAAGAGCTTAGCACAGCACGATTCGCTTCCCTTACAATGGACAGCAATTTGTTCAATCGGAAATTCTTTTTCCTAGTTCTTTTTTCTTTCTTTCTGTGGCTTCATTATTCTCACCCGTAAGAATCTCGCATGAAAGATCTTAGATCCTTGGACACAGACTTTTTTTTTTTTTTTTTGGGAGAGGCCTGATTATTGCTGAGAAGTCCAAATTTGCACTTCTCCAAAATCATTGGCAAATCTGAAATGCCCTTTCCCAAGAGAATAATCTGCAGAATGACACTTCCTCACCTCTCCACTCGTGATCAGAGGGAAGAATTTTGTGAAGGGCTATATAGAGAACTATAGTTGGATAGAATAGAATAGAATAGAATAGAATAGAATAGAATAGAATAGAATAGAATAGAATAGAATAGAATAGCAGAGTTGGAAGGGACCTTGGAGGTCTTCTAGTCCAACCCAGGAAACCCTACAGCACTTCAGACAAATGGTTATTCAACATCTTCTATATTAGAATAATATTTACAGACCCCTCGCATCCTGGACATAAACTGTTTCAACTCCTACCCTCAAAACGATGCTACACCAGAACAACTAGACACAAGAACAGTTTTTTTCCCGAACGCCATCACTCTGCTAAACAAATAATTCCTTCAACACTGTCAAACTATTTACTAAATCTGCACTACTATTAATCTTCTCATCATTCCCATCATCCATCTCTTAAGACTTAAGTCATACTTAAGACTGTATGACTGTAATTTTGTTGCTTGTATCCTCACGAGTTATATTAATATTGATTGTTTCCTGATTGCTTATTTGTACCCTATGACTATCATTAAGCACCTTAGAATTCTTGATGAAGGTATCTTTTCTTTTATGTACACTGAGAGCATATGCACCAAGACAAATTCCTTGTGTGTCTAATCACACTTGGCCAATAAAAAATTCTATTCTATTCTATTCTATTCGAAAAATATTAGAAAGACAGACAGACAGACAGAGGTAGTTCTCAATTTACAACAATTCATTTAGTGATTTTCTATTTTGTAAATATTTTCTTTTTTCCAAAGCACCTGAAGGCCAGACAAGGAATAACAGATGGAAACTGAACAAGGAGAGATTTAACCTGGAAATAAGGAAAAATTTTCTGACAGTGAGAACAATCAACACATCTAAGTAGAATTATATAGGGTTTTTAGGGACGGAGGCTTATTTTTATAGTTTTTTACCAAAGTTTCAGTCACCACAATACAAAAACAGATGTGGAGACTCAAAGGCCTCTGGTGGCTCAACAGGCTAAAGCAGTCTGTTATTAACACAGCTGCTTGCAATTACTGCAAGTTCAAGTCCCACCAGCCCCAAGGTTGACTCAGCCTTCCATCCTTTATAAGGTAGGTAAAATGAGGACCCAGATGGTTGGGGGCAATAAAAGTCGACTTTATATATAATATACAAATGGATGAAGACTATTGCTTAACACAATGTAAGCCACCCTGAGTCTTCGGAGAAGGGCAGGATATAAATTCAAATAAAAAGAAAGAAAGAAAGAAAGAAAGAGTACAGAGAAGAGAAACAAAGATGATTAGGAGATTGGAGGCTACAACATATGAAGAATATTTGCAGGAATTGGGTACAACTAATGTCTAATGAAGAGGACTAGGAGTGACATTATATTAGTCTTCCAGTATCTGAGGGGCTGCTACGAAGAAGAGGGGATCACCTATTTTCTAAAGCACCTAAAAGCAGAACAAAAAGCAATGAATGGAAACTTTTTTTCTGTTTCGCTAAACCAGGCGTGGGCATGGCCAGTGCATGACATATCTGTCCCACGGGGCGCGAGTTTGACACCCCTGACTTAGAGTTAAGAATAGAATAGAATAGAATAGAATAGAATAGAATAGAATAGAATAGAATAGAAAATGGTTGTCCAGTCTCTTCTTAAAAACTTCCAGTGTTGAAGCATTTACAACTTCTGGAGGCAAGTTGTTCCATGGATTAATTGCTCTAACTGTCAGGAAATTTCTCCTTATTCTAAGTTGCTTCTCTCCTTGAGTAGTTTTCACCCTTTGCTTCTTGTCCTGCCCTCAGATGCTTTGGCGAATAGCTTGACTCCCTCCTCTTTGTGGCAGCCCCTGAGATATTGGAACAACTGCTATCATGTCACCCCGAGTCCTTCTTTTCATCAAACTAGACATACTTAGTTCATTGCCCATCCTATTGCAAATCGTAACAGTAACAGAGTTGGAAGGAACCTTGGAGGTCATCTAGTCCAACCCCCTGCTCACACAGGAGACCTAAACTAGGGATTCGAACCGCCAAACTCCTGACCTTTCTGATCGATAAGCTCACCGTCTTAGCCAATGAGCCACCTAGCCAGGGTAAGTACATGAGGACCACCTATTACTGAGTTTCAGCAGTGATCCATATCTGTACAGACATTTCCAGAGCTCACATTTTTTTTAAAGTAAGGCATCAGTTCTGAGATATCATTATGTTGATAACATGGTTCCTGTTCCTATTACAGTGCTATATTCTTGAGAGCAGTTTTGCTTCAAGATAATTTGAAATAGGTTTAAAAAAAAAACCATAACGTGCAGTGGAACTAGGCTCAAATCAACCCAGAGTTTTCATTCAAGGCACAAATGATCAGGCTCAAATTATCCTACTTCAGACATATTATACCCAGCTCTCCAGAGATGGCTCTAATGCTGGGATAGATAAAGAAGAAGAGAATGACTAGGAACAAAGTGGAGAGATTGAGTTACAGTGGAAACAGGAGCACCTTTGAAAGACCTAAGGGGCCATACTAGGGCAGAGAAGTCATAGGGAAGTTCTACCTATGTGGTTTGTAAGAGTCATCATCAACTTGATGGCACATAATCATTCAATGTAAAGAAGGGGGAAAGAAGAAGGAAGACCAGCATTAAGGTGGATGGACTTAGTTACAGTGGTGAAAGACCAGAACAAACCAGAACAGAATAACAGAGTTGGAAGGGACCTTGGAGGTCTTCTAGCCCAACCCCATGCTCAAGCAGGAGACCCTATATCCGTGCTGGCGAACCTATGGCACATAGCCATATCAATGGGCATGCGAGCTCAGCTATGGTGCCCATGCGCGCACCAGCCAGCTGATTTTCAGGCTTTCTGGGCCCACCAGAAGTAGGGAAACAGGTTGTTTCCTGCCTCCAGAGGGCCTCGGGGTGGCTGGGTGGGGAAGGCCCATTTTTCTCTCTCACCTGATTCCAGAGCCTCTCTAGGAGTCTGGAGAGGGTGAAAATGGCCTTCCCCACCCCCCCTGGAAGTCTCACCGGAAGTTGGCAAATGGGCTGTTTTTGGCTTCTGGAGGGCCTCTGTGGGGGGTGGGGAAGGCTGTTTTCGCTCCCCCAGATTCCTAGAAAGGCTCTGGAGCCAGGTGAGAGAGAAAAACGGGCCTACCGGGCCATCGCATGCCAGGAGTGGGGGGAGCAGAGGGGGGGTCACGCATACAATTATAAGTGTGGGTATGCATGCACGCCCCCCCACCCCTCCCTCCTGGCACGCAATGGCATAAAGGTTAGCCATCACTGCCCTATACGGTATTAGACAAATGACTGTCAAACTTTTTTAAAAAAACCTTTAGTGATGGAGCACCCAAAACTTTCCAACAATTAACCTTTCCACAGATTAATTGTTCTTACGTCGGTGAATATCTCAGCTTTAGCTTGATTTTCTCCTTGGTTATTTTCCAACCATTGCTTCTTGCCCTGCCCCCAGATGCTTTGAACAATAGCTTGACCCCCTCTTCTTTGTGGCAGCCCCTCAAATATTGGAAGACTGCTATCATATAAACCAGGGGTCTCCAACCTTGACAACTTTAAGACTTGTGAACTTCAACTCCCAGAAGCAAAGCTGGCTGAGTTATTCTGGGAGT
The DNA here is from genome assembly GCF_028640845.1 of Ahaetulla prasina. Classification (NCBI taxonomy): domain Eukaryota; kingdom Metazoa; phylum Chordata; class Lepidosauria; order Squamata; family Colubridae; genus Ahaetulla; species Ahaetulla prasina. The sequence continues at coordinate 17,658,668 of NC_080539.1, forward strand.
TGAAGTCCACAAGTCTTAAAGTTGCCAAGTTTGGAGACCCCCTGATGTAAACCCTAGCTCTTTTCATTAAACTAGAGATACTCAGTTCCTGCAACCATCCTTCATAGGTTTTGATCTCCAGTCCTCTAATCATCTTTGTTGCTCTTTTCTAGACTCTTTCTAGAATTCAAGTGAGAGTTATAAGTCTATGGAGATTCTCAGTCATCCTGGTCATGGTTGTCCCAAAGGTGCCAAGATGAACAGCCTTCAAATGGTGTGGAAGCATTAATGGATTTCCAGGAAAAAAAAGTTGCAAACTATGGGAACCATTTGCACTACTCAGGTGACTCTGAAGACACAGATAAACCCTCAAGTGCCTCAATGACCCTCTAAAAGGATGCAAATGACTAGCTGCCTGCAAGGAATATAAATCCTTCCATTCCCCACCATCCATTCAGAGCTGAAGATGCTTCTTGGATGAGAAGTGAAACACCTTCAAAGAACAACCAGAAAGCCCTTTCTGGTTGTTTTTTCCTCTTGGAAAAAAAGCACTTTTCGGACAACCATGACCTGGATGACTGAGACTCTCCATAGACATTTAGCCTTGATGATGATACCCAGTTGGGTAATGAAACGTCTTCAAGAAAACAATGAAGCTCAGAGAGCATCAAGGGTCCCACTATTCTTAGAGTGCTTGAGAATTTCTTTAAATTGGTGCAGAGATGGCATTTGAGATGACTTGTGTTGTCTAAGTTTATAAAAGGAGCTATACCTGGGAATGTACTTTTTCTGTGACACAATTGTTTATTATTCTGCCATTTCATTGAATGGCTGCACTTTTTAGTTTGAAAAAAAAAAGGGAAGTGTTTCCCTCATGAGCAATTCTACTGGGATGTAGGAAGTCAGCAGCTGGAAATTTCTTGGATAAGAAGCAAAATCTCTTCAAAGGAAAAAAAACCAGGAAAATCCAGTTGCCTCCTGAAAAAAAACACCTTTAAGTGAAGGTTATATTGTCATGGAGAAAATCTATATGATCATTAAAAATTGACACCAGCTTGATGGCATATGATCAATCCACTGATTAATTAGTTAATTAATTGAACTGAAACAGATGAGAGCCAGTATGGGTAGGGTTTAAAATAGATATTGCCCCAGCACTGGGGAGACCCAGCTACAAATACACCCTTGGTCCCAGAAACCTCTGAGGTGGGTTGGGCTGAGAGGATGTGACTGGCCCAAAGTCATTCAGCTGGCTTGCATGTCTAAGATCAACTAGAACCAGGGGTGAAATCCAGCAGGTTCTGACAGGTTCTGGAGAACCGGTAGCTGAAATTTTGAGCAGTTCGGAGAATTGGGGTAGGGATAGGGATTTTGCAGTATCCTTCCCCCAGGAGTGGGGGGGGAATGGGGATTTTGCCGTATCCTTCCTCTGTCACTCTCACCAAGCCACGCCCCTAAGCCACACCACACCCACCAAGCCACACCCACAGAACTGGTAGTTTAAAAAAACCGATTTCACCACTGACTCACAGTCTCCTGGTTCCCAGGACAGCACCTTAAGCACTACACCAGACTGGCTCTCCTCTACTTTTAATTCACCATTTTTTTTAAAAAAAAAACACCTTTTCATACTGCTGTGTGCATTTGAATTTTTGCTCAGTACTTTAAACAGGTGACTGAATAGGAAACAGGAAAGAAATCGAATGAACAGTGCTTCCCTACCAGGTTTGTTTGTTGGCAAGAATAGAAAATGGAAAATGGAAAAATGTTAGGGCAAAATGGGTTTCTTGGTTATGATTTCTCACTTTTGACTAATTGGAAATTGCTGCCAGCAATGTCCCCTTTAAGCCACACAAAGATCAGGACTGCTCTCCAATAAACCTCAACACTCCTATCCATGGAAGATTCTGGAAATATTCAAGATATTCGAACAGGATGAAATGGTTGCCATGGGTCTTAAGCTGCTTTCCATTTTGATAAGCAGATTGTTTTCACAGGACCAAAGAGACCAATTGATACCTGAGCAAAAGGATCCTATGATGATCCTTTCCTAGATAGTAGATCTCTTTCTTTCTTTCTTTCTTTCTTTCTTTCTTTCTTTCTTTCTTTCTTTCTTCCTTCCTTCCTTCCTTCCTTCCTTCCTTCCTTCCTCCCTCCCTCCCTCCCTTCTTTCTTTCTTTCTTTCTCTTTCTTTCTTTCTTTTTTTCTTTCTTTAATATGCTGCCCATGTAACTTTGGGGCACCATTTTTCTGAGGAAGTTTTTCTATCCTAGTTGAGAAGAAAAGATAAGCTTTAAAAAATTCATTGAGAGAGAAAGAAACTAAAAAAGAAGCTGTCACTGTGAGGTGGACAAAGACCAGAAAGGATTTTATGCGGCCTATTTCTTAAAGTAAGGTAAAGGTAAAGGTTCCCCTCACACATATGTGCTAGTCGTTCCTGACTCTAGGGAGCGGTGCTCATCTTCATTTCAAAGCCGAAGAGCCAGCGCTGTCCAAAGACATCTCCGTGATCATGTGGCCGGCATGACTTAATGCCAAAGGCGCACGGAACGCTGTTACCTTCCCACTAAAGGTGGTCCCTATTTTTCTACTTGCATTTTTTACATGTTTTCAAACTGCTAGGTTGGCAGAAGCTGAGACAAGTAACGGGAGCTCACCCCATTACGAGGCACTAGGGATTCGAACTGCTGAAGTGCCAACCTTTCGATCGACAAGCTCAGCATTTTAGCCACTGAGCCACTGAGTCCCTTTTCTTAAAGTACATAGGTCCAAAAGATTGATCAAATGCTCTGTATTCTTCATTCTGTACTTTTGTCTATATTTTCCAATGATGAATTTAGAACATATCAGTATACTGGAGGAAATAAATATGTTTCCAGAGAGAATGCATATCTACCCATCCCCCAAAACTCTCAGAGCAGTGTTTCTCAACCTTAGCAACTTTAAGATAAATGGACTTCAACTCCCAGAATTCCCCAGCCACCCTTGCTGGCTGGAGAATTCTGGAAGTTGAATTCCACTTATCCTAAAGTTGCTAAAGTTGAGAAACACTGCTTCAGAGGAAAATACTGTTGGGAAAAAAGAAAAGTTTAATGGTGAAAAGGGGACGTGGTGGCACAGAGGCTTAATGACAGTGGAACTGCTGGCCAGAAATGGTGGGAGCTCCCATCACTCAATCCCTAGCTCCTGTCCACCCAGCAGTTTGAAAGCATGCAATCTTGTAAGTAGATAAATGGCTACCACTTTGCTGGGGGGAAAACTGTCAGGGTAATGATTTAAGAGCTGACCAGCTTCTATGATGATGTAATGCTGGGAATGAGTCAGCAAGGTTTTTTAGCTGATATCACTTTAAGAGCTTATAATAAGAAGATGCCCTATTGGGGCATTATCTCTCCGTGTGTGCTTCCGTGTTGTGATTGCTGATTGTTGTTTGTTTGAGGTCTGACTAAAGTACGTGAATGTATATACTCTTTGTAGATAAAACCACTATTTAAAGACAAACCTCTGTTTACTGTATTTGCTCCTGGGTTGTCTCACATAGTCACACTGTGTGCTCTGACAAAAACCTAGCTGTGTTTGTGTGTGTGGAGAGCGGAAGATGGCACTGGACCTGGCCAGATGCAAAACATTCTGGAGTGAGCAAGGTGAGACTGACAGAGTCATCTGGAAGAACCAGCAACCTGAGCACCACTAGCTAATAGGTATAAAACTAGTTCACCCCCCCTCCCCGTGGTGCACTCAGATTAGGCACGCAAGTGCCGAACAGAATGAACTAGCAATTGAAGCTGTCAGGACTGCATTGTGACTAGCATGTGTAGATTTCCCTGACATTGTATGCTATATGATAAATAAATAAATATTGGAGAAAACATATTCACTCTAAAACCATATTTCTATGGCCTTATTTTTAACTGCGGTTAAATAAAATTTTGGAAGGAACAGCCCGGAAATGTGGATCTCTAACATGCAAATATTGTTGAATTCGAAGACCCAACTTCCCTCACTACAGACCAATCAGTCTGGGTTGATGGGAATTGGAATAGCCCATGGAAAGGTTAGCCCTGTTCAGTGGTGGATTGCTACCAGTTCTCCTCGGATCGGGCGAACCGGTAACAGCGGCGGTGGCCGGTGGCTCTGCCCACCTGCCTGGATGTCTCTGCTAGCAAACCAGTAGTGACGGGATTTGAATCCCACTACTGCAGAGGTGGGTTTCAGCAGGTTCTGACCAGTTCTAGAGAACCAGTAGTGGAAATTTTGAATAGTTTGGAGAATCGGTAGTAAAAATTCTGACTGGCCCCGCCCATCTATTCTCTACCTCCCAAGTCCCAGCTGATTAGGAGGAAATGGGGATTTTGCAGTATCCTAGAGTGGGGTGGGAATGGAGATTTTACAGTATCCTTCTCCTGCCATGCCCACCAAGCCACACCCACCAAGCCATGCCATGCCCACAAAGCCACATCCACAGAACCGGTAGTAATTTTTTTTTGAAACCCATCACTGCACTACTGGCCCTGTTGACGGGATGGCTGACAGAACTGTATTTGTAAATGTGAAGGTTGTTAGAAGCAACGTGTGAAAGAAAAGACGGGCTTGGAGTTGGCTTTTTATTTGCACCTAAATTTCAATTTCAGTAATAACCCCTTTAACCGAGGCAGGGATGACTCCTTAAAGCTTAGCCTTTCCAAATTAAACAATGACTCCAAAATGGAAAACAATCTCAACGCAAGATACAGCCTATAGAGTTTTCTTGTACTAGATATCTGCAGACTTTCAATCAAGTCGCAAAGACAGCGTGTAAGACCCAAATAGAATCCCATATAAGCCAATTTATTTCCCCAACAATGGTCCCTGTCCTTGGAGGTTTTGAAATGAAGCCAAGCAGAGCCAGCCAATTTTCCAGAAAGGGCTTCTTCGGGTGGGTCTGAGAAGCTCTTAGACAGATAACAGTCCCTGGAGGACTTTTAAAAACAGTTTCTACATAGCACAATATACCCATTTGGGTTGACAAAATGCCATTGATGTCGCTATAATACATTCCGTGACTCAAAAAGTAAAATATATGACAACTTAACATGATGGCCTTGTTCACAAAACAGTGATGGCAATGACTCAATTCCCACATACTTCCACCTCTTACAATACTAGACAACACAGTATCAACAGTAGAGACCTTTAAATTTCTAGGTTCTACCATATCACAAGATCTAAAATGGACAGCTAACATCAAAAACATTATCAAAAAAGGACAACAAAGAATGTTCTTTCTGCGCCAACTCAGTAAGCTCAAACTGCCCAAGGAGCTGCTGACCCAGTTCTACAGAGGAATTATTGAGTCTGTCATCTGCACCTCCATAACTGTCTGGTTCGGTTCTGCAACCCAACAAGACAAACACAGACTTCAGAGGATAATTAGAACTGCAGAAAAAACAATTGCTACAACCTGCCTCCCACTGAGGACCTGTATCTTGCACGAGTCAAAAAGAGGGCTGTGAAAATATCTACAGAACCCTCACATCCTGGACATGAACTGTTTCAACTCCTATCATCAAAACAACACTATAGAGCACTGCACACCAGAACAATTAGACACAAGAACAGTTTTTTTCCCAAACGCCATCACTGTGCTAAACAAAGAATCCACTCAACACTGTCAAACTATTTACTATATCTGCACTACTATTAATCTTCTCATTGTTCCCACCACCCATCTCCTTCCACTTATGACTGTATGATTGTAACTTTGTTGCTTGTATCCTTACGATTTATATTGATATTGTTTCCTGATTGCTTATTTGTACCCTATGACTATCATTAAGTTTTATACCTTAGAATTTTTGATGAACGTATCTTGTCTTTTTATGTGCACTGAGAGCATATGCAACAAGATAAATTCCTTGTGTGTCCAATCACACTTGGCCAATAAAAAATTCCATTCCATTCCATTCTATTCTATTCAACATGCTGACTAGACTAGCTAATACTATATAACTTTAGCCTAGCATGTAATACAAGCCTTTAAGTCTAGTCTAGTCTAGTCTAGTCTAGTCTAGTCTAGTCTAGTCTAGTCTTGTCTTGTTTTGTCTTGTCTTGTCTTGTCTTGTCTTCTCACTCCTCCGAGTCACCCAGTTGGCTTGTTGACTAGAACTCACAGACTCCTGGTTTCTAGCCTGATGCTTTAACCACTAACTACACCTAGTTGGCTCTCAAGTGGTCTTACCATGTCTCTCAAAAACCAATCTGTACTTGCAAGAGTCACCATATGGGAAATAAAACATTCTGATATTCCGCAAAACCTTCTGGTTCTCTTCTGGAGTACATCAATCTAGCCGTTCTGGGGCTGACTTGATAGTTTCTGTCCCAACCTCAAAACCGAATGCTCTAGAACAGTGTTTTTTCAAATGCATGCTGGAAGAAAATTCTGGGAGATTAAAGTCCACAATGTTTAAAGTGGCTAGGGCTGAAAAATTCTGCTCCAGCGAATTGTCAAATGCAGGAAATTAGGAGCCCAGGAAGTTCAAATGAATATGGGTTGATGCTAATACTCTCTATAAGAATCTGAACTACTAGCGGTCAAAGCAAATTGACAGTAGATAAGAATCAACAGACCTCAAGCAGGGCTAGACTTAAAATTGGGCTTCATGTCTTGTGGGCACACAGTGACTCAAGACTGATGATGCACTTGACCCCTCCTTCAGGCTCAACCTGGTCATCTCCTATAAGAACATTGGAGTGTACCAGCCCCATAATTGTGAGTTTTGCACACAATTAATGGCTAATCAGGACTACCGTTTTAGTTAGTCTATCTTGGGACTTCATCTTTTACAATCTATATACTTTTCTAAGGATTTTTTTTTTTTTTAAAAAAAGGTAAGCCTTGGAACTTTGGAAACTGTTATGATATTTGCCTCTTATATAAGTGTTTACCGCTCAAGCACCAGAAATAAAAGGCAAGAACCATTCCCAACACTACAGGTATTAATTCATCCCAGATTAAAGAAAGAAAAAGCTGCCTACAAGTTATTATTCGCAGTTCAAATAGAATCTTTTCAGCCAACAAAAGGTGTACTGAAGTAATCTGTGCTTAAGTAAGCCCTTCAGTTTCCTGCAGTTTCTTCCTCTGCGAAACAAAATTCTGTTTTTCTGTCTTGTTTATGAGCCTCTTTTTAAAAATTCTTTAACTGTCTTAATGCAATAATTCAAAAATATGCTAGATAGCAAAAAAGAAACATGGGGAAAAACTGAATTTTCTTTGAAGACATTTCACTTCTCATCCAAGAAGCTTCTTCAGCTCTGACTGGATGGTGGGGAATGGAAGGATTTATACTCCCATGCAGACAGCTGGCCATTTGCATTCTTTTAGCAGGTCGTTAAGGTCACCTGGAGGTTTATCTGTGTCTTCAGGGTCACCTGAGCGGTGCAAATTGATGTGGAGCCTTCTTGGAGCTGTTGAAAGGACTGTTGACACAGATAAACCTTCAGGTGACCTTAATGATCCGCTGAAAGAATGCAAATGACCAGCTGAGTGCAAGGAGTGTAAATCCTTCCATTCCCCACCATCCAGTCAGATCTGAAGAAACTTCTTGGATGAGAAGCGAAACATCTTCAAAGAAAAACAACAACAACCAGAAAGTCCAGTTGCCTCTTAAGAAAAAAAAGCATCTTTGGGACAACCATGACTTGGATGACTGCGAATCTCCATAGACATATGGAATTACTTCCATCACTCTAGAAAACATGTGGCCCTCCCGAGCTCTGTTTTCGCTGATAGAGGGTTGCAGGAGGCCGTCGCAGCCAAAAATGGAGTTCACAAGGGCCGTGAATGGCACTCCCAAGCTCCGTTTTCACTGACAGAGGATTGCCGGAGGCCGTCGCAGCTGAAACAGAGCTTGGGAGCCGCACTCAGGCCATCCCAGTCACCCCCGACATGAGTGACGTTGAGCTGGCCATGTCCATCCTGGCCCCCCAAGGTCAAACACAACCTCAATGAAATCAAGTTTGATGCTCCTGAGCTCCGTTTTCACTGGCAGAGGGTTGTAGGAGGCCATTGCAACTGGAAACGGAGCTTGTGAGGGCCATGGGTGGCACTCCCAAACTCCATTTTCACTGGCAGAGGGTTGCAGGAGGCCGTCGCAGCCGAAATGGAGCTTGGGAGCCGCGCTATCACAGGCACCCCCGACATGAGTGTCATCGAGCTGGCATGCCTACCCTGGCCATGCCCACCCTGGCCCCCCAAGGTCAAGCACAACCTTGATGTGGCCCTCAATGAAATCAAGTTTGATGCCGCTGGGTTAAGGTACCAGTCTAAAAACTGGGAGACGGTGAATTCTAGTCTTCCTTTAGTCACTAGGTACAAAGTGACTGGAGCGACCTTAGGCCAGTTTCTCTTTCTCAGCCCAGGAAGAACAAATCATTTCTGAAAATCTTGCCCTGAAACTCCAGAGACCAATCCAGGCTCTTTCCAGGAGTCAACTCTGATTCAAAAGCACGTACTCTCTCACGCGCTCAAAACTTTCCTAAATCCATTGGATCTGGCAGCCTATAAATCCAAAGAAATCCATAAAGATAAAACAGAGTTGGTAATAAATGGAGTAAATAAATAAATAAAATCAATATGTTTAGCTTGGGAAGTCAGATGTGTTCCTTTTTGGCCACTCTAGGCTTCATTTTATTTTAATTGTATTTTGCTGCAGCTGTCCATTTCTTTATTCCTCTCCCCTGGATGTCGTAATAAATATAACAACGTATGGAAAAATATCAAATTAGTGAACTGCCGTGCAACTGACTTCACATGCACTGGGCCAAATTTTTATGGTGGCTTGCACGATGCATTTTAATGCAGATTTGGCATCGTGGATGTAAGGGCACCGACACGCCAATTAGGCAAGGGATGCAAATGTCATATTTTACAACATGATACCATCACGCTAATGACATAAATCTGAATATGCAATACTGCCATGATTTTATCACTACTCCCTTGCGTCACCCCCCCCATCTCAAATCATCTTATAATTGAAAATGGGGTTGATCTGATCCTTTTGCATAGTGTTATTCTTCTCTTCGACCTTGTTGGGAAGACAACAGAAAAACCTTGGCTAAGAACTCTTCTATAAGAGCAGTTTTTATAGCTGCCATTTCTTGTGTTCAGGCCAAAGTTTATTCATTGTTCTAAAATCCAGAAGTGATGTAAAGGTAGGTCAAAAAGTGGTTGGCATTTTATTCTACCTCACGGGACTCTAGATACCTTCTGTCAGGTGTGAAAGAATCAGGACCACATGTTAAATGTCAGTTCAGTTGATTTATTGCTCATGTTTATACACGAGAATCTTGCAAAATAACAGAACTGAATTGGCACTAGATAAGAGTTAATGGAATGGAAGATGGCTTGGACTAAACCAGGGGTGTCCAACTCAAGGCCAGCAAGCCGGATCCAGCCTGCAGGGTGCTTAAATCTAGCCTGCGGGGCCGGCCTGGAAATAGCAAAGGACCGGCCCACCGTGCCTCTGGCAGCCAAAATAGGGCACGGGGGTGCACACATGGCTCCCCCGTACCCTATTTTTGGCCTGGACAGCCTCCTGAAACATTCTGCCAGCCAAAATGGGGCACGGGGGGCATGCACAGGCCTGCCAAACCCTGCTTTGGCTGGCAAAGTGCTGCAGGAGGCCCTCCAGGCTGAAAACGGGGCACGGGAGGGCCGCGCACAAACTCCCCCCCCGTGCCCCATTTTTGCCAGCAGAGTGCTGCAAGAGGCTGTCCAGGCTGAAAATGGGGTGTGGGACAGGGGTGAAATCTACTTACCTTCCTTACCGGTTCGGAAGTGCATGCGCCGCGCACATGCGCTCACTTCCCTCACATGCGCGTACCAGTGGTGGGTTGCCTCCGGTTCAGACTGGTTCTATAGAACTGGTAGTAAAACCAGCGGGAGGCTCCGCCCACTGACCCAAATGTCATCAAAAGTGATCTGTGCATGCGCAGAAGAGCACGTGCATGCCAGCGGAGAAAGTATGATGCGAACCGGTAGTAAAGGTAAGTAGAACCCACTCCTGGCGCGCATGCATCACATGCATATGCAGACCTTCTGCCCACGTGCAGAAGGTAAAAAACACATTACTTCCTTGTTAAAACCAAAAAATAATGACATCTGGGTGGGTGGGAAGAGCTTCGCTCCGCCATCGCTACCGGATCGTCAAACTACTGGCCACGATTGCTACCGGATCACGCGATCCGGTCCAATCTGGGAACATTTCACCCCTGGTGTGGAAGGATCACGCAGGGCTCCCGGTGCCCCCTTTTGGCTGGCAGGGTGCTGCAGGAGGCAGCCATCCCGTCTTCTTCCCCACCCAATTGGCCCATGAAAGAGAACTACAATGCTAATCCAGCCCTCGAAGAAATCCAGTTTGACACCCCTGGACTAGACTGTTTGTGGGAACACAATGACTCCAGGCTGATTTCTCTCTTGACTCTACCTGTAGGTTCTGTCTGTCCTTCTCCTACCCCTTTGTTGTGACCCAGGCCTAAGTAGGTAGTAATAAACTTAGTCCGTGGAAAAACAAACTTTATTCGAACAGCTGGGAATGAAGTAATTCCACTCAATGAAGTCATTTAACTCAAAGTAAAACAAAAGCCTCCCAACACAAATTCCTCAGTTATCTCACAAACCTTAGTCCAATTAGGCAAACTGCCAAAGGCCCTTCCTGGCAAACATCCAGAAGCCACAAAAACAAAGATGTACACAAAGCAGAGGACAAAGCAGAAGACGCAGCTACAACATTGTTTTCTGGCATTGTTTTCAATCATCTCTTGGCCTTACTCCCGAGTTGTCCTCTCTGCTTGAGCTGCTCTTGCCTTCTGGCAGCTCTTCTCATGTGTGCATTAGGAACAGGCTCCTCCTGTTCTTCTGCCTCACTACTATCAGTCTCTGGAGGCTCTGGAGTCTGCACCTCACTTCCTGATGGCCCTGGCCTCACCTCAGCCTCATTGCTGTCCAAATCCATTGCTAGCTCCATAGGCTGGTGATGGACCACAACACCCTTCATCCTTCTACTACACACACAGTCTGGGCCAAGTATATTCTTACTTGCCTCTCACTGTCTTATGTTTATAGTGTTTTTGCTTCTTGATCTGAAAATAAGCAAAACACAGGGGAATTTCCCTAAGGATTCATTTGAAACGTAGCAAAGAAAGCTGCAAATCTCTGGAGAGATCAAGGGTATCTCATTACCGTGGTACAAGCAAGATTTCTTTGCCCTTATTCTGACTTTTCACTTCCAGTGAAAGAAGAAACCGTTCCTTTTCGGTTCAGTTCAAATAGTAAAAACAGAGGCAGAATTAATTTAATGCACAGCATTTAGTATCGTCACTTAATCCAAGACTTGACACAGAGTACCACAATTACAACTATTGCATCTTTCACCGGATGCATCCAAATTTAGCTCCTGCTTTTGAAGGTGGTGGTGGGGCTTTGAGTGAGTGTTGACTACTGACAATTGCCTGGACAAATCCCTGCCGTTTCCTTGGCAAGATTTCAGAAGTGGTTTGCCATTGCTTGCTTCCTAAGGCTGAGCGAGAGTCTCACCCAATACTCTCCATATCAAAGGCAGGAACTGAACAGAATTGTATTATGAATCTCACACCTACATAGAGTGTAATGAACGTGCAAGAATCAGGGCTGGGGAGGGGTGGTTATGGAACAGTTTATACCTGGGCAAGCAAGCAGATGCTCATTCAGCTGCCTTGTTTGCTTGTAATCCATTTTTTACGGGTTTTCCTCTTCATTGGGAGAGAAAATATGGGATAAGATTCCATCTGTTTATGCCTTTGCCCTTTATTCAGTACAGAACAGATCAGAACAGAATGGAACAGAATAGAATAACAGTTGGAAGGGATCCTGGAGGCCTTCTAGTCCAACCCCCTATTCAAGCAGGAAACCCTACACTATTTCAGACAAATGATTGTCCTATCTCTTCTTAAAAACTTCCAGTGTTGGAGCATTCACAACTTCTAGAAGCAAGTTATTCCACTGATTAATTGTTCTAACTGTCAGAAAATTTCTCCTTAGTTCTAAGTTGCTTCTCTCCTTGATTAGTTTCCATCCATTACTTTTTGTCCTGCCTTCTGGAGAATGGTGACTCTGTCTTCTTTGTAGCAGCCCCTGAGATATGGGAACACTGCTATCATGTCATCTCTAGTTTTTCTTTTCATTAAACTAGACATACCCGATTCCTACAACCATTCTTTATATATTTTAGCCTCCAGTTCCCTAATCATCTTTGTTGCTCTTCTCTGCACTCTTTCTAGAGACTCAACATCTTTTTTACATTGTGGTAACCAAAACTGGATGCAGTATTTCAAGTGTGGCCTTATCAAGGCATTGTAGAGTAGTATTAACACTTCATATGATCTTGAACACGGCATTCTAATTGGGTAGGCCTAGACCACTCAGGTTTTCTTCAGCCCACCTTTCCTTATACGAGTTGGGATGCCTTATATCACTGATGGCTAACCTTTTTGACATCACATGCCAGGAGCGGAAGGGGGGGGGTCGCGCATGTACCCACACCCATAATTCTATGTGCCCACCCCTGCACATGTGCACGCAACACACACACACACACACATGCTTCCCCCGCTCTTGGCATGCGATGGCCCGGTAGGCCCGTTTTTCTCTCTCACCAGACTCCAGAGCCTTTCTAGGAGTCTGGGGAGGGTGAAAACAGCCTTCCCTGCCCCCCCTCGCCCCAAGGCCCTCCAGAGACCGAAAATGCCCCATCTGCCAACTTCCAGACCCACCTGCTTGTTTCCCTACTTTTGGTGGGTCCAGAAGGCCCAATAATGCACGCGCTGGAGCTGAGCTCGTGTGCCCACCAATATAGCTACATGTGCCACCTGTGGCATGCATGCCACCTGTGGCACACATGCCATAGGTTTGCCATCATGGCCTTATATGATACTTTGAGCTCACAGAAAAAAAAAAGATTTCATGAACTGTTTGGCTGGTTGCTATTAAAAAATGGAAAGCTCTTAGAAAACCTCAGAGAATGTTCTGAGAATGCCTTTCTTAAAAGTAATTTATACAATGATACACCCTTGTTTAGAATGTAGGATGAACATTTCATTCTTACCTCCTCTTATAAACTTTTCACTTACAGCCAGGAATGAATATTTTCTTTTAAAAACAATATGCAACAATTACCCAGAGTTGGGTGCTGGGGGTTCGCAGGGGTTCGGGAGAACCTCTAGCTAAGATCCTGTGCAGTTTGGAGAACCCCCAAATTCCACTCTTGGCTGGCCCCACCCACCCTACTCCGCCCCTCCCAGGAGTCCCCATGTGGCCTCCTTTGGATGCAGGTAAGTGCAGGGCGCAAGTAGAGGCTCGGGGAGGGCAAAAAACGGGCCTACCAGAAGTTCAGGGAGGTCAGAAAGAAGCCCATTTCCGGCCTCCAGAGGGCCTCTGAAGCCTGAGGAGGCAGTTTTTGCCCTCCGGGAGGCTCAAGGAAAGCCTCTGGAGTCCAGGGACGGCAAAAACACCCCCCCACCATGGTGCAGGAGGCCAACTAGGTCACGCCCACCATGGCCATGCCCACCCAACAACTGGGCAGAAAACTCCTTGCTAAAATTCTTGAAGCCCACCCCTGCAATTATCCAACAAAAAATATTTGGGAAGGGGCAGGGGGTGGAGTCTTATTGATTCTTGATGACTGCCTGGACTGGTCTTTGTAGTTTTCTTTGGAAGATTTCAGAAGTAATGAAATCAAGCCACCAGGGCCGTGGTGGCTCAAGGCTGTAAGAAGCCTGTTATTAAAACCAGCTGCCTGCAATTACTGCAGGTTCTAGTCCCACCAGGTCCAAGGTTGACTCAGCCTTCCATCCTTTATAAGGTAGGTAAAATGAGGACCCAGATTGTTGGGGGGGCAATAAGTTGACTTTGTAAAATATACAAATAGAATGAGACTATTGCCTTACACACTGTAAGCCGCCCTGAGTCTTCAGAGAAGGGTGGGATATAAATGTAAACAACAACAAAAAAAGTAGTTTGCCATTGCCTGCTTCCTAGGGCTGAGAGAAAGTGACTGGCCCAAAGTCACCCACCAGGCTTTATGCCTTTATGCCTAAGGCAGGTCTAGAACAGGGGTCTCCAACCTTGGCAACTTTAAGACTTGTGGACTTCAATTCCCAGAATTTGCTGGTTGAGGAATTCTAGGAGTTGAAGTCCTCAAGTCTTAAAGTTGCCAAGGTTGGAGACCCCTGGTCTAGAACTCACAGACTCCCAGTGTCTAACTGGTGCCTTAACCGCTATACCAATTTCTACTTCTATTACAATAGGACCGCTTTCCCATTTGATGGTAGATTACTCCCTTGCTTTGTGTTGCCTGAGAAAATGAATACAGATACTCCTCAATTTATGACCATAACTGAACCCAAAATTTCTGTTGCTAAGTGAGAAATTTGTTAAGTGAGTTTTGCCCCATTTTAGGATTTCTCTTGCCACATTTGTTAAGTGAGCCATTGCAATTGTTAAATTAGTAACACGGTTGTTAAGTGAATCTGGTTTCCCCATTGACTTTGCTTGTTAGAAGGTCACAAAAGGCAATTGCATGACCCTGGGACACTGCAACCATGATAAAGCTGAGTCAGTTGTAAAGCATCTGACTGTAAATCACATGACCACAGGGACGCCGCAATGGTCATAAGTGTGAAAAATGGTCATAACTCCCTTTTTTCAGTGCCGTTGTAATTTTGAACGGTCACTAAGTGAACTGTTGTAAGTCGAGGACTATCTATATAGTCATACCTCGGTACTCGACATTTTTGAAGCTTGTCGAATTTGGTAATCAATTCATTTTGATGTGAAAGTAGCAATAGTACATATATACTGCTTCATAGTGTTTTTACAACTCTCTCTAAGTGGTTTACAGAGTCAGCGTATTGCCCCCAACAATCTGGGTCCTCATTTTATCCACCTCGGAAGGATAGACGGCTACCTTCTATCAACCTTGAGCTAGTGAGATTTGAACTGCTGAACTACAACTAGCAATTAGCTGAAGTAGCCTGCAATACTGCACTCTAACCACAGTGCCACCTCGGCTCTAAATATTTTCTCGGTACTCGTCATTTGTTTGGTACTTTATGCCCAAGCTAGAACTTATTAGTGTTGGCTGACTAACGGCTCACTACTCTTTTCAGCCAAAATGAAGGGTGATGAATTAGTCACATGCTTTGTTTGATACTCGTAGTTTTTAGTACTCATCAGACCTCCCAGAAACAACTGACAAGTACTGAGCTACCACTGTGTAGTTAATCTTCAGTTTTATGCACTGTTTTTGAACAAAACTCCATTCAATTAAAAATATATGGTTTTGAAGTACATATGTTCCAGATTGGATTGGCAAACACTTAAAGCCACTGTAATAGTATTTTTAATCATGTTAAATTGCTGTTTGACATCACTATTACAACTACTGCTATTACTACTTGTTAGATTTATATCCTGTTTTTCCTTGAAGAGTTCAGAGTGGTTTACATTAAGATGCCCCTACATCTTATCCCCACAACTATTCTGTTAGACAGACTGAGATTCAGGGACTAACACTAAGTCAGTCAGATGGGATGGGATGGGATAGATGATAGATGATAGATGATAGATGATAGATGATAGATGATAGATGGATGGATGGATGGATGGATGGATGGATGGATGGGATGGGATGGGATGGGATGGGATGGGATGGGATGGGATGGGATGGGATGGGATGGGATGGGATGGGATGGGATGGGAT